>NC_042982.1:37236907-37319407 GCF_901001165.1 Salmo trutta | reverse complement strand
TGGTTTCTCTCTAGGCTCTCTCCTCCCTCTCTCCCCCTCTCTCCATGTGTTTCTGGTTTCTCTCTAGGCTCTCTCCCCCTCTCCTCTCTCCATGTGTTTCTGGTTTCTCTCTAGGCTCTCTTCTCCCTCTCCTCTCTCCATGTGTTTCTGGTTTCTCTCTAGGCTCTCTTCTCCCTCTCCTCCCTCCATGTGTTTCTGGTTTCTCTCTAGGCTCTCTTCTCCCTCTCCTCCCTCCATGTGTTTCTGGTTTCTCTCTAGGCTCTCTCCTCCCTCTCTCCCCCTCTCTCCATGTGTTTCTGGTTTCTCTCTAGGCTCTCTTCTCCCTCTCCTCCCTCCATGTGTTTCTGGTTTCTCTCTAGGCCCTCTTCTCTCTCCATGTGTTTCTGGTTTCTCTCTAGGTTCTCTTCTCCCTCCATGTGTTTCTGGTTTCTCTCTAGGCTCTCTTCTCCCTCCTCTCTTCATGTGTTTCTGGTTTTTCCACTAAATTGATGGGGATCCAGAAGAGGCTTTGGTTAATGACTCGGTCTTAGTCCTCTGAACACACACACACACACACACACACACACACACACACACTAAGTCTTAACCTCCTTAAATGACAGGTTTTCTCTGTCACACACACACACACACACACACACACACACACACACAGGTTGTTGACCTGTTATCTCAGATGTCTTTACCACACCTCTTCTTCTCCTGTTATTAGTCTGTCTTGTCAGGTTGGAATCAGTGATAAGATGGAAGGCAGCAGGTAACACTGACCTGAGGTCACCTGAGCCCTACACATACTGAACACCAGGAGTTCGCTTTCCTCAAACCACACACACACACACACACACACACACACACACACACACACACACACGGATGGTGTGTTGTTTCTCTGTCCTCTGGCTATCTGTTCAGCCATTCCTCCATCATGCTCTGTGGAACACACCGGCCAATTATAATAGCCATAGTGATCGCCACGGTAATGATGGTGGTTAATGATGATAACCACTGTTTATGTGAGGATCTGAGGGCTGTCTGTCCTGCAGTGTGTGTGTTGGAACAACCTCTGAATTCTTCAAGCCTATTACACCTATCGTGCATTGACAGCTGGTGGATTTTGAAATGGACTGGCATTACATTACATTACGAGTCAAGAGTTTGTTGTAAATGGAGCTTCTCTCTGGTTCAGGTTATTGGGTTCATTCATGCACTGGCTTCTTCAAAGGGTCACTTCTTGTACTCAGGACAAAAATATGTGCTTTGTTCTTAGCTACGATTATGACTGCTATTTTCAACACGTGATAATTCAGCTATTAATATCCATTCACATCCCTGAGAGCCAATTTAGTGCAGCTGGGTTTCTCATAGAAAAGTGACTAATTCCTGAATGAGGCCTGAATAGACGACAACATTATGATAAATATATGTCAACCCCCCCTAAAATAGCCTAAAATAGATGAATCTGTGTTCTTACCCATGCAGTAACCTTGGAGGGAGAAACCATTTCTCCAGCTCTGGGGGAGGTTTGCTAGAATCAAGGCAGAAATAATTTAGTTTTCTCTTGTTTCATTTTCTGTTTTTTTATCTTCAGCTTCTCTCTCCATCTCTTTCTCTCAATCTTTGCCCCATCCACCCATCCATCCATCCATCCATCCATCCCTTCCTCCTCCACCCCCCATTGGTCTTTCTCCCCCTTGTTCCTTATCTTTAGTTTCCTGTCATCCCTAATAGCAGAGTGGTGTCAGCTGTAATAACACAGAATTTAAAAAATGTATTTTTGATTAGCTATGTTTCTCCCCCACAGCTATATGTGTGTGATGTGTATTGCTGTTTAAAGGGGCGCTGCGTATCTGGTGTGGCGTAGGACGAAGTTGCCCAAGGACACTGATCTGAGGTCAGTTTTGACTTACCTCTCCTGGGTGTATATAGGATTTGGGAAGGCTAAGCTGATCTTAGACCTGTGTCTAAGGGTAACTTCATCCTACTCTGTCTGTCTGTCCGTCCCCGATGCTTACAGTAGGAACCATAATTAGTTCTTCGAGTACGCTAGTGAAAAGGCAGGGCAGGAAGTGGGTGGGAGGAATCATTAGGCCGTCGCGCAGTACCTTGTTAAGTTCCTCTAATGTTCCCTCAGTTGTCATGGGCTGCAGGTTGGGGTTTAGTCAACCACCCGTGTGTGAGATGTCTTTTAGAAATGGGAATCTTGCCGCTGCTCTCCGGTTGGAATGTGTTGACATCAGAGGAGGGAATGTGAGGCTTTGGAATATCAGGACAATTAAACAAAACCAGACACTCTTCTCCTCTTCTTTCTGTGTTCTCTCCTTTTCTCCTCTGCTAAGTCCTCTTTCATCATTCTAGTCTCTCCTCTTAACTCCACTTTCTACCTCATCCCTTTTTCTTCTCCTCACCCCTCCTTCCCCGTTTTCCCTCATGTTCTTTGTGTTTGTCTCTCTACCCTCCTTCCCCCCCTATCTATTTTCTCTCTCTCCCTGTTCTCTCCTCCCTTTCTCCTCTCCCGTTCTCTGTATTTGTATCCTACTTCCATTCCTCCCACTCAGCTCACATCTGGTCCTCATTGACAGACTGAGCAGCCTGCACCCATAAAAGACTAGGAGACTGAGCCCAACACTACACTCTCTCTGTGTTTGTGTATAGAGGGTAGACCCAAATATCCTCTCCCCCCCTCAAGAGGAATAATACAACTTACCTACCCTCCTTAAATCACACACTCAGTCACACACACAACCCCAGTCTAGAGCATGGTATAAATATAGCCAGCTACTCTGACATTACTCAGAAAAAGAAGACAAGGAATGTTATTGTGAACATTGATAGGGGTGTATGTTTGTGTGTGAGATGTATACATACATACATACATACATACATACATACATACATACATACATATAGAGGTTTTGTAGGTATTATTTTTCCTGTCTTTGAAAGACCAAGGTAGAATAGTGTCTGTCTAGACACAACAAGGACAGACTGATATGAGGGAGAAAGAGACTGAGATGTCATGATGTTCCCTTGACTTCTCAGAAGTTATTGTTGAAATATGGTGTGACGAGAGGGAGGACGGCTACAATGTATTGGTCTGTGATGGCTCTACACTGGAGTCACCTGATCATTGTTATCTACACACACTCTCGGCTTCATTTTCACGTGTCTGTATAAGAGAAACATTTAATTGGGGCTGGGAATTACCAGGGACCTCATGATACCATATCACCATACTTAGGTGCTGATACGATATGTATTGAATTACCAGGGACCTCATGATACAATATTATCACCATACTTAGTTGCCGATACGGTATTGCGATTCGATACTGTGATTTTATTACAATTTGATGTTCCAAACATATATTACTGCTGCAGAGCGATGAGAGAGAACGAGAAAGAGTTTTGATCAGTCATGGAAATAAGTGCTGAAAACATGTTGAATCACTATCTAAAAAGAAGATTGAGAACAAGCTATCGGATGAAAAATACTGCAGTTTTGGCGCAGGTACAGCCGACTAGCGCTAGCTAACGCTACTTAGCAAAAACAATTAAAAATATTGATTTTACAAATCAATATTTGGAGTCAAATTGTTCAAAATAATATTGTGGTATGTAACTGTATAGACCCCCCCCCCCCCATTACTATTGTTCATACCTTTTATGACCTGCTAATCCTGACCAATCACAGGTGAGTATTTTCCACCTAGAGGTCTCTGTCTCACCTTTGACCTCTGTCTGACCTCAGCCATGGACCTGTTGGAATACCATTTCTCCATCTTGACCTCTTCCCTCCTTTTCTTGGAGTAATCACTCATCTAACATGTAGCGATAGTAAGGTGTAGAAGAGTGTTTGGGTCAGGGTGTTGGACTGTGCTCTCCGGCCAGTTAAATAGTAAGCCATCGTGGGGGGTGGGGGGGGGGGGGGGTGCGTGTGTGTTTTGCTTTAAGCAGTTTTACATTTAGCAGACGCTCTTATCCAGAGTGACTTAGTTAACTAACTTAAGATGAATGCACTAGGTGGGACAACCACATATCACAGGCATAGAAAGTATATTTTTCCTCTAAAGTAGCTATCAGTAGAATCAGAGCTGGGGGGGTGTATTTATTCATTTTGGGGGGGGGGTTGATGTCCTAGCTTCTGGGGGAAGCTGATTCCACCATTGGGGTGCCAGGACAGAGAAGGGCTTGGACTGGGCTGTGCGGGAGCCTGAGGTGGCAGAACAGAGTGCTCAGGTTGGGGTGTGTAGGGTTTGAGCATAGCCTGAAGGTAGGGAGGGGCAGTTCCTCTTGCTGTTCCGTAGGTAAGCATCATGGTCTTGTAGTGGAAGCCAGTGGAGTGTGGTGACATGACAACTTGGGAAGGTTGAAAACCAGGCGGGTTGTAACGTTCTGGATAAGTTGCAGGGGTTTACTGGCACATGCGGGAGTTGCAGTAGTCAGGACAGGAGAGGACAATTTCCTGGATAAGGACCTGGGTCAATAAGATTGTTCTGAGAAAGATGATCAGAGATTGCAAGCTCAAGTGTTTTTGAAAGGAAAAAAAGGGATACAGGTCTATAGTTTTGGACATCAGATGAGTCGAGTGTTGGTTTCTTGAGGGGAGTGACTGAAGTCAGAGGGGACGCAGCTAGTGGTCAGGGATGAGTTGATGAGGGAAGTGAGGAATGAAAGAAGGTCTCAAGAGGTGGTCTGGAGAAGGGAGGAGGGGATAGAGTCAAGTGGGCAGGTTGTCGGGCGGCCAGACCTCACTAGTCTCAGGAGTTCATCTGGAGAGAGAGGGGAGAAAGAGGTCAAGGTGTAGGGTAGTTCTGTGTGAGTGAGACCAGGGGACTCAATAGGCTGAGTGAATGAGTAGCGGATGTCGTCAACATTCTTTTCAAAGCAGTTGACAAAGTTGTCCGCAGAGAGGGGGGAGGATTGAGAAGGTTGAAAAGCGTTTCCTAGGGTTAGAGGCAGAATCTTAATTCTGGCAGTGTGAGTCATAGGATGCAGAAAGTGAGGAGTAGGGTTGAAGAGGCAGAATCAGGAGACAGAAGGGAGCGATGACAGGATAGAAGAAAGTAGTGGGAGAGAGAAAACAAAGATTATGACGGCGCAGGACCATTTAGGTAGGGGCTGAGTGGTTAGAGAGAGAGACCATTTAGGTAGGGGCTGAGTGGTTAGAGAGAGAGACCATCTGGGTAGGGGCTGAGTGGTTAGAGAGAGAGACCATCTGGGTAGGGGCTGAGTGGTTAGAGAGAGAGACCATCTGGGTAGGGGCTGAGTGGTTAGGGAGAGAGACCATTTAGGTAGGGGCTGAGTGGTTAGAGAGAGAGACCATCTGGGTAGGGGCTGAGTGGTTAGAGAGAGAGACCATCTGGGTAGGGGCTGAGTGGTTAGAGAGAGAGACCATCTGGGTAGGGGCTGAGTGGTTAGGGAGAGAGACCATCTGGGTAGGGGCTGAGTGGTTAGGGAGAGAGACCATCTGGGTAGGGGCTGAGTGGTTAGGGAGAGAGACCATCTGGGTAGGGGCTGAGTGGTTAGGGAGAGAGACCATCTGGGTAGGGGCTGAGTGGTTAGGGAGAGAGACCTTCTGGGTAGGGGCTGAGTGGTTAGAGAGAGACCATCTGGGTAGGGGCTGAGTGGTTAGGGAGAGAGACCATCTGGGTAGGGGCTGAGTGGTTAGGGAGAGAGACCATTTAGGTAGGGGCTGAGTGGTTAGGGAGAGAGACCATTTGGGTAGGGGCTGAGTGGTTAGGGAGAGAGACCATTTGGGTAGGGGCTGAGTGGTTAGGGAGAGAGTCCATCTGGGTAGGGGCTGAGTGGTTAGGGAGAGATACCATCTGGGTAGGGGCTGAGTGGTTAGGGAGAGAGACCATCTGGGTAGGGGCTAAGTGGTTAGGGAGAGAGACCATCTGGGTAGGGGCTGAGTGGTTAGGGAGAGAGACCATCTGGGTAGGGGCTGAGTGGTTAGGGAGAGAGACCATCTGGGTAGGGGCTGAGTGGTTAGGGAGAGAGACCATCTGGGTAGGGGCTGAGTGGTTAGGGAGAGAGACCATCTGGGTAGGGGCTGAGTGGTTAGGGAGAGAGACCATCTGGGTAGGGGCTGAGTGGTTAGGGAGAGAGACCATCTGGGTAGGGGCTGAGTGGTTAGGGAGAGAGACCTTCTGGGTAGGGGCTGAGTGGTTAGAGAGAGAGACCATCTGGGTAGGGGCTGAGTGGTTAGGGAGAGAGACCATCTGGGTAGGGGTTGAGTGGTTAGGGAGAGAGATCATTTAGGTAGGGGCTGAGTGGTTAGGGAGAGAGACCATCTGGGTAGGGGCTGAGTGGTTAGAGAGAGCGACCATCTGGGTAGGGGCTGAGTGGTTAGGGAGAGAGACCATCTGGGTAGGGGCTGAGTGGTTAGGGAGAGAGACCATCTGGGTAGGGGCTGAGTGGTTAGGGAGAGAGACCATCTGGGTAGGGGCTGAGTGGTTAGGGAGAGAGACCATTTAGGTAGGGGCTGAGTGGTTAGAGAGAGACCATCTGGGTAGGGGCTGAGTGGTTAGGGAGAGAGACCATCTGGGTAGGGGCTGAGTGGTTAGAGAGAGACCATCTGGGTAGGGGCTGAGTGGTTAGGTAGAGAGACCATCTGGGTAGGGGCTGAGTGGTTAGGGAGAGAGACCATCTGGGTAGGGGCTGAGTGGTTAGGGAGAGAGACCATCTGGGTAGGGGCTGAGTGGTTAGGGAGAGAGACCATCTGGGTAGGGGCTGAGTGGTTAGGGAGAGAGACCATCTGGGTAGGGGCTGAGTGGTTAGGGAGAGAGACCATCTGGGTAGGGGCTGAGTGGTTAGGGAGAGAGACCATCTGGGTAGGGGCTGAGTGGTTAGGAAGAGAGACCATCTGGGTAGGGGCTGAGTGGTTAGGGAGAGAGACCATCTGAGTAGGGGCTGAGTGGTTAGGGAGAGAGACCATCTGGGTAGGGGCTGAGGGGTTAGGGAGAGAGACCATCTGGGTAGGGGCTGAGTGGTTAGAGAGAGAGAGGCCATCTGGGTAGGGGCTGAGTGGTTAGAGAGAGAGACCATCTGGGTAGGGGCTGAGTGGTTGGAGAGAGAGAGAGAGAGAGAGACCATCTGGGTAGGGGCTGAGTGGTTAGGGAGAGAGACCATCTGGGTAGGGGCTGAATGGTTAGGGAGAGAGACCATCTGGGTAGGGGCTGAGTGGTTAGGGAGAGAGACCATCTGCGTAGGGGCTGAGTGGTTAGGGAGAGAGACCATCTGGGTAGGGGCTGAGTGGTTAGGGAGAGAGACCATTTAGGTAGGGGCTGAGTGGTTAGGGAGAGAGACCATTTAGGTAGGGGCTGAGTGGTTAGAGAGAGACCATCTGGGTAGGGGCTGAGTGGTTAGGGAGAGAGACCATCTGGGTAGGGGCTGAGTGGTTAGGGAGAGAGACCATCTGGGTAGGGGCTGAGTGGTTAGGGAGAGAGACCATCTGGGTAGGGGCTGAGTGGTTAGGGAGAGAGACCATCTGGGTAGGGGCTGAGTGGTTAGGGAGAGAGACCATCTGGGTAGGGGCTGAGTGGTTAGGGAGAGAGACCTTCTGGGTAGGGGCTGAGTGGTTAGAGAGAGACCATCTGGGTAGGGGCTGAGTGGTTAGGGAGAGAGACCATCTGGGTAGGGGCTGAGTGGTTAGGGAGAGAGACCATTTAGGTAGGGGCTGAGTGGTTAGGGAGAGAGACCATCTGGGTAGGGGCTGAGTGGTTAGGGAGAGAGACCATCTGGGTAGGGGCTGAGTGGTTAGGGAGAGAGACCATTTAGGTAGGGGCTGAGTGGTTAGAGAGAGACCATCTGGGTAGGGGCTGAGTGGTTAGGGAGAGAGACCATCTGGGTAGGGGCTGAGTGGTTAGAGAGAGACCATCTGGGTAGGGGCTGAGTGGTTAGGGAGAGAGACCATCTGTGTAGGGGCTGAGTGGTTAGAGAGAGACCATCTGTGTAGGGGCTGAGTGGTTAGGGAGAGAGACCATCTGGGTAGGGGCTGAGTGGTTAGAGAGAGACCATCTGGGTAGGGGCTGAGTGGTTAGGGAGAGAGACCATCTGGGTAGGGGCTGAGTGGTTAGGGAGAGAGACCATCTGGGTAGGGGCTGAGTGGTTAGGGAGAGAGACCATCTGGGTAGGGGCTGAGTGGTTAGGAAGAGAGACCATCTGGGTAGGGGCTGAGTGTTTAGGGAGAGAGACCATCTGAGTAGGGGCTGAGTGGTTAGGGAGAGAGACCATCTGGGTAGGGCCTGAGGGGTTAGGGAGAGAGACCATCTGGGTAGGGGCTGAGTGGTTAGAGAGAGAGAGGCCATCTGGGTAGGGGCTGAGTGGTTAGAGAGAGAGACCATCTGGGTATGGGCTGAGTGGTTAGAGAGAGAGAGAGAGAGAGAGACCATCTGGGTAGGGGCTGAGTGGTTAGGGAGAGAGAGACCATCTGGGTAGGGGCTGAATGGTTAGGGAGAGAGACCATCTGGGTAGGGGCTGAGTGGTTAGGGAGAGAGACCATCTGCGTAGGGGCTGAGTGGTTAGGGAGAGAGACCATCTGGGTAGGGGCTGAGTGGTTAGGGAGAGAGACCATTTAGGTAGGGGCTGAGTGGTTAGGGAGAGAGACCATCTGGGTAGGGGCTGAGTGGTTAGAGAGAGAGAGAGAGAGAGAGACCATCTGGGTAGGGGCTGAGTGGTTAGGGAGAGAGACCATCTGGGTAGGGGCTGAATGGTTAGGGAGAGAGACCATCTGGGTAGGGGCTGAGTGGTTAGGGAGAGAGACCATCTGCGTAGGGGCTGAGTGGTTAGGGAGAGAGACCATCTGGGTAGGGGCTGAGTGGTTAGGGAGAGAGACCATTTAGGTAGGGGCTGAGTGGTTAGGGAGAGAGACCATCTGGGTAGGGGCTGAGTGGTTAGGGAGAGAGACCATTTAGGTAGGGGCTGAGTGGTTAGAGAGAGACCATCTGGGTAGGGGCTGAGTGGTTAGGGAGAGAGACCTTCTGGGTAGGGGCTGAGTGGTTAGAGAGAGACCATCTGGGTAGGGGCTGAGTGGTTAGGGAGAGAGACCATCTGGGTAGGGGCTGAGTGGTTAGGGAGAGAGACCATTTAGGTAGGGGCTGAGTGGTTAGGGAGAGAGACCATCTGGGTAGGGGCTGAGTGGTTAGGGAGAGAGACCATCTGGGTAGGGGCTGAGTGGTTAGGGAGAGAGACCATTTAGGTAGGGGCTGAGTGGTTAGAGAGAGACCATCTGGGTAGGGGCTGAGTGGTTAGGGAGAGAGACCATCTGGGTAGGGGCTGAGTGGTTAGAGAGAGACCATCTGGGTAGGGGCTGAGTGGTTAGGGAGAGAGACCATCTGTGTAGGGGCTGAGTGGTTAGAGAGAGACCATCTGTGTAGGGGCTGAGTGGTTAGGGAGAGAGACCATCTGGGTAGGGGCTGAGTGGTTAGAGAGAGACCATCTGGGTAGGGGCTGAGTGGTTAGGGAGAGAGACCATCTGGGTAGGGGCTGAGTGGTTAGGGAGAGAGGCCATCTGGGTAGGGGCTGAGTGGTTAGGAAGAGAGACCATCTGGGTAGGGGCTGAGTGTTTAGGGAGAGAGACCATCTGAGTAGGGGCTGAGTGGTTAGGGAGAGAGACCATCTGGGTAGGGCCTGAGGGGTTAGGGAGAGAGACCATCTGGGTAGGGGCTGAGTGGTTAGAGAGAGAGAGGCCATCTGGGTAGGGGCTGAGTGGTTAGAGAGAGAGACCATCTGGGTATGGGCTGAGTGGTTAGAGAGAGAGAGAGAGACCATCTGGGTAGGGGCTGAGTGGTTAGGGAGAGAGAGACCATCTGGGTAGGGGCTGAATGGTTAGGGAGAGAGACCATCTGGGTAGGGGCTGAGTGGTTAGGGAGAGAGACCATCTGCGTAGGGGCTGAGTGGTTAGGGAGAGAGACCATCTGGGTAGGGGCTGATTGGTTAGGGAGAGAGACCATTTAGGTAGGGGCTGAGTGGTTAGGGAGAGAGACCATCTGGGTAGGGGCTGAGTGGTTAGGGAGAGAGACAATTTAGGTAGGGGCTGAGTGGTTAGAGAGAGACCATCTGGGTAGGGGCTGAGTGGTTAGAGAGATACCATCTGGGTAGGGGCTGAGTGGTTAGGGAGAGAGACCATCTGGGTAGTGGCTGAGTGGTTAGGGAGAGAGACCATCTGGGTAGGGGCTGAGTGGTTAGGGAGAGAGACCATCTGGGTAGGGGCTGAGTGGTTAGGGAGAGAGACCATCTGGGTAGGGGCTGAGTGGTTAGGGAGAGAGACCATCTGGGTAGGGGCTGAGTGGTTAGGGAGAGAGTCCATCTGGGTAGGGGCTGAGTGGTTAGGGAGAGAGACCATCTGGGTAGGGGCTGAGTGGTTAGGGAGAGAGACCATCTGGGTAGGGGCTGAGTGGTTAGGGAGAGAGACCATCTGGGTAGGGGCTGAGTGGTTAGGGAGAGAGTCCATCTGGGTAGGGGCTGAGTGGTTAGGGAGAGAGACCATCTGGGTAGGGGCTGAGTGGTTAGGTAGAGAGACCATCTGGGTAGGGGCTGAGTGGTTAGGGAGAGAGACCATCTGGGTAGGGGCTGAGTGGTTAGGGAGAGAGACCATCTGGGTAGGGGCTGAGTGGTTAGGGAGAGAGTCCATCTGGGTAGGGGCTGAGTGGTTAGGGAGAGAGACCATCTGGGTAGGGGCTGAGTGGTAGGTAGAGAGACCATCTGGGTAGGGGCTGAGTGGTTAGGGAGAGAGACCATCTGGGTAGGGGCTGAGTGGTTAGGGAGAGAGACCATCTGGGTAGGGCTGAGTGGTTAGGGAGAGAGACCATCTGGGTAGGGGCTGAGTGGTTAGGGAGAGAGACCATCTGGGTAGGGGCTGAGTGGTTAGGGAGAGAGACCATCTGGGTAGGGGCTGAGTGGTTAGGGAGAGAGACCATCTGAGTAGGGGCTGAGTGGTTAGGGAGAGAGTCCATCTGGGTAGGGGCTGAGTGGTTAGGGAGAGAGACCATCTGGGTAGGGGCTGAGTGGTTAGGGAGAGAGACCATCTGGGTAGGGGCTGAGTGGTTAGGGAGAGAGACCATCTGGGTAGGGGCTGAGTGGTTAGGGAGAGAGACCATCTGGGTAGGGGCTGAGTGGTTAGGGAGAGAGTCCATCTGGGTAGGGGCTGAGTGGTTAGGGAGAGAGACCATCTGGGTAGGGGCTGAGTGGTTAGGGAGAGAGACCATCTGGGTAGGGGCTGAGTGGTTAGGGAGAGAGACCATCTGGGTAGGGGCTGAGTGGTTAGGGAGAGATTCCATCTGGGTAGGGGCTGAGTGGTTAGGGAGAGAGACCATCTGGGTAGGGGCTGAGTGGTTAGGGAGAGAGACCATCTGGGTAGGGGCTGAGTGGTTAGGGAGAGAGACCATCTGGGTAGGGGCTGAGTGGTTAGGGAGAGAGACCATCTGGGTAGGGCCTGAGTGGTTAGGGCTGGAGAAAAGGGAGACAGACAAGTTAAAGTATTGATCAGAGACCTGGAGGGGGGTTGCAGTGTGATTAGTAGGCAAGCAGCCTCTAGTAAAGATGAGGTCAAGCGTATTGCCTGCCTTGTGAGGTGGAGGGGATTGGGAAAGAGTGAGGTCAAGAGGCAAAAGGATGGGAAGAAATTAATCAAAGTAAGACATCAGGAGGTTGAAGTCGCCAAGTACGAAGAGCAGTGAGCCATAGTCAGGAAATGAGCTGGTCAAGTTCATTGAGGAACTCTTAGAGCACCTGTTGGGCAATAGATGACAACCATGTTAGGCTTGATTTAGACAAGTGACAGTGACAGAATATAATTAAAATGATGAAATGGACAGGTGAGAGGGACAACAGAGAGAATCTCCACTTAAGAGAAATGAGTAGACCTGTGCCACCACCATGACGACCAGATGCTCTTGGACTGAGCGAAAACGTAGAGCAGCTGGAGTAGCAGTGTTCTCTTGGGTTGATCCATGTCTCCCTCAGGGCCAAAAAGTCAAGGAACTCAAGTGCAGCATAGGCTGAAATGAACTCGGCTTTCTTGACCGCAGATCGGCAGTTACAAATGGTGCTAGAGACCCGGATTTCCACATGGGTTGTGCGCACAAAATACACTACATTAGAAGGGTTGCAGCCAAGAGGTGGGGAGCATCTGTAAAGCCTACAGGGAGAGGTGCCAACAGGTATAGAAAAGTTGCCAGAGTGAGAGAGTGGTATGACGCCTTCCTCAAACAACTCGGCAGAACCGTTTTTGTTTCGGCGACAAGACCGCCGCTTACAGCTGCCGCTGTGAAACCAGGGGAGACTAAAGTACTGACACAAATGGCTAATTGCCTAGCAGAGATGGATCGAGCACCTCCCTGTACTAATTGCTGATTGCCTGGGGAGATGTACAGCCACTGATTACCAAAACAAGTCACAAATTCCCCAGCCTCTTAATCCTGGTTGATGTGTCAACAACTATCTGCAAGTTATGAGCAATCAGCAGTTCACACACCAAGTAGGCTTCTGGGAAGACAGGCAGCGCTTAAAGTAAATGTCCCTAGCTGGGAAAAATACAGTACTAAACCACAACAGACAAAGACAAAATATTATACTTGTCACTCGTGGAGTCTTCTAGCCATAGAATGAAGCACACTGAGATGGAACCTAGACGCTGGTTATAGACACTCCCCCTCCAATACAGCCACTGATTACCAAAACAAGTCACAGATTGCCCTGCCAATTCATCCTGGTTGACTATCTGAGAATCAGTGCTGTCTGTCAATTTCTTAAGGTTTTTTATGGCTTTTTCAATCAAATGAAAGCATACGTTTGTTTTATTAACATAGAATAATGAGTAGAAAGGTGGGTCAGTCTGAGCTCTAAGCTGCAGGCCAAAAAGCAATACTGAAGATGTCCCACTCAGGCCATGTACCATTGGAAAAGTTCATAGTTACTTTGTATTTATTTATTTAACATTTAATTAACTCGGTCTGCTAAGGGGTGCTGCTAGTGCGGTAGCAGCTGGGTCTGGTCTGCTTAGTTCATTGACTGTGTGAACCAGATAAAATGAGTGAGTTTCTCTCTTCCATCTCTGCTTTCTCTCTCTCTATATCTGATCTTTGCTCTCTTTTCCTCTCTCTCTCTTCTCCCATTCTTTCTCTCAGCACTAACACATATGGAAAGATCCAGCACACTGTTTCTCTTTCTACAGAGGTATTTTTCATTTCAGTTGACTTCTGGGGGCTTAAGGATATTCTGCCTCTCTGTCTGGATGGGTTTTTCATGGGGGTAGTTGTAGGGGCTGAGGGTATTGATGGGGGCTGATCTGGAGATATGGGTTTGTGGTCTTTTCCCCACTTCATTCCCTTGTTACCGTGTGTGTGTGTGTGTGTGCGCGCGCTATAAATAGAGAGAGGAATGGTACAGGCCTGGGAATTCTGTCCTCTCTAGAAAAACAAACTACTCCCTATCCCTCATTCCCTCTCTTTTCACATCCCTGCAGAAGACTGAGAGAAGGGTAGAGAGAGAGAGAGAGAGGGCAGGCAACCTCAGTAAGACGAAAATAATGGTGTTCCAAAAACAGTCCAGTTGCCAGGGAAACAAATTCTATCTAGACACAATTGCCCTAGAGCACACAAGACCTACCTCAGCCTAAACATCACCACCACAGGTAAATTACACAAGACCTATACCTACCTCAGCCTAAACATCAACACCACAGGTAAATTACACAAGACCTATACCTACCTCAGCCTAAACATCACCACCACAGGTAAATTACACGAGACCTATAACTACCTCAGCCTAAACATCACCACCACAGGTAAATTACACGAGACCTATAACTACCTCAGCCTAAACATCACCACCACAGGTAAATTACACGAGACCTATAACTACCTCAGCCTAAACATCAACACCACAGGTAAATTACACAAGACCTATACCTACCTCAGCCTAAACATCACCACCACAGGTAAATTACACGAGACCTATAACTACCTCAGCCTAAACATCACCACCACAGGTAAATTACACAAGACCTATACCTACCTCAGCCTAAACATCAACACCACAGGTAAATTACACAAGACCTATACCTACCTCAGCCTAAACATCACCACCACAGGTAAATTACACGAGACCTATAACTACCTCAGCCTAAACATCACCACCACAGGTAAATTACACGATACCTATAACTACCTCAGCCTAAACATCACCACCACAGGTAAATTACACGAGACCTATAACTACCTCAGCCTAAACATCAACACCACAGGTAAATTACACAAGACCTATACCTACCTCAGCCTAAACATCAACACCACAGGTAAATTACACAAGACCTATACCTACCTCAGCCTAAACATCACCACCACAGGTAAATTACACAAGACTGTGAACGATCTGAGAGACAAGGCACCATCAAAAGGAACATAAAACTGAACAACTCAATTAGGATCTGGCTAAAAATACTTCAATAAGTTATAGAACCCATTGTGGGTGGCAGGTAGCCCAGTGGTTAGAGCATTGGACTAGTAACACAGAGAGAGAGACAGAGAGAGACACAGAGAGGTAAAAATCTGTCGTTCTGCCCCTGAACAAGGCAGTTAACCCACTGTTCATAGGCTGTCATTGAAAATAAGAATTTGTTTTTAACTTGCCTAGTGTGTCTCAATGTGTTCACAAAGGTTCAATAAAATAAAAAACTATGTGAGGTCTGGGTTCCACTCACCAACCCAAAATGTACAAAATGGGACAAACAACCAATTGAGACTCAGCATGCAGAATTCTCCAGAAATATACTTTGTGTACAATGAAAAACCCCAAACAATGCAGGCAGAGCAGAATAGCCCTCAGAACAGCCATCAGAACAGCCCCAATTCGTCGGGACATGGATTCTACAAGGTGTCGAAAGCGTTCCACAGGGATGCTGGCCCATGTTGACTCCAATGCTTTCCACAGTTGTGTTGGCTGGATGTCCTTCGGGTGGTGGACCATTCTTGATACACACGGGAAACTGTTGAGCGTAAAAACTCAGCAGCGTTGCACTCTCAAACCGGTGTGCCTGGCACCTACTACCATACCCTGTTCAAAGGCACTTAAACAACTTCATCTACACTGATTGAAGTGGATTTAACAAGTGCCATCAATAAGGGATCATAGCTTTCACCTGGATTCACCTGGTCAGTCTGTCATGGAAAGAGCAGGTGTTCTTAATGTTTTGTACACTCAGTGTAGGTATTGCATATCACTCATACGCTACCATGCCAGGGAGAAAAAGAAGGAACAGAAGTGGAGAGAGGAAAAGGCACGCAATACCACCTGCTGCAGGGTTAATGATGTACCGTAAAACTTCAATTAAACACAGTCTCAAATAGCCCCCGTTTCCATAACGACCCCTATTCACTGTGGCCTGAGGGGCATTCACCACCCTGGTCACTGTCAATCACACACACACTGTGTGCACCTAGCCTGTCTTCTCTTGAGAGCCAGGTCTGCCTACGGCGGCCTTTTTAGCCAGATCCTAATTGGTATGTTGAATTTTATGTTCCTTTTGATGGCATAGAAGGCCCTTCTTTCCTTGTCTCTCAGATCGTTCACAGCTTTGTGGAAGTTACCTGTGGCGCTGATGTTCTGTGTCTCTCTCTGTCTCTGTGTCTCTCTCTCTGTCTCTGTGTCTCTCTCTCTGTCTCTGTGTCTCTCTCTCTCTGTCTCTGTGTCTCTCTCTCTGTGTCTCTCTGTCTCTGTGTCTCTCTCTCTCTGTCTCTGTGTCTCTCTCTCTCTGTCTCTGTGTCTCTCTCTCTCTGTCTCTGTGTGTCTCTCTGTCTGTGTGTTTCTCTGTCTCTGTGTGTTTCTCTGTCTCTGTGTGTCTCTCTGTCTCTGTGTGTCTCTGTGTGTCTCTCTCTCTGTGTGTCTCTCTGTCTCTGTGTGTCTCTCTGTCTCTGTGTGTCTCTCTCTCTCTCTCTGTGTCTCTCTCTCTCTCTCTCTCTCTGTCTGTGTCTCTCTCTCTCTCTCTCTGTCTGTGTCTCTCTCTCTCTGTGTCTCTCTCTCTGTGTCTGTGGTTCTCTCTCTGTGTCTGTGGTTCTCTCTCTGTGTCTGTGTCTCTCTCTCTGTGTCTGTGTCTCTCTCTCACTCACTCACTCACTCACTCACTCACTCACTCACTCACTCACACACACACACACACACACACACACACACACACACACACACACACACACACTGAGAGTTGTAGGTAATGGAAAAAAGTAATCAAACTTAAAGTTGTCATGTTATTTAATCTCTGGTCTCAACGTGGTCCAACCTTTCAGATGGTTCAGTGTTTCTCTGGTCTCCATGTGTTCACCTTTCAGATGGTTGACAGTGATGTAGACCAGAAAGATAGACTGGTTGGTTCTTAGTGGTGATGTAGACCTGAAAGATAGACGGGTTGGTTCTTAGTGGTGATGTAGACCTGAAAGATAGACGGGTTGGTTCTTAGTGGTGATGTAGACCTGAAAGAGAGACTGGTTGGTTCTTAGTGGTGATGTAGACCTGAAAGAGACTGGTTGGTTCTTAGTGGTGATGTAGACCTGAAAGGTGGAGTGGTATACAGACTAGGCCTTAACCTTATGAATCACTCACTCAATGTGTGTGTGCCACTGTGCCTGTATGCTCATTTCTTAATGTCATGCTAGCAGATACCCATAGACTTCCAGTCATTGTGCTAACGCTAGTTAGCATTGGCTCATGAAACTACCTCTAACTTCCTTCATACTGGACACAGAGACATAAAAATGATATCCATGAGTTTAAAAACGATATTTTAGATGTTCTTTCATTAGTCCACTGTTAATACAGTCACGTTTTTAAGATATTGGACGTTCAAGAAGTAAAATGAGTGTGTTTTTCCTTCATACTAGTACCGATGGGTCACAGCCCAAAGCTGGTTTATTCAATTCTATAAATATTTCATAACTTTCTCAATCAACTTGTTCTTGATAAATCTAAATGATTGTTTATAATAACACGTTATCCATTCCACCAGAGGGTGGATGGGGACCTGTATCAGTGATATTTGACCATAGGTGAGTACACAGGTAGCTATATCTAAGATTATATCTAGATTTTCTATACTACGTGTCGTATGACTGTGTTCAGAATTACCTTATTTTTGTGCATATTAATGAATGTACACACAGTGTTGTATTGGGGAAAAGTCGTTATTCCACGTAAAATTCCTATAATATTTAATGTTTTTTTTTTAAAACAATACAAAACATACACATACAAACGACAACATCACACCTGCCCAGACCCACATGCTCACACCCCCATCTCCAGCGCCCGCATCACTCTCTGCCACATGGCTTCAAACTCCGCCATTTTGTTTCTGCACCTATAATATCCTGTGCAACTTGTGGTATTTTGGTTGCTAGTACATTTGGTTTGAAGTGACATTTTGAAGCTTCCTGTCATTGGCCCTACCACTCCCATTCTTTCACTAGCAGCGGTGCAAATAATGGCTGTGGGGTAAGTAAATAAAAACTGTATTTTTGGTGATCGTTTCTCAGGATCAAGGGATGAATCACTTTTTTGCCAATAAACCTACGTATATTAAACATTTTAGTGCACTGCCCCTTTAAATGGCAATCGTTTTTTTCCCACATAAATATGACAAAATCGGTATTTTCTTCAATATTCAAAAAACAAAATGATACTACAATCAAATTAATGTAAATCAGCTGCACATTATTGAAAATGTACACTGAGTGAACAAAACATTAGGAACACCTGCTCTTTCCATGACATATACTGACCAGGTGAATCCAGCTGAAAGCTGTGATCCCTTATTGATGTCACCTGTTCAATCCACTTTAATCAGTGTAGATGAAGAGGAGGAGACATGTTAAAGAAGGATTTTTAATCCTTGAGACAATTGAAACATTGATTGTGTATGTGTGCCATTCAGAGGGTGAATGGGCAAGACAGAAGATATAAGTCCCTTTGAACAGGGTATGATAGTAGGTGCCAGGAGCACCGGTTTGTGTTGAGAACTGCAACACTGCTGGGGTTTTCACACTCAACAGTTTCCCGTGTGTATCAAGAATGGTCCACCACCCAAAGTACATCCAGCCAACTTGACACAACTGTGGGAAGCGTTGGAGTCAACATGGACCAGCACCCAAACGACATCCAGCCAACTTGATACGACTGTGGGAAGCTTTGGAGTCATTAAGTTGATATGTTGCTATGACTGTTGCTTTTTCCAATAGTTTCTTTTTGGGGTCAAAATGACCCCAGTTGGTAATCCATCTATGTAAAATATGTTGGTAGTATGAGGTGTTGGTTAAATTGCATCTCTCTTCCTCTCTCTGTCTGTCACACACACAGTCTCGCTCTCACTGCAGTGAACTTTTTGGCCCTGTTCAGTCATAGTTTGACTGAATTCCATTAAGTTGTTTCTGTGGCAACCGGTGTCACATAGCAACCGACTGCCCAATGACATGACTGTAACAAGTGGCTGTGGAATTCTGGGAGGAGTGAGAGAACCTTCTCTCTCTCTCTCTGTGGGTTTTTAATAACAGTGAACCAGTGGTTGTTTGGGAGGGAGCCTCACTAATACAGTAACTCCTCTGTTCTCCCTGTGTACCTCTATCCCTCTTTCCTTCTTGTGCTCTCTCTTTCTCTTTGCTTCAACCACTCCTCCCCTCCCATCTATCACTCTCTCTTTGCTTCAACCACTCCTCCCCTCCCATCTATCACTCTCTCTTTGCTTCGACCACTCCTCCCCTCCCATCTATCACTCTCTCTTTGCTTCGACCACTCCTCCCCTCCCATCTATCACTCTCTCTCCTTCTCTCATCTGCTCTTTTTCTCACTCCCCATCTAAATCACTAAACATATTTTATGGTTTGTGTGTGTGTGTGTGTGTGTGTGTGTGGGGGGGGGCATTGTTCACGTGAGTGCTGCAGACAGACGCAGTCCAGGTGTGTGTTTACTCATGGATGCTCTATGGACCAGAAAGATTTGAGGGAGATAATCCAGGTGTCTCCTCACCCCTGTTTTCTGTTCCCCTCCCTGATGCTGTCTCCCCACATCACCTGGCGCCTCTCTTCAAAACCACTTTCATCCCTTCTTCCCTTTTTCTTTTCTTCTTTCCAGTTGATCTGGAATTCAGCCTTTTGTACCGTTATGTCACTGCATGATTGTGGTGTGTGTGTGTGTGTGTGTGTGTGTGTGTGTGTGTGTGTGTGTGTGTGTATCACTGATGTTATTCTCTAACTCTGGTTATTCTCTGCTCAGCATTCTCTCAGAGTAAAAAACAACCTTGATATTCACTGGTGACCAGTTTCTGAAGTATTCACACACCACTGCCACATCTCCCTCCCATGTATCCCAGTCATCACGGTGCTCCAGCCCCTGGGGATCACGGTGCTCCAGCCCCTGGGAGTCACGGTGCTCCAGCCCCTGGGAGTCACGGTGCTCCAGCCCCTGGGAATCACGGTGCTCCAGCCCCTGGGAGTCACGGTGCTCCAGCCCCTGGGAGTCACGGTGCTCCAGCCCCTGGGAGTCACGGTGCTCCAGCCCCTGGGAGTCACGGTGCTCCAGCCCCTGGGAGTCACGGTGCTCCAGCCCCTGGGAGTCACGGTGCTCCAGCCCCTGGGAGTCACGGTGCTCCAGCCCCTGGGAGTCACGGTGCTCCAGCCCCTGGGAGTCACGGTGCTCCAGCCCCTGGGAGTCACGGTGCTCCAGCCCCTGGGAGTCACGGTGCTCCAGCCCCTGGGAGTCCTGGTGCTCCAGCCCCTGGGAGTCCTGGTGCTCCAGCCCCTGGGAGTCCTGGTGCTCCAGCCCCTGGGAGTCACGGCGCTCCAGCCCCTGGGAGTCACGGCGCTCCAGCCCCTGGGAGTCACGGCGCTCCAGCCCCTGGGGATCATGGTGTCACTTTGGTTCCAAATCCCAGCTCTGAGGGAAATTACTTTCCTTGGTGACATTCTAATATGGAGGTTGTGCTTTGTGTGTGTGTTGTGTATCAGCCTCTGGCATCACAAAGTGCCTTCAGTCGGTAAGATGAATGAGCTAAGACCCTGGCTTAACCTCCTGTTAAAAGCTTTCCTCTTCCTCCTTTCTTTCTCCCCCCCAGCACTCTCTCTCTCTTCTTAGTCTGTCCCTCTCCATCTCTTTCTCGTTCTGGCTTTTTGTCTCCGGCTCGCTGCCTCTCGCTCTCTCTCTCGCTCTCTCTCTCGCTCTCTCTCTCGCTCTCTCTCGCTCTCTCTCGCTCTCTCTCGCTCTCTCTCGCTCTCGCTCTCTCTGTTTGATTTGGTAGGCTTTACAGTAGTCTCAAGTTGAGAAAGTTTGTTTTTAGTTTAATTTTCATTATATGATCATTCCATCATAGGCACCTGTCATACATGATCATATTAGCTGGCAGATTCTGACCAAGCAAAACTGTGTAGAAGTTTCCTGGTTGTCATGGGAACAGACCCCAGCAGGCGTTCCGGAATGTTGATTGGAATGTGGGCGTGTCCTCAGGACCCATAGCTGGCACACAGGAGCTGTCAATCACTCGCCACACTGGACAGATTTCTGGGCAGCATCTCAGTAGTCTACAGAGAAGCACTCCTCAGCATCACCAGCAGCATTAAACGCGTATCTATCAGGGTTCTACTGTTCTAGACTCAGATCTAGCAGGGTTCTACTGTTCTAGACTCAGATCTATCAGGGTTCTACTGTTCTAAACTCAGATCTATCAGGGTTCTACTGTTCTAGACTCAGATCTGTTACAACTCTGGTCAGAGGGTTTAGACCTGGGGGATGAGGAATGCAGGGAGAGCAGGATGAAGAAGCGAGGGAGAGAAAGAGCTGGAGAAAGGGAGTATTGCTACAGTAGGCTTTGTTGTGGCTTAAATAAAGCTGTGCAGTCAATACAAGCAATTAGTCAGCCTTCCAGACTGGCATGCTTATAATACAGTAGCTAAGTTCTTTAACTCTCACTGCAGATCTAGTGGATAAAAAAACATTAGGAACACCTTCCTTGTATTGAGTTGCCATCAGAACAGCCTCAACTCGTCAGAGCATGGACTCTACAACGTGTTGAAAGCGTTCCACAGGGATGCTGGCCCATGTTGACTCCAATGCTTCCCACAGTTTTATCAAGTTAGCTTAACTTGACGGGAAACTGTTGAAAGTGGAAAAACGCAGCGTTGCAGTTCTTGACACACTCAAACACTTAAATATTTTGTCTTGCCCATTCAACCTCTGAATGGTACACATACACAATCTATGTCTCAAAACTGAAAAATTATTATTTAACCTCTCCTCCCCTTCATTTACACTGATTGTAGTGGATTTAACAAATGACATCATTAAGGGATCATGGCTTTCACCTGGATTCACCTGGTCAGTCTATGTCATGGAAAGAGCATTCAGTGTATAAAGCATAGAAGGATGGATACCGGGAAATAAAAGTTGTAACTTCTCTGACAGATTGGGACTGTTTTAGGCCTTCAGAGAGAGGAGGAGAAGATGGCGTCAGAGGAAGAGAAACACCCGCTTCATTCCCTCCAAATTGCCTGTTATTGGTACATTTCCTAAAAGTAGAGGGAATGAGTCCAGGACTGAAGGAAAGAGGAGTGGGGGGGGGTTGGATGGAGAGGGGGGACCGAGAGAAGAGGGAAAGAGATGGGAGGAATTTCCGGAGTGGCGAAGGGGTTAAGTTAACAGAGAGATTGGGCTTTATAGCTGATGGGTATCTTTGCAGCCCACTGCATTGTGGGATATGCTTCTGGGGGAGGGGAAGTTGCTCTTAGACACTGATATTGCCGCGGTGTTCCTGCTAATAGGGAAGGTAAACTGATCCTACATCTGCCTCAGGGTGACTTCTACCTAGGGAGGGGTAGAAGTAATACAGTCTACAATCCGACCCATCTGGAGGAAGTATATCCTATATCCAGTCATTGATTAGGCTGTCATCTTATCATTGTGTTCTGATGTGATTGTATGTGTACAGGTATCTCTGTCCTCAGAAGAAGAACTAAATAAGATTGAGTAGCTTCTTCCCTCTCATCACACTTTAATGGCCAAGGTACTTCCTGACATATCATGTCTCCTGCTTACGTTTCCTCCCGTGCTTCTGTCTCTTCCTCTTCATGCACGCTCACGTGTGTCTGTGTGATGTTGGTCCTTTTCATTTTTTGATCTTTTTTTAGGGGGTAGGTCAGCTTTAATATGGCAGATTGATTGTAGTTTCCATCAATGTCATTGTCTGCATCATTTCCAGTCCCCCATATATATGTTTTGTGTTCCTAGCGAGGCCCCCTCCACACAGTCTTGCTCAAGCAGCACTTTTCTCCCATCCACCTCTCCTTGTCAGCGACAAAGAGTCCTTTCACTGCAGTCGACAGGCACACACACACACACACAGTCTTCCCAGAAGGGTGTATGTAGAGAGCGGAGGGTTCTAGTTACCTGTTATTTCTACGTGAGCCCTTAAGAGCGCATTCTCCATAATCAGTGACTCGTTAAGAGTCCATCTGGTAATTTCAGACGCCTTCCAAATGTGAATGACTCCTTTCATGGGGTTTCAGACACCTCCCGATTGTGATGTCATACCCCTCCACATTTTGAAGTCTGACTTCTTTAAAGTGACGTCATACCCCCTCAATGTGATGTCAGCCCTCCCCATTATGATCAGAGCCTCCCCCTCAATGTGATGTCAGCCCTCCCCATTATGATCAGAGCCTCCCCCTCAATGTGATGTCAGCCCTCCCCATTATGATCAGAGCCTCCCCCTCAATGTGATGTCAGCCCTCTCCATTATGATCAGAGCCTCCCCCTCAATGTGATGTCAGCCCTCCTCATTATGATCAGAGCCTCCCCCTCAATGTGATGTCAGCCCTCCTCATTATGATCAGAGCCTCCCCCTTATAGTGATGTCAGACCAAATGGCTCATTGGAATGATCAGATTTTCCATTGTGATGTCACACTTACCATACAATTGGCCCAGCGTTGTCCGGGTCTGGCCGGTGGAGGCCGTCATTGTAAATACCAATTTGTTCCCTACTGATTTTTGGAACCATGATAACCAGCATTTGCAGAAAGTCAGTGGCAAGTCATTCCGGGACCATAACCGCAGAAAGAGGGGTTTGGCCCGTAGGAGCCCTACTCCTGCTGGGATAAGCTGGTAGCATAGCTAGCCATGTGCCTTTGGAAAGTATTCATACCCCTAGACGTTTCCACATTCTAAAAGGGATTAAATCATTTATTTTCATCCTACACTCAATAACCCATAATGAAAAAACAAAAACAGGTTTTTAGACATATTTGCTAATTTATTAAAAAGAAAAAACTGAAATCACATTTAAAAACCTGCTTTCGCTTAGTTATTATGGTATTGTGTGTAGATTGCTGAGGATTTTTTATAGAATTAATTTTAGAATAAGGCTGTAACATAACAAAATGTGGAAAAAGTCAAGGGGTCTGAATACTTTCCAAAGGCTCTGTAGAAATCGGTGGTGATGCTTGAAGTCGTTTTTAAGTGTAATGCAGTTGATTGGTGACGATGACATGAACATGTGTTGAGATTAACATCTATACACGCATTATACTATATGTTTACCTGAACATAGTGTGAAATACACATAGAAACAATAGCTTAAATGTAGACTAATATTAATGGGTGGCAATGAGGAGATTCTGGATCTATCCCCCACAGGGGGACGTGTGCGTGGCATTTCCATTGTTTTGGTCAAACTCTTACCTGAGCTGTTGTGATGAGTTCCTGATTGTGAAGTCAGACCCCTAGCCAGGGAGCTGGCTCTGGGTTCCAGCTCAGTCTCTCTCACTCTAACATATGTTAACATTGCCAAAGCAAGTGAACTAGATAATAAACAAAAGTCAAATAAACAATAAAAATGTACAGTAAACGTTACTCACAAAGTGACTCTCTCTCTGTCTCTCTCCCGCCCTCTGGTGTGGAGTCTGTGTTCTGCATGTAGGGTATTATTTGTTTCTAGCAGTTTCTGTCTGATGTTGGAAACCAGCAGTCTTAACGTTAGCGAGCCCACTAGACCACCTCTCATCCATGGTGTGTGTCTGTGTGGGTCTGACTCACCCTGTGGGACCCTTTGTCCAGGCCATAAAAACACCAACCCTTCCCCTTAATTCACGTAACTGCTGTGACATTTGGGACTGTGTCATCTCTCTCCCTACCTCTTCTTCATCTTTCTCCTTCACCTGGCTTGCCTGTCTTTGTCCTTTTACAACTACA
Source organism: Salmo trutta (assembly GCF_901001165.1). NCBI lineage: Eukaryota > Metazoa > Chordata > Actinopteri > Salmoniformes > Salmonidae > Salmo > Salmo trutta. The sequence goes on along the minus strand of NC_042982.1, from coordinate 37,295,192 downwards.
AAAAGGTCTGACGTTATTGTGTGTGTGTGTGTGTGTGAGACCAGGGCGGAAATCCTTCTGCAAAACCAGTTACCAACGCTGGTGCTATTTTCATTAACTGCTTGAGAGAACATTTCTGTCAGAGAGAGAATGAGAGAGCGAGACAGAGAGGGAGAGAGAATGAGAGAGCGAGACAGAGAGAATGAGAGAGCGAGACAGAGAGGGAGAGAGAATGAGAGAGCGAGACAGAGAGGGAGAGAGAATGAGAGAGCGAGACAGAGACAGAGAGAATGAGAGAGCGAGACAGAGAGGGAGAGAGAATGAGAGAGCGAGACAGAGACAGAGACAGAGAGAATGAGAGAGCGAGACAGAGAGGGAGAGAGAATGAGAGAGCGAGACAGAGAGAATGAGAGAGCGAGACAGAGACAGAGAGAATGAGAGAGCGAGACAGAGAGGGAGAGAGAATGAGAGAGCGAGACAGAGAGGGAGAGAGAATGAGAGAGCGAGACAGAGACAGAGAGAATGAGAGAGCGAGACAGAGAGGGAGAGAGAATGAGAGAGCGAGACAGAGACAGAGACAGAGAGAATGAGAGAGCGAGACAGAGCGAAAGAGAGACAGAGGGAGAGAGAATGAGTGAATAAGCAGTAGTGACTGTGTAGTAGAGATTGTTACTGATTTATAAAGTGTTTTATAATGAGTATGAATGGCATATACCGCCCCTTCTTCTTGAAGTGTGTGTGTGTGTGTGTGTGTGTGTGTGTGTGTGTGTGTGCGGTCTCCCTCTCTCTTGTTTGCCCCCCCCACGGTGCTTTACAGCTGGGAACCTTCTTTTTCCTGGAACATCTCTCATGAGCCTGTCAGTTATTATTGATATGGGGAAGATATTGAGCGTGGCACCATAGCACTCCCAGTCCCTCACACACTGGCACACACACACACACACACCTCTCACACACACCCACACCTGGCACACACACACACACCTCTCACACACACCCACACCTGGCACACACACACACCTCTAACACACACCCACACCTGGCACACACACCTCTCACACACGCACACACTCACACACACCCACACCTGGCACACACACACCTCTCGCACACACCCACGCCTGGCACACACACCCACACCTGGCACACACACACACACACACACCTCTCGCACACACTCACACACACCCACACCTGGCGCACACACACACACACCTCTCGTACACACACACACCTCTAACACACGCCCACACCTGGCACACACACCCACACCTGGCACACACACACCTCTAACACACGCCCACATCTGGCACACACACACACCTCTCGTACACACACCTCTAACACACGCACACACCTCTCACACACACCCACACCTGGCACACACACACCTCTAACACACGCCCACATCTGGCACACACACACACCTGGCACACGCCCACACCTGGCACACGCCCACACCTGGCACACGCCCACACCTGGCACACGCACACACCTGGCACACGCACACACCTGGCACACATGCCCACACATAGCACACACGCCCACACCTGGCACACACACACACCTGGCACACGCCCACACCTGGCACACACACCCACACCTGGCACATGCACACACACCACTCACACACGCCCACACACACACACACACACACACACACACACACACACACATGAACCAACACGCCCACACCTGGCACACACACACACCTGGCACACACACACACACACCTGGCACACACGCACACACCTGGCACACACACACACACCACTCACACACGCCCACACCTGGCACACACACACACCTGGCACACACGCACGCACACACCTGGCACACACGCACGCACACACCTGGCACACACGCACGCACACACCTGGCACACACGCACGCACACACCTGGCACACACGCACACACACACCTGGCACACACGCACGCACACACCTGGCACACACACACACACACACACCTGGCACACACGCACACGAACCCACACGCCGACACCTGGCACCAGCTGACAATCTGCTCACAAAACATACTGTCTCTGTTATTGTGCGGTCTCTGTCCCATCTCTCTGTTATTGTGCTGTCTCTGTCCCATCTCTCTATTATTGTGCTGTCTCTGTCCCCATCTCTCTGTTATTGTGCTGTCTCTGTCCCATCTCTCTGTTATTGTGCTGTCTCTGTCCCCATCTCTCTCTGTTATCGTGCTGTCTCCCCCCATCTCCCTGTTATTGTGCTGTCTCTGTCCCCATCTCTCTCTGTTATCGTGCTGTCTCCCCCCATCTCCCTGTTATTGTGCTGTCTCTGTCCCCATCTCTCTCTGTTATCGTGCTGTCTCCCCCCATCTCCCTGTTATTGTGCTGTCTCTGTCCCCATCTCTCTGTTATCGTGCTGTCTCTGTCCCCATCTCTCTCTGTTATCGTGCTGTCTCTGTCCCCATCTCTCTGTTATTGTGCTGTCTCTGTCCCATCTCTCTGTTATCGTGCTGTCTCTGTCCCATCTCTCTGTTATCGTGCTGTCTCTGTCCCATCTCTCTGTTATCGTGCTGTCTCTGTCCCATCTCTCTGTTATTGTGCTGTCTCTGTCCCATCTCTCTGTTATCGTGCTGTCTCTGTCCCCATCTCTCTCTGTTATTGTGCTGTCTCTGTCCCATCTCTCTGTTATCGTGCTGTCTCCCCCATCTCTCTGTTATTGTGCTGTCTCTGTCCCATCTCTCTGTTATTGTGCTGTCTCTGTCCCATCTCTCTGTTATCGTGCTGTCTCTGTCCCATCTCTCTGTTATTGTGCTGTCTCTGTCCCCATCTCTCTGTTATCATACTGTCTCTGTCCCCATCTCTCTGTTATTGTGCTGTCTCCCCCCATCTCTCTGTTATTGTGCTGTCTCTGTTCCCATCTCTCTGTTATTGTGCTGTCTCTGTCCCCATCTCTCTGTTATTGTGCTGTCTCTGTCCCCATCTCTCTCTGTTATTGTGCTGTCTCTGTCCCCATCTCTCTGTTATCGTGCTGTCTCTGTCCCATCTCTCTGTTATCGTGCTGTCTCTGTCCCATCTCTCTGTTATCGTACTGTCTCTGTCCCCATCTCTCTGTTATCGTGCTGTCTCTGTCCCCATCTCTCTGTTATTGTGCTGTCTCTGTCCCATCTCTCTGTTATTGTGCTGTCTCTGTCCCATCTCTCTGTTATTGTGCTGTCTCTGTCCCATCTCTCTGTTATCGCGCTGTCTCCCCCCATCTCTCTGTTATTGTGCTGTCTCTGTCCCCATCTCTCTGTTATCGTGCTGTCTCTGTCCCATCTCTCTGTTATCGTGCTGTCTCTGTCCCATCTCTCTGTTATCGTGCTGTCTCCCCCATCTCTCTGTTATCGTGCTGTCTCTGTCCCATCTCTCTGTTATTGTGCTGTCTCTGTCCCCATCTCTCTGTTATTGTGCTGTCTCCCCCCATCTCTCTGTTATTGTGCTGTCTCCCCCCATCTCTCTGTTATCGTGCTGTCTCTGTCCCATCTCTCTTATCGTGCTGTCTCTGTCCCATCTCTCTGTTATCGTGCTGTCTCCCCCATCTCTCTGTTATCGTGCTGTCTCTGTCCCCATCTCTCTGTTATCGTGCTGTCTCTGTCCCATCTCTCTGTTATTGTGCTGTCTCCCCCCATCTCTCTGTTATCATACTGTCTCTGTCCCATCTCTCTGTTATCGTGCTGTCTCCCCCATCTCTCTGTTATCGTGCTGTCTCTGTCCCCATCTCTCTGTTATCGTGCTGTCTCTGTCCCCATCTCTCTGTTATTGTGCTGTCTCCCCCCATCTCTCTGTTATCATACTGTCTCTGTCCCATCTCTCTGTTATCGTGCTGTCTCTGAACACACCCCTCTTTGTGTGTGTATAGACCCTGACTACTGAGACCTAGCCTCAGAACAACAATTAAAACTTTCAAAACACACACACGCATATGTTCATAAGTGAGATACACACACACACACCTGTAGATTTGTCTACCAGTCCTCTGCACGGCTAGAATACGTTTCAGATGCAACAGTGAGAGATCACACACAGCAGCCACAGCTAGGCAGATGTGTAACATGTAGCCGACATTTTACAGGTTACAATAGTTACAGCAGCTTTAGGTTGGTCACCAACATCCCCCACCTGAGAACTAGACCCAATAGGAAGCAGTGGTCTGGCTCTAATCTCGCTTAACCCAGAAATATTTGGACCTGGTCTGTTTTATGACAGAAAAGTTATCCAATCCTTCTGTCTCTAACTACTAGCAGATCGTAGGCAGAGGAAGAACTAAGCATGAAACATCAGGCGAACGCATACACACATATCTTAACAGGGTGGGGACGAAACGTGAGGTCTGACCACTGCACACCAGTAACCACTTTAAGCCTTCTTGTAATTAGCCCAGTTTGAGTGTGTGTGTGTGTGTGTGTGTGTGTGTGTGTGTGTGTGTGTGTGTGTGTGTGTGTGTGTGTGTGTGTGTGAGCGTGTGTGTGTGGTGTGTGTGTGTGTGTGTGGTGTGTGTGTGTGTGTGTGTGTGTGTGTTTAAATGTTTAAACCATTAGATCCCAGGGTGAGTTATTTTATTTGGTTGTATTAAAGGCCAACAGATTTTGTGTGGTTGAAGGTTTATTGCTGTTTTACTGCTATGTTCTCTCAACCTCACGCTAATGGGGATTTTACATGGGCAATCTACAGGTAACAGACACAGGACAGGAAACACTGGCGTAAACTAGTGGAAACTGAAGCAGGTGCTTGCAGTGGTTTCTGAGTTAAGGAATTAACATCTCATCATGCTTAAGGTCATGTATTAACCATTACTTGGGGGATTTCAAAGGAGCATAGGGGGTTTAAAGTGTGTGTGTGTATGTGTGTGTGTGTGTGTGTGTGTGTGTGTGTGTGTGTGTGTGTGTGTGTGTGTGTGTGTGTGTGTGTGTGTGTGTGTGTGTGTGTGTGTGTGTGTCAGTCACCAGATCTCAACCCAATTGAACACTTATGAGAGATTCTAGACTGGCGTCCGAGACACTGTTTTCCACCATCAACACCAAATGATGGAATTTCTGGTGGAAGAACAGTGTGGAATCTCTCCAATAGAGTTCCAGACACTTGACAAATTTATACGAAGGCACATTGAAGCTGTTCTGGTGGCTCGCGGTGACCCAACACCCTACTAACACACTTTATGTTGGTGTTTCCTTTATTTTGGCAGTTACCTGTAGATTTGTGTTTTAACTCGGACAAGACCTACCCTGGATGCCAGTGTGTTTCTGCTTTGTTGTCATGGCCAACCCAACCATGGCTGGAGCAGCAGAATGACACAGTGGCATCCAGGGTAGGGTTGAATAAAGCATCCTAACTGAGAGTTCCTGATGTTCATAACTGACTCAGTTCAGAGGGATTGAATGGGATACACAGTTTTCATTTTGTGATCAAACACTTACAGTAGCTTTGGTTGAAAGTACAGGTCATATTTGCCGGTTGTCATTAGTTGGACTTGCAGCAGAAAACGTCCCACTTTAAATCTTGTAAGAATTATGTTGCACGTATTATTTGGAACGCTACTCCTCTTACACCATTTGAGCTAGAAACACCATTCAAACTTTAAAATCTTCTACCGATCAGAAGTGACAGCTGTTACTAACCGCATCAACTACTTTTCGTCTCAACTTTTACAAACAACTGAAATTTCAACCACTTTCCCAACAACTTAGACAAAACCTTAAAGCCTATGAAAACTTAGTCTACTTCTCTGCTTTTCAGAACACTTCTTCCACTACCACAAAAATCATTTTAAAGAGCTAAAGAAAGTCCCACAATTTTACTTCCTATAAAATGACCGTCTTGTTTTGGGCATGGAAGTGTACATTAGGGCTGGGTGATATGTGCAGTACCACTCAAACGTTTGGATACACCTACTCATTCAAGGGTTTTTCTTTATTTTGACTATTTTCTACATTGTAGAATAATAGTGAAGACATCAAAACTATGAAATAACACATATGGAATCATGTAGTAACCAAAAAAGTGTTAAACAAATTGAAATATATTTTATATTTCAAATTCTTTAAAGTAGCCACCCTTTGCCTTGATGGCAGCTTTGCACACTCTTGGCATTCTCTCAACCAGCTTCATGAGGTAGTCACCTGGAATGCATTTCAATTAACAGTAAGTGTTACACCGGTGGCAATAAATTAGTAAAACCAAAGCTTACCTTGACTTGGAAGAGTTCCAGTGTTGTGTTGGATAGTCATAGCCAGCTAGCTAACATAGCATCCTTCTGTTTGAGCCGGGTGTTTGACTTAACTAGCTGGCTGCATTTGCTAGCTAAGAAAGTGAAAAGAATTATGAAATATAGCTCTCTCTCTTGTTTCTTAATTTATGAATAAATTAATTGGTTCGAAACTGTTCAACTGTCTTTGTCTCTCTTTGAGTCAACTACTCGCCACATTTTATGCACTGCGGTGCTAGTTAACTGTAGCTTATGCTTTCAGTACTAGATTCATTCTCTGATCCTTTGATTGGGTGGACAACATGTCAGTTCATGCTGCAAGAGCTCTGATAGGTTGGAGGACATCCTTTGGAAGTTGTCATAATACTGTGTAAGTCTATAGAAGGGGGTGAGAACCCTGAGCTCCTAGGTTTTGTATTGAAGTCAATGTACCCAGAGGAGGACAGAAGCTAACTGTCCTCCAGCTACACCATGGTGCTACCCTACAGAGTGCTGTTGAGGTTACTGTTGCAAAACAGTGTGTTTTAATCAGTTATTTGGTGACGTGAATATATTTAGTATTGTTTCACTTTTTGTTTTATGTTTTACTTTTTAAATCTTTATGAAATTCACTGAGGAGGATGGTCCTCCTCCTCCTCTGAGGAGGAGCCTCCACTGGTGTATGTGGAAGTCTGGAATCTGGGTCGGGTATTGTATGCAGGTAGCTCATTTCAGCCAGTTCGGTCCGCATCTCCAAGTGTTTTTCCCTCTCCCAGTCATATAGTCAGTGGTACTACCACACACACATACACACACACACACACCCTCGCTGCCTGGCAACCATTCTGGGTCGCTACTGAGCTAGGTCGAAAATATACAGGTTAAGACAACATTGTCACAAATCTGGAACAAGCGCCGTTGCATAGCTGGTCCCATTGCTGCAATGAGTTATGGGATTTTAGAATCCCGTAGCTTCAAATTACACTTTTGCGTGCAGATGAAACGTTATGGAGTTTTAAAGGAGGCTAAAATGTAAGAAATATGCAAACTTGTATAAATTATTTCTCAATTATGCTTTTAGATTCAAATATATGTCAACAATCCTTTCTCCAAAGGACCATTCTATGATTACATTTCGTGAAAATTCCCCAAATCATGGTATTTCTTTTGTCTGGGTTTTCTGATGAATCACTCACTTACTGTATGACTGGTGTCGATGTAAGCTCCAGACAGACATACAGACAGATGCAAGACTTCATCACACACCCCTCAATGCCTTGTTTGAGGGAGGAGAGCTTCTCAATAACCTGATACACACTCCTCTCTCACCATTTGTGTTTTAACACTCTCCCTCTCTCTCCTAAACAAGCCCCAATCTAAAACATCCACAGCTCTCTAACTTTCACTGCAGCTGAAGAGGGACTATCGGAGAGGGTGAGGCGTGTGGAGAGGAGATCATTGAGTTGCCGATCTCTCTCTGATGTAGGTGTTGGCTTTCATGAGCAGGGCTTTTGAGGCCAAGCTTTGTGTGTGTTGCGTGCGTTCGTGTGCACGTCCATCCTTTTTCTGTCCAGCAGTAGTCACTTGTCTGGTCGTACCTCAAAACCTTCTATAATTATGGCACCAGTGATGAAAGATCCCCTGTTTTCTGCCCCAAGTGAACTTTCACTAACGTTTACTGACCTTTCCTATTTGTCCCTTCTGATCTCTTAATTCAATTCAAATAATTTATTAGCAAGGGGAAACATATGTTTACATTGCCAGAGCAAGTGAAGTAGATAATAAACAAAAGTGAAATAAACAATAAAAATGAACAGTAAACATTACACTCACAGAAGTTCCAAAAGAATAAAGACATTTCACATGTCATTGTGTCTATATACAGTGTTGTAACGATGTGCAAATAGTTACAAAAAGGAAAATAATTAAATATGGGTTGTATTTACAATGGTGTTTGTTCTTCACTGGTTGCCCTTTTCTTGTGGCAACAGGTCACAAATCTTGCTGCTGTGATGGCATAATGTGGTATTTCACCCAGTAGATATGGGAGTTTATCAAAATTGGGTTTGTTTTTTCGAATTCTTTGTGGATCTGTGTAATCTGAGGGAAATATGTCTCTCTAATATGGTCATACATTTGACAGGAGGTTAGGAAGTGCAGCTCAGTTTTCCACCTCATTTTGTGGGCAGTGTGCACATAGCCTGTCTTTTCTTGAGAGCCAGGTCTGGCTATGGCAGCCTTTCTCAATAGCAAGGCTATGCTCACTGAGTCTGTACGTAGTCAAAGTTTTCCTTAAGTTTGGGTCAGTCACAGTGGTCAGGTATTCTGTCACTGTGTACTCTCTGTTTAGGGCCAAATAGCATTCTATTTTTTTGTTAATTCTTTCCAATGTGTCAAGTAATTGTTTGTTTTCTCATGATTTGGTTGTGTCTGATTGTGTTGCTGTCCTGGGGCTCTGTGGGGTCTGTTTGTGTTTGTGAACAGAGCCCCTGGGCCAGTTTGCTTAGGGGACTCTTCTCCATGTTCATCTCTGTGTAGATAATGGCTTTGTTATGGAAGGTTTGAGAGTCTCTTCCTTTTAGGTGGTTGTAGAATTTAACGTCTCTTTTCTGGATTTTGATAATTAGCAGGTATTGGCCTAATTCTGCTCTGCATGCATGCATTTGATGTTTTATGTTGTACAAGGAGGATGTTTTTGTGAATTATTGGTTGGTGAGCGGACCCCAGACCTCACAACCATAAAGGACAATGGGTTCTATAACTGATTCAAGTATTTTTTAGCCAGGTCCTAATTGGTATGTCAGATTTTATTTTCCTTTTGATGGCATAGAGGGCCCTTCTTGCCTTGTCTCTCAGATCGTTCAAAGCTTTGTGGAAGTTACCTGTGGTGCTGATGTTTAGGATGAGGTATGTATAGTTTTTGTGCTCTAGGACAGTGCCATCATTGTAAGCCTGCCACACACACACACACACACACACACACTATGCGATACATTTATTATACATAAGAATGAGTGTGAGTTTTTGTCACAACCCGGCTTGTGGGAAGTGACAAAGAGCTCTTATAGGACCAGGGCATAAATAATAATAATCAATAATTTTGCTCTTTATTTAACCATCTTACATATATAATTGAAAATTGTGAATAACTCACTACAGGTTAATGAGAAGGGTGTGCTTGAAAGGATGCACATAACTCACCCAAAAACCTCACCCAGATAGGCCAGTCATGTGAGAAACTTGTCATCATGCAAGCGGTCAGACAAGTGAAAATTATGGTCAGTAAAGAAAACTTTAAGCTCGTCTCTCAATTTCAACAAAAAAAAAAACGTGTCAATACTTTGCCCCTTGATAACCAGGGCACTTCTGTATGTTGTAAAAGCGTTACATGGTCGCTGCCCATGACATTGCATAGTGCAGAAAATACACTTGAGTTCAGGGGCCTTGCTTTAACAAAGTTAACCATTTTCACTGTAGTGTCCAAAACATCTTTCATGCTGTCAGCCATTCCCTTGGCAGCAAGAGCCTCTTGGTGGATGCTGCAGTGGACCCAAGTGGCGTCGAGAGCAACTGCTTGCACGCATGTTACCACTCCACTATGTCTCCCTGTCATGGCTTTTGCACCATCAGTACAGATACCAACATGAGCAGCAGCTATGTTTGGCTACATACGGACCGTTAGTGGAATTCCTGCGAGAGAGTAACGGTTAATGTGATTGGATGTTAATTATTTGACTAGGCTACCTGTATTTCAAATCAAATTTATTTATATAGCCCTTCGTATATCAGCTGAAATCTCAAAGTGCTGTACAGAAACCCAGCCTAAAACCCCAAACAGCAAGCAATGCATGTGAAAGAGGCACGGTGGCTAGGAAAAACTCCTTAGGAAAAACTCCCTAGAAAGGCCAAAAACCTAGGAAGAAACCTAGAGAGGAACCAGGCTATGAGGGGTGGCCAGTCCTCTTCTGGCTGTGCCGGGTGGATATTATAACAGAACATGGTCAAGATGTTAAAATGTTCATAAATGACCAGCATGGTCAAATAATAATAATCATTGTAGTTGTCGAGGGTGCAACAAGCACGTCCGGTGAACAGGTCAGGGTTCCGTAGCCGCAGGCAGAACAGTTGAAACTGGAGCAGCAGCATGGCCAGGTGGACTGGGGATAGCAAGGAGTCATCATGCCAGGTAGTCCCGAGGCATGGTCCTAGGGCTCAGGTCCTCCGAGAGAAAGAAAGAGAGAAAGAGAGAATTAGAGAGAGCATATTTAAATTCACACAGGACACCGGATAAGACAAGAGAATACTCCAGATGAAACAGACTGACCCTAGCCCCCCGGCACATAAACTACTGCAGCATAAATACTGGAGGCTGAGACAGGAGGGATCAGAAGACACTGTGGCCCCATCCGATGATACCCCCGGACAGGGCCAAACAGGCAGGATATAACCCCACCCACTTTGCCAAAGCACAGCCCCCACACCACTAGAGGGATGTCTACAACCACCAACTTACCGTCCGAAGACAAGGCCGAGTATAGCCCACAAAATCTCCGCCATGGCACAACCCAAGGGGGGGTCGCCAACCCAGACAGGAAGACCACGTCAGTGACTCAACCCACTCAAGTGACGCACCCCTCCCATGGACGGCATGGAAGAACACCAGTAAGTCAGTGACTCAGCCCCTGTAATAGGGTTAGAGGCAGAGAATCCCAGTGGAAAGAGGGGAACCGGCAAGGCAGAGACAGCAAGGGCGGTTCGTTGCTCCAGCCTTTCCGTTCACCTTCACACTCCTGGGCCAGACTACACTTAATCATAGGACCTACTGAAGAGATAAGTCTTCAGTAAAGACTTAAAGGTTGAGACTGAGTCTGCGTCTCTCACATGGGTAGGCAGACTATTCCATAAAAATGGAGCTCTATAGGAGAAAGCCCTACCTCCAGCCGTTTGCTTAGAAATTCTAGGGACAATTAGGAGGCCTGCGTCTTGTGACCGTAGCGTACGTGTAGGTATGTACGGCAGGACCAAATCGGAAAGATAGGTAGGAGCAAGCCCATGTAATGCTTTGTAGGTTAGCAGTAAAACCTTGAAATCAGCCCTTGCCTTAACAGGAAGCCAGTGTAGGGAGGCTAGCACTGGAGTAATATGATCTAATTTTTTGGTTCTAGTCAGGATTCTAGCAGCCGTATTTAGCACTAACTGAAGTTTGTTTAGTGCTTTATCCGGGTAGCCGGAAAGTAGAGCATTGCAGTAGTCCAGCCTAGAAGTAACAAAAGCATGGATTAATTTTTCTGCGTCATTTTTGGACAGAAAGTTTCTGATTTTTGCAATGTTACGTAGATGGAAAAAAGCTGTCCTTGAAACAGTCTTGATATGTTCTTCAAAAGAGAGATCAGGGTCCAGAGTAACACCGAGGTCCTTCACAGTTTTATTTGAGACGACTGTACAACCATCCAGATTAATTGTCAGATTGAACAGAAGATCTCTTTGTTTCTTGGGACCTAGAACAAGCATCTCTGTTTTGTCCGAGTTTAAAAGTAGAAAGTTTGCAGCCATCCACTTCCTTATGTCTGAAACACAGGCTTCTAGCGAGGGCAATTTTGGAGCTTCACCATGTTTCATTGAAATGTACAGCTGTGTGTCGTCCGCATAGCAGTGAAATTTAACATTATGTTTTCGAATGACATCCCCAAGAGGTAAAATATATAGTGAAAACAATAGTGGTCCTAGAACGGAACCTTGAGGATCACCGAAATTTACAATTGATTTGTCAGAGGACAAACCATTCACAGAGACAAACTGATATCTTTCCGACAGATAAGATCTAAACCAGGCCAGAACTTGTCCATGTAGACCATTTTGGGTTTCCAATCTCTCCAAAAGAATGTGGTGATCGATGGTATCAAAAGCGGCACTAAGATCTAGGAGCACGAGGACAGATGCAGAGCCTCGGTCTGACGTCATTAAAAGGTCATTTACCACCTTCACAAGTGCAGTCTCAGTGCTATGATGGGGTCTAAAACCAGACTGAAGCGTTTCGTATACATTATTTGTCTTCAGGAAGGCAGTGAGTTGCTGTGCAACAGCTTTTTCAAAAATTTTTGAGAGGAATGGAAGATTCGATATAGGCCGATTAGTTTTTTTTAATAATTTCTGGGTCAAGATTCGGCTTTTTCAAGAGAGGCTTTATTACTGCCACTTTTAGTGAGCTTGGTACACATCCGGTGGATAGAGAACCGTTTATTATGTTCAACATAGGAGGGCCAAGCACAGGAAGCAGCTCTTTCAGTAGTTTAGTTGGAATAGGGTCCAGTATGCAGCTTGAGGGTTTGGAGGCCATGATTATTTTCATCATTGTGTCAAGAGATATAGTACTAAAACACTTTAGTATCTCCCTTGAGCCAAGGTCCTGGCAGAGTTGTGCAGACTCAGGACAATGGAGCTTTGGAGGAATACCCAGATTTAAAGAGGAGTCCGTAATTTGCTTTCTAATGATCATGATCTTTTCCTCAAAGAAGTTCATAAATGTATTACTGCTGAAGTGAAAGCCATCCTCCATTTGCGAATGCTGCTTTTTAGTTAGCTTTGCGACAGTATCAAAAAGATATTTCGGATTGTTCTTATTTTCCTCAATTAAGTTGGAAAAATAGGATGATCGAGCAGCAGTGAGGGCTCTTCGATACTGCACGGTACTGTCTTTCCAAGCTAGTCGGAAGACTTCCAGTTTGGTGTGGCGCCATTTCCGTTCCAATTTTCTGGAAGCTTGCTTCAGAGCTCGTGTATTTTCTGTATACCAGGGAGCTAGTTTCTTATGACAGATGTTTTTAATTTTTAGGGGTGCAACTGCATCTAGGGTATTGCACAAGGTTAAATTGAGTTCCTCGGTTAGGTGGTTAACTGATTTTTGTCCTCTGACGTCCTTGGGTAGGCAGAGGGAGTCTGGAAGGGCATCAAGGAATCTTTGGGTTGTCTGAGAATTTATAGCACGACTTTTAATGCTCCTTGGTTGGGGTCTGAGCAGATTATTTGTTTAAATTGTAAACGCAATAAAATGGTGGTCCGATAATCCAGGATTATGAGGAAAAACATTAAGATCCACAACATTTATTCCATGGGACAAAACTAGGTCCAGAGTATGACTGTGGCAGTGAGTAGGTCCAGAGACATGTTGGACAAAACCCACTGAGTCGATGATGGCTCCGAAAGACTTTTGGAGTGGGTCTGTGGACTTTTCCATGTGAATGTTAAAGTCACCAAAAATTAGAATATTATCTGCTATGACTACAAGATCCGATAGGAATTCAGGGAACTCAGTGAGGAACACTGCATATGGCCCAGGAGGCCTGTAAACAGTAGCTATAAAAAGTGAGTGAGTAGGCTGCATAGATTTCATGACTAGAAGCTCAAAAGACGAAAACATCATTGTTTTTTTTTTTGTAAATTGAAATTTGCTATCGTAGATGTTAGCAACACCTCCGCCTTTGCCGGATGCACGGGGGGTATGGTCACTAGTGTAACCAGGGGGTGAGGCCTCATTTAACACAGTAAATTCATCAGGTTTAAGCCATGTTTCAGTCAGGCCAATCACATCAAGATTATGATCAGTGATTAGTTCATTGACTATAACTGCCTTGGAAGTGAGGGATCTAACATTAAGTAACCCAATTTTGAGATGTGAAGTATCACAATCTCTTTCAATAATGGCAGGAATGGAGGAGGTCTTTATACTAGTGAGATTACTAAAGCGAACACCGCCATTTTTAATTTTGCCCAACCTAGATCGAGGCACAGACACGGTCTCAATGGGGAAAGCTGAGCTGACTACGCTGACTGTGCTAATGGCAGACTCCACTAAGCTGGCAGGCTGGCTAACAGCCTGCTGCCTGGCCTGCACCCTATTTCATTCTGGAGCTAGAGGAGTTAGAGCCCTGTCTATGTTCGTAGATAAGATGAGAGCACCCCTCCAGCTAGGATGGAGTCCGTCACTCCTCAACAGGCCAGGCTTGGTCCTGTTTGTGGGTGAGTCCCAGAAAGAGGGCCAATTATCTACAAATTCTATCTTTTGGGAGGGGCAGAACACAGTTTTCATCCAGCGATTGAGTTGTGAGACTGCTGTAGAGCTCATCACTCCCCCTAACTGGGAGTGGGGTATGGTCACTAGCGTAACCAGGGGGTGAGGCATTTATTTGACATTGTGTTGTTATTTGGCTGAACACTAGCTGGTTTAACTGTATTTTTGGCAGTGAAACGAGGCTACTTAGGCAAGGGAAAAAAACTTGCACAAGTGTATAGCCCATTGGAAAATATAAATGGACTGTTTGAAAATGTGAAGAAAAAAAAGAAATTATTTTATACATATTTTTTAATGTGAATCACATTTTTATTTGGCGTACCCCCAACGGCATTGCGCGTACCCCTGGGGCAATGCTGTCCAGATGGAATTTGTATTTGTGTTTCTGGCAACTGGACCTTTTTTGGAACATTTCTGTCTTCCTGAGATTTACTGTCAGGGCCCAGGTCTGACAGAATCTATGCCGAAGATCTAGGTGCTGCTGTAGACCCTCCTTGGTTTGGGACAGAAGCACCAGTTCATCAACAAACAGACATTTGACCTCAGATTTTAGTAGGATGATGCCGGGTGCTGCAGACTGTTCTAGTGCCCTGGCCAATTCGTTGATATACACTGCTCAAAAAAATAAAGGGAACACTTAAACAACACATCCTAGATCTGAATGAAAGAAATAATCTTGTTAAATACTTTTTTCTTTACATAGTTGAATGTGCTGACAAGAAAATCACACAAAAATAATCAATGGAAATCCAATTTATCAACCCATGGAGGTCTGGATTTGGAGTCGCACTCAAAATTAAAGTGGAAAACCACACTACAAGCTGATCCAACTTTGATGTAATGTCCTTAAAACAAGTCAAAATGAGGCTCAGTAGTGTGTGTGGCCTCCACGTGCCTGTATGATCTCCCTACAACGCCTGGGCATGCTCCTGTTGAGGTGGCGGATGGTATCCTGAGGGATCTCCTCCCAGACCTGGACTAAAGCATCCGCCAACTCCTGGACAGTCTGTGGTGCAACATGGCGTTGGTGGATGGAGCGAGACATGATGTCCCAGATGTGCTCAATTGGATTCAGGTCTGGGGAACGGGCGGACCAGTCCATAGCATCAATGCCTTCCTCTTGCAGGAACTGCTGACACTCTCCAGCCACATGAGGTCTAGCATTGTCTTGCATTAGGAGGAACCCAGGGCCAACCGCACCAGCATATGGTCTCACAAGGGGTCTGAGGATCTCATCTCGGTACCTAATGGCAGTCAGGCTACCTCTGGCGAGCACATGGAGGGCTGTGCGGGCCCCCAAAGAAATGCCACCCCACACCATGACTGACCCACCGCCAAACCGGTCATGCTGGAGGATGTTGCAGGCAGCAGAACGTTCTCCATGGCGTCTCCAGACTCTGTCACGTCTGTCACGTGCTCAGTGTGAACCTGCTTTCATCTGTGAAGAGCACAGGGCGCCAGTGGCGAATTTGCCAATCTTGGTGTTCTCTGGCAAATGCCAAACGTCCTGCACGGTGTTGGGCTGTAAGCACAACCCCCACCTGTGGACGTCGGGCCCTCATACCACCCTCATGAAGTCTGTTTCTGACCGTTTGAGCAGACACATGCACATTTGTGGCCTGCTGGAGGTCATTTTGCAGGGCTCTGCCAGTGCTCCTCCTGCTCCTCCTTGCACAAAGGCGGAGGTAGGGGTCCTGCTGCTGGGTTGTTGCCCTCCTACGGCCTCCTCCACGTCTCCTGATGTACTGGCCTGTCTTCTGGTAGCGCCTCCATCCTCTGGACACTACGCTGACAGACACAGCAAACCTTCTTGCCACAGCTCGCATTGATGTGCCATCCTGGATGAGCTGCACTACTTGAGCCACTTGTGTGGGTTGTAGACTCCGTCTCATGCTACCACTAGAGTGAAAGCACCGCCAGCATTCAAAAGTGACCAAAACATCAGCCAGGAAGCATTGGAACTGAGAAGTGGTCTGTGGTCTCCACCTGCAGAACCACTCCTTTATTGGGGGTGTCTTGCTTATTGCCTATAATTTCCACCTGTTGTCTATTCCATTTGCACAACAGCATGTGAAATTTATTGTCAATCAGTGTTGCTTCCTAAGTGGACAGTTTGATTTCACAGAAGTGTGATTGACTTGGAGTTACATTGTGTTGTTTAAGTGTTCCCTTTATTTTTTTGAGCAGTATATATACACTGCGTGCACAATTATTAGGCAAATTGTATTCCTCGGGATTCATTTTATTGTTGAACAAACACAATGCTCTCAGTCAATCCAAAATGTTATTGAACCTCAAACCTGAATGTTTAACAAAGGAAAATTGAGTTTTGTCTTTCTCAGGGAAATATATGTGCACAATTATTAGGCAACTCAATTACAAAAATAATTTCTCTCAACTCACTTGTTTATTCTCAATTTTTAAAGTAAGTGTAACAGATAAGTAACACAAAATGACAATTATAACATTTTTGGCCTTTCAAAAATATTCAGTGACCCATATAGCCACCCTTATTTTCAATAACTGCCATGAGTCTTCCATCCATGGAGTCTGTCAGTTTCTTGATCTGTTCACGATCAACTTTCACTGAAGCAGCAACCACAGCCTTCCAAATGCTGTTCAAAAAGGTGTATTGTCTTCCATCACTGTAAATCTCACGTTTGAGAAGGGCCCACAAGTTCTCAATAGGATTTAAGTCAAGTGAGGAAGGGGGCCAGGTCATTATTCAGGCATCTTTGAGGCCCTTGCTGGCTAGCCAAGCAGTGGAGTACTTGGATGCATGTGATGGAGCATTGTCCTGCATAAAGATCATGGCCTTCTAGAAGGCTGAGGACTTCTTCCTGTACCACTGTTTGACGAAAGAATCTTCCAGAAACTGGCAGTAGGTTTGGGAGTTAAGTTTCAGTCCATCTTCAACCCGAAAATGTCCAACTACCTTATCCTCAATGATAGCAGCCCATACCAGTACCCCTCCTTCACCTTGCTGGCACCTGACTCAAAGTGGTCCCCTGTGTCCATTACTGATCCAGCCACGGGCCCAT
Organism: Salmo trutta; assembly: GCF_901001165.1. Taxonomy (NCBI): domain Eukaryota; kingdom Metazoa; phylum Chordata; class Actinopteri; order Salmoniformes; family Salmonidae; genus Salmo; species Salmo trutta. The sequence goes on along the minus strand of NC_042982.1, from coordinate 37,277,906 downwards.
CCATTTGGTCCATCAAGAGTCACTCTCATTTCATCTGTCCATAAAACCTTTGAAAAATCTGTCTTCAGGTATTTCTTTGACCGATCTTGACGCTTCAACTTGTGAATCTTATTCAGTGGTGGTCTTGTTTCAGTCTTCTTGACCTTGGCCATGTCTCTGAGCACTTGACACCTTGTACTTCTGAACACTCCAGGTATGTTGCAGTTCTGGAATACGGTGGCGCTGGAGGATAATGGGTTCCTTTTAGTTTAACGTTTAATTCTTCTCAAGTCTTTTGCAGTTAATTTGCGCCTTTTCTTCCCTATGCGTTTTTTGCGCCCCAGTTGACTATTCGCAACAAAACATTTGAATGTCCGGTGGTCACACCTCAATAGTTTAGCTATTTAAAGAGTGTCGCATCCTTCTGAAAGGCATTTTATATTTTGGGTTTTTCAGTGTAAGTTAAATCTCTTTTTTGGCCCATTTTACCTGAGGTAATGAGGCTGCCTAATAATTATGCACACCTTGATATAAGGTGTTATTCACTTTCGCCACACCCTCCCTCATTACACAAATACATATCACCCGAAAATGATTAAATCCAATAAGCATTCAAGTTTATATGGTTTGGAGTTCGAAAATGTGAACAGAAACAATGATAAGATCAGAATACTCACTTGCCTAATAATTGTGCACGCAGTGTGTATGTTAGAGGGGTGGGGCTTAAGCTGCATCCCTGTCTCACCCAACGGCCCTGTGGAAAGAAATGTGTGTTTTTTGCCAATTTTAACCGCACACTTGTTGTTTGTGTACATGGATTTTATAATGTTGTTTATTTTTCCCCCCAACACCACTTTCAATCAATTTGTATAGCAGACCCTCATGCCAAATTCAGTCAGACTTTTTTGAAATCAACAAAGCATGAGAACTTTGAGAAATTTGTTTGTCAAATAGGGTGTGCAGGGTGAACATGTGGTCTGTTGTACGGTAATTTGGTAAAAAGCCAATTTGACATTTGCGCAGTAGATTGTTTTCACTGAGGAAATGTATGACTCAGTGTTAATGATAATGCAGAGGATTTCCCCAAGGTTGCTGTTGACGCATGTCCCCCGGAAGTTATTGGGGTCAAATTTGTCTCCAATTTTGTGGATTGGGGTAATCAGTCCTTGGTTCCAAATACTGGGGAAGATGCCAGAGATGAGGATGATGTTAAAAAGTTAAAGTATAGCCAATTGGAATTTGTGGTCTGTATATTTTATCATTTTATTTATTTATTTATTTCACCTTTTATTTAACCAGGTAGGCAAGTTGAGAACAGGTTCTCATTTACAATTGCGACCTGGCCAAGATAAAGCAAAGCAGTTCGACAACATACAAAAACACAGAGTTACACATGGAGTAAAACAACATACAATCAATGATACAGTAGAAAAATAAGACTATATACAATGTGAGCAAATGATGTGAGATAAGGGAGGTAAAGGCAAAAAAAGGCCATGGTGGCAAAGTAAATAAAGTATAGCAAGTAAAAACACTGGAATAGTAGAATTATAATTTGAAGAAAGTTCAAAGTTAAAATATAAATAATATGGTGCAAAGGAGCAAAATAATAAATAAAATAAATAAATACAGTAGGGGAAGAGGTAGTTGTTTGGGCTAAATTATAGATGGGCTATGTACAGGTGCAGTGATCTGGGAGCTGCTCTGATAGCTGGTGCTTAAAGCTAGTGAGGGAGATAAGTGTTTCCAGTTTCAGAGATTTTTGTAGTTCGTTCCAGTCATTGGCAGCAGAGAACTGGAAGGAGAGACGACCAAAGGAGGAGTTGGCTTTAGGGGTGACCAGAGAGATATACCTGCTGGAGCGCGTGCTACAGGTGGGTGCTGCTATGGTGACCAGTGAGCGGAGATAAGGGGGGACTTTACCTAGAAGGGTCTTGTAGATGACCTGGAGCCAATGTGTTTGGCGACGATTATGAAGCGAAGGCCAGCCAACGAGATCGTACAGGTCGCAGTGGTGGGTAGTATATGGGGCTTTGGTGACAAAACGGATGGCACTGTGATAGACTGCATCCAGCTTGTTGAGTAGGGTATTGGAGGCTATTTTGTAAATGACATCGCCGAAGTCGAGGATTGGTAGGATGGTCAGTTTTACGAGGGTATGTTTGGCAGCATGAGTGAAGGATGCTTTGTTGCGAAATAGGAAGCCAATTCTAGATTTAACTTTGGATTGGAGATGATTGATGTGAGTCTGGAAGGAGAGTTTACAGTCTAACCAGACACCTAGGTATTTGTAGTTGTCCACAAATTCTAAGTCAGAACCGTCCAGAGAAGTGATGCTGGGCAGGCGGGCAGGTGCAGGCAGCAATCGGTTGAAGAGCATGCATTTAGTTTTACTTGTATTTAGGAGCAGTTGGAGACCACGGAAGGAGAGTTGTATTGCATTGAAGCTCGTCTGGAGGGTTGTTAACACAGTGTCCAAAGAAGGGCCAGAAGTATACAGAATGGTGTCGTCTGCGTAGAGGTGGATCAGAGATTCACCAGCAGCAAGAGGGACATCATTGATGTATACAGAGAAAAGAGTTGGCCCAAGAATTGAACCCTGTGGTACCCCCATAGAGACTGCCAGAGGTCCGGACAGCAGGCCCTCCGATTTGACACACTGAACTCTATCAGAGAAGAAGTTGGTGAACCAGGCGACGCAATCGTTTGAGAAACCTAGGCTACTGAGTCTGCCGATGAGGGTGTGGTGATTAACAGAGTCAAAAGCTTTGGCCAGGTCAATGAATACGGCAGCACAGTATTGCTTCTTATCGATGGCGGTTACGATGTCGTTTAGGACCTTGAGCGTGGCTGAGGTGCACCCATGACCAGCTCTGAAACCAGATTGCATAGCGGAGAAGGTGCAGTGGGATTCGAAATGGTCGGTAATCTGTTTGTTGACTTGGCTTTCGAAGACCTTAGAAAGGCATGGTAGGATGGATATAGGTCTGTAGCAATTTGTGTCAAGAGTGTCACCTCCTTTGAAGAGGGGGATGACAGCAGCTGCTTTCCAATCTATGGGAATCTCAGACGACACAAAAGAGAGGTTGAACAGGCTAGTAATAGGGGTTGCAATAATTTCGGCAGATAATTTTAGAAAGAAAGGGTCCAGATTGTCAAGCCCAGCTGATTTGTAGGGGTCCAGATTTTGCAGCTCTTTCAGAACATCAGCTGAATGGATTTGGGAGAAGGAGAAATGGGGGAGGCTTGGGCGAGTAGCTGTGGGGGGTGCAGTGCTGTTGAATGCAGTAGGGGTAGTTAGGTGGAAAGCGTGGCCAGCCGTAGAAAAATGCTTATTGAAATTCTCAATTATAGTGGGCTTATCGGTGGTGACAGAGTTTCCTATCCTCAGTGCAGTGGGCAGTTGGGAGGAGGTGCCGTTATTCTCCATGGACTTTACAGTGTCCCAGAACTTTTTAGAGTTTGAGTTGCAGGAAGCAAATTTCTGTTTGAAAAAGCTAGCCTTGGCGTTTCTAACTGCCTGTGTATATTGGTTTCTAACTTCTCTGAAAAGTTGCATATCGCAGGGGCAGCTCGATGCTATTGCAGAACGCCACAGGATATTTTTGTGTTGGTTAAGGGCAGTCAGGTCTGGGGAGAACCAAGGGCTATATCTGTTCCTGTTTCATTGAGGATACCATCAACACCCCAGGCCTTTTTGGGATGGAGGGTTTGTATTTTGTCCTGTAGTTCATACAATGTAATTGGAGAATCCAGTGGGTTCTGGTAGTCTTTAATAGTTGATTCTAAGATGTGTATTTGATCATGTATATGTTTTTGCTGTTCTTTGTTATAGGGCCAGAAAGATTGGGGCAGTGGTTTATCCATACATCTCCATTTTGGATAGATAACTCTTCGTGTTGTTGTTTGTTTAGTGTTTATGGATTCTTCAATTACTCCGAGCTGATTTTTGACGTGCTGTTCCTTTTTTCCCGTAGTGTATGTCTGTATTGTTTTAGTGATTCACCATAGTGAAGGCGTAGATTCAGGTTTTCTGGGTCTCTATGTTCTGTGTTTATGTGTGCACCCTAGGGCCTCAACACCACAGTGTGTGTAACTGTATATGAAGAGCGAGTGTGTGTCGTTCCTCATAGCAGAGAACATGTAGATTTAGTGAATGTGTAAAAGCTGTCACAGTGTTCTAAATTTCAACTCTGCAAACTTCTTACTTTGCAGAGTGTGTATTTCTCATATGTATAACTTAGTGAAATACCCAGATACCCAGTCCTGAGAGAGAACCACCAACCCCCAGGCTAATCCTATTATGTGGTCCTTTGTGTGTGTGTGTGTGTGTGTGTGTGTGTTCACTGTGAATCGTTGAATTTCCACCTCCCTGTTGCCATGGTGACCTGTAAGCATTACCTAGAGGTTCTGTCCTCTTGTCTGAGCTCAACTCACTCTGCCTGAGAAACAGGGGTGGATGGCTCTGTGATCATCTCTCTGAGTCTGTCTGCTCTCCTCTCAGATCAACGACTCTGGGATGGAGTGGTTGAGTCTGCCTGCGCTGGGCTGAGCGGTGAGCGTCTGCCCTGCCTGCTGTCTCTCATTATATATACACACACACTCTGGGAGGGCTGCATCACTCAAACACACACACACACAAACCTCACACACAAACCTCACACAGACACGCTCACACGGAGAGAGTGCTCGACTTCACACACAGGGAGAGACAGCGGTGCCAGCTTCTACCTGCCTGGGCGGAGCTACAAGGAAAGCGCACACACTCACAGAATATATCGGAGAAGCAGGAATTTTGGAACATGCGTGTAGATGGGGATAATTCCTAAAGGACAGACTGACCACTGGATTTAAAGGATTTAAAGGATCGCTGATCTTTTGGAGTGGAGGGGGTACAACCCAGAGAGGGGAGGGGGGTGTCTTTTTGGATTTGAAACACGGAGGAGTGGCTGCGATTTCCCCACTCTTCCGGAATGACCAGTGAGCATTTGGGCCAAGGGGAGGAAGAGGGAGGGGGCAATTTTTGGGTGAGCTGTTGTTTTTGGGGGCGTATTGTGGGTGTCTTTTGGGGTGTGTGTGTGTATGTAGACACGCCAGTCATTTTTTTAGGGTTTGTGTGGGCGTGTGCGTAGACACACCATCCGTGTTTGTGTGAGAGTGTGCCAATACACACAGGCCATTCCGTATGCTGCAGATGGTTCGCACCCTCGCCCAGTTCTCTATCGCTCTGGAGGAGATGCAAGAGAATGGAGAGAGCACCAGCGACGAAGGAAGACGAGAGCAAGAAGGAGGAGAGGAACTGATGGACAGGGATGAAGCTGAATGCGTTGGGAACTCTAACGGGAATGGGCTTGGAGCCGTGAGTCCTCAGAATCACGGCGAGGTAGATCAGTGTGTCTGTCTGTCTGTCTGTGGTTGAAGGATATTCCCTTAAAACACTCATCCCTGTTCCATCCCTCTCTCTCCGCTAACATGCATATTCTCTCACGGCATCAGACTCAGCCATTGGCAGAGACTAGAATAGCAACATACCTGCAAAACAAGCTGCTCTCAGCCCTTCCTCTCTCCCTCTCTATCTCTCTCTTTACCCCCCTCCTTTTCTCTAACCCTCCTCTCTTTCTCTCTCTGCCCATTCTCTCCCTCCCTTTCTCTGCGTAGATGTGAACTTCTGTGTGATGAATAAATAAAGTGAGATTGAGGAGGAGCGGGGAACCGAGTGCAGGGATGAAGAGAGACTGAGAAGAGAGTTCTGTAGTTGTTCTGGTGGTTGTGACGCACCTTTTGAAAGCTTCTATCAAATTCTTGTTGGGTTTGGGAAATGATGCTGCTTTTCTCTCTCTTCCCCCCTTTCATCTCCTTCTCTTCCCCTCTCTCTCTTCCTCTCTCTCTTGCTCTCTCTCTCTCTCTCTCTCTCTCTCTCTCTCTCTCTCTCTCTCTCTCTCTCTCTCTCTCTCTCTCTCTCTCTCTCTCTCCTTCCTCTCTCTCTCTCTCTCTCTCTCTCTCTTCCTCTCTCTCGCTCATCCTCTCTCTCTCTCTCTCTCTCTCTCTCTCTCTCTCTCTCTCTCTTTCTGCAGGGTCATATCTCTATAATAGAATTAGAGCAGAGTGAATCATACGATTAGTCCCATCACCTACCGCCTCTCTCCCACACCCAGTAACCCTCCCCTGCCTGCTTGACTGACTGCCTGCCTGCCTGCCTGGCTAGCTGGCTGGCTGTGTGTCTATCTCTGAATAGTCGTATCACCAAATGTAACGTATCTGTCATTCCCCCATTAACCAAGCAACCTGTGTGTCTCTCTTTTCTTCCATAGAACATGTGAAGTAAATGTATCTGTAGTTGTTGTAACCGTTAGTTATTCCTTGTTGTCATTTGTGGACATTCATCAGGGTAGCCCCCCCCCCCCACAGACTATTAATCCACACAGAGAAGATTTACCTGCCTGGAAAAGCCAGGGAGAAGAAAGAGAGAAACCAAAAGAAGGAGGAGGACATGAAGCAGGAGGATAGGTTTTTTGAGGATACAGAGGAAGGGAAGGGAATGGAAAGGAAATAGCTCATCATAATTAGTCTAACCTAGCTAGCTACATATATAATGGTTTCATATCATATCCAACCTAGCTGTGTGTGTGTGTGTGTGTGTGTGTGTGTGTGTGTGTGTGTGATGGTTTGGTTTGGTTTCATATCAAACCTAGCTAGCTATATATGATGGTTTGGTATCATATCCAACCTAGCTAGCTATATATGATGGTTTGGTTTCATATCATATCCAACCTAGCTAGCTATATATGATGGTTTGGTTTCATATCATATCCAACCTAGCTAGCTATATATGATGGTTTGGTTTCATATCATATCCAACCTAGCTAGCTATATATGATGGTTTGGTTTCATATCATATCCAACCTAGCTAGCTATATATGATGGTTTGGTATCATATCCAACCTAGCTAGCTATATATGATGGTTTGGTTTCATATCATATCCAACCTAGCTAGCTATATATGATGGTTTGGTTTCATATCATATCCAACCTAGCTAGCTATATATGATGGTTTGGTTTCATATCATATCCAACCTAGCTAGCTATATATGATGGTTTGGTTTCATATCATATCCAACCTAGCTAGCTATATATGATGGTTTGGTTTCATATCATATCCAACCTAGCTAGCTATATATGATGGTTTGGTTTCATATCATATCCAACCTAGCTAGCTATATATGATGGTTTGGTTTCATATCATATCCAACCTAGCTAGCTATATATGATGGTTTGGTATCATATCCAACCTAGCTAGCTATATATGATGGTTTGGTTTCATATCATATCCAACCTAGCTAGCTATATATGATGGTTTGGTTTCATATCATATCCAACCTAGCTAGCTATATGTGATGGTTTGGTTTCATATCATATCCAACCTAGCTAGCTATATATGATGGTTTGGTTTCATATCATATCCAACCTAGCTAGCTATATATGATGGTTTGGTTTCATATCATATCCAACCTAGCTAGCTATATATGATGGTTTGGTTTCATATCATATCCAACCTAGCTAGCTATATATGATGGTTTGGTTTCATATCATATCCAACCTAGCTAGCTATATATGATGGTTTGGTTTCATATCATATGTAACCTATATGTGTGTGTGTGTGTGTGTGTGTGTGTGTGTGTGTGTGAGATGGTTTGGTTTCATATCAAATCTAGCCAGCTATATTTGGTGGTTTGTTTTTATATATCTAACCAACCTAGCTAGCCATATATATGTTGGTTTGGTTTCATATATAACCTAGCTAGCTATATATATGTTGGTTTGGGTTCAAATCATATGTAACCTAGCTAGCCATATATATGTTGGTTTGGGTTCAAATCATATCTAACCTAGCTAGCCATATATATGTTGGTTTGGTTTCATATATAACCTAGCTAGCTATATATATGTTGGTTTGGGTTCAAATCATATGTAACCTAGCTAGCTATATATATGTTGGTTTGGGTTCAAATCATATCTAACCTAGCTAGCTATATATTATGGTTTGGTTTCATATATAACCTAGCTAGCTATATATATGTTGGTTTGGGTTCAAATCATATGTAACCTAGCTAGCTATACAGTGCATTTGGAAAGTATTGTTATGTTACAGCCTCATTCTAAAATGGATGAAATCGTTTTTCCACCCTCATTAATCTACACACAATACCCCCATAATGACAAAGAAAAAACAGTTTTTTAGAACTTTAGAAGTTTTCACACTCTTTACTCAGTACTTTGTTGAAGCACCTTTGGCAACGATTACAGCCTCGTGTCTTCTCGGGTATGAAGCTACTAGCTTGGCACACCTATATTCGGGGAGTTTCTCCAATTATTCTCTGCAGATCCTCTCAAGCTCTGTCAGGTTGGATGAGGAGTGTCGCTGCACAGCTATTTTCAGGTCTCTTCAGAGATCGGGTTCAAGTCCAGGGTCTGGCTGGGCCACTCAAGGACATTCAGAGCCTTGTCCCGATGCCACTCCTGCGTTGTCTTGGCTGTGGCATAGGGTCGTTGTCCTGCTAGAATATGAATCGTCACCCCAAACCTGCTCTGAAGCAGGTTTTCATCAAGGATCTCTGTACTTTGCTCCGTACATCTTTTCCTCGATCCTGACTAGTCTCCCAGTCCCTGCCCGCTGAATAACATCTCCACAGCATGATGCTGCCACCAACATGCTTCACCGTAGGGATGGTGCCAGGTTTCCTCCAGACGCGACGCTTGGCATTCAGGCCAAATGGTTCAATCTTGGTTTTATCATGACACAAGGTGAGACCCAGATGCACACACAGGAGGCAAATGGTTGGAGTCTTACACTGTTTAATAATCCAAAAGGAGTAGGCAAGAGAACAGTCATGGACAGGCAAAAGGTCAAAACCAGATCAGAGTCCAGGAGGTACAGAGTGGCAGAAAGGCTCGTGGTCAAGGCAGGCAGAATGGTCAGGCAGGTGGGTACAGAGTCCAGAACAGGCAAGGGTCAAAACTGGGAGGACTAGGTAAAAGAGAATAGCAAAGGCAGGAGTACGTGGAAAACGCTGGTGGTCTTGGAACATACAAGACGAACTGGCACAGAGAGACAGGAGAAACAGGGATAAATACACTGGGGAAAACAAGCGACACCCGGAGGGGGTGGAGACAATAACGAGGACAGGGGAAACTGATCAGGGTGTGACAGGTTTCATCAAATCAGAGAATCTTGTTTTTCATGGTCTGAGAGTCCTTTAGGTGCCTTTTGGCAAACTCCAAGCGGGTTGTCATGTGCCTTTTACTGAGGAGTGGCTTCCGTCTGGCCACTCTACCATAAAGGCATAATTGGTGAGGTGCTGCAGAGATCGTTGTCCTTCTGGAAGGTTGGAACTCTGGAGCTCTGTCAGAGTTACCATCGGGTTATTGGTCACCTCCCTGACCATGGCTATTCTCCGATTGCTCCGTTTGGCTGGGTGGCCAGCTCTAGGACAAGTTTTGGTGGTTCCAAACTTCTTCTATTTAAGAATGATGGAGGCCACTGTGTTCTTGGGGACCTTCAATGCTGCAGAAATGTCCTTGTTTTTTTCTCTGACATGCACAGTCAACTGTGGGACCTTATATAGACAGATGTGTGCCTTTCCAAATCATGTCCAATCAATTGAATTTACCACAGGTGGACTCCAATGAAGTTGTAGAAATGGAAACAGGATGCACCTGAGCTCTATTTCCAGTCTCATAGCAAAGGGTCTGAATACTTATGCAAATAAGGTATTTCTGTTTATTTTTAATACATTTGCAAAAATGTCTAAATACCTGTTTTTGCTTTGTCACTTTGGGGTATTGTGTGTAGTTTCATGAAAATCTTTAATTGAATCAAACGTAACAAAATGTGGAAAAAGTCAAGGGGTCTGAATACTTTCCAAATGCACTGTATATATGATGGTTTGGTTTCATATCTAACCTAGCTAGCTATATATGATGGTTAGATTTTCGGTTGAAACCCCCCCTGCTCCTTAGCAACAGGCATACAGCTAGACTTACCCTGCTCCTTAGCAACATGCATCAAACTAAACTTCCCCTGCTCCTTAGCAACAGGCATACAGCTGGACTTACCCCTGCTCCTTAGCAACAGGCATACAGCTGGACTACCCCTGCTCCTTAGCAACAGGCATACAGCTGGACTTTCCCCTGCTCCTTAGCAACAGGCATACAGCTGGACTACTCCTGCTCCTTAGCAACAGGCATACAGCTGGACTTTCCCCTGCTCCTTAGCAACAGGCACACAGCTGGACTTTCCCCCCTGCTCCTTAGCAACAGGCATACAGCTGGACTTCTCCTGCTCCTTAGCAACAGGCACACAACTAGACTTTTCCCCCTGCTCCTTAGCAACAGGCACACAGCTGGACTTTCCCCCCTGCTCCTTAGCAACAGGCGTACAGCTGGACTTCCCCTGTTCCTTAGTATCTCTTTCCTCAGATGGGTTTTAGTCCTCTCTCTGTCTCTCTCTCAGTAACCCTCCTCCTCTGCCTAGTGTCCCTGTGCTTTTTCTATCTTCTCATTCTTTCTTTGTTCCTCTCTTGTCCTTTCAATGTCCTGTAACTGAAGTTTGAAGGTGACAGAAAATAGATGTTCCTCCATGTGTTGTTTTGGTGGCTGACCTGAGAATGGACCTGTAGCATTAGGAAATACAGCCACATTGGTGCTGTTTGACATCCAATTGAAACGTGTGTGTGTGTGTGTGTGTGTGTGTGTGTGTGTGTGTGTGTGTGTGTGTGTGTGTGTGTGTGTGTGTGTGTGTGTGTGTGTGACCTGTGTAGCTACACGTGAACAGTTGATCATCTGTAACGACCGACTAGTCAAGTATTGATCCCTTGCTGGCTACGTCACAGTTACATAACCCTGTTGAGAGGCTGAAGCTCCAGAGGCCTGTATGTGAAGCAGGGGACCACAGTGGAGGCCTAGCCCCCCTCTTAGGGCCCTGTCTCTGGGCAATGACAGGACGGCGGAGGGCAAGCCCTGGGGGTCCCCCAGCACTAGGGGTGAAGAGGGTTGGAGATGGATGGAGAGGGAAAGATTGATCAATGGAGAGAGAGATTAAATAATTGAGAGGGAGAGATTTATGGATGAGTGGATGGAAAGCGAGTGGGATGGAGAATGGAGAGGGATGGAGAAAGATGGATGGATGAGAGAGAGAGAGGGATGGATTGATGGAGACTAAAGAGGGGATGGATGAGAGAGTTGGAGAGTGAGGGGATGATGGAGACTGGAGAGGGGATGGATGGAGAGAGATGGAGAGTGGGGATGGATGAGACTGGAGAGGGGATGGATGAGAGAGAGATGGAGAGTGGGGATGATGGAGACTGGAGAGGGGATGGATGAGAGAGAGAGAGGGGATGGATGGATGAGAGAGAGATGGAGAGTGGGGATGATGGAGACTGGAGAGGGGATGATGGAGACTGGAGAGGGGATGGATGGATGAGAGAGGGGATGGATGGATGGATGAGAGAGAGATGGAGAGTGAGGGGATGGATGGAGACTGGAGAGGGGATGGATGAGAGAGAGAGGGGATGGATCTGGTTTCACTTGGCGTCGGAAGTATAAGGGGGGTTGGGTAATGTTGCTGTTACTAGAGAGAGCGGTTGTTATGGACTACTGTCGCCAGGGAGAGGGGGGATGACGACAGAGGATTTCTCTCTTTCTGTCTCATTTATTTCTAACTTTTTTGTTTGTTTTACTCTCTGCTGTCTCTTTTCTGCCTTGGCATCCTTCCTGTCTCGCTGCTCCTCTTTCTTTCTCCTCTCTCTGCTCCTCTCTTTCTCATCTCGCTGCTCCTCTCTTTCTCATCTTTCTCCTCTCTCTGCTCCTCTCTTTCTCATCTCGCTGCTCCTCTCTTTCTCATCTTTCTCCTCTCTCTGCTCCTCTCTTTCTCATCTCGCTGCTCCTCTCTTTCTCATCTTTCTCCTCTCTCTGCTCCTCTCTTTCTCATCTCGCTGCTCCTCTCTTTCTCATCTTTCTCCTCTCTCTGCTCCTCTCTCTTTCTCCTCTCTCTGCTCCTCTCTCTTTCTCCTCTCTCTGCTCCTCTCTCTTTCTCATCTCTCTTTCTCAAGTGCAACCAGCCTGGAACATTCCAGATGAGACGCCTGTTCTCTAGTTTGTGAAGCAATTAGGAGAGTAGATCTGATTGGTTAACACTGAGATGGGAGGTGGCTCAGATTGATTGACAGGTGTGGGCTGCTGTGGGACAGAGCTGTTCTGTCTTGGCAGGACTTAGTTTAGGGTTGTGTGTGTGTGTGAGTGAGTAATGGTAATATTTGGTAAACGTTCTGAGCAGTGAGTTGAGCGACCAAGGTTCAGTAGAGGCCCCCTGCGGTCTGCTTTGACATGGGGGGGAGACACACACACACACACACACACACACACACACACACACACACACACACACACACACACACACACACAGTCCCCTTTCCCCTCTAAGACTCACAATAACAGACAGACTAAAGCTTCTGAGCCAATCAAAGCCATCAGAGGGAGCAGGGCTTAGGCCTCTCAGCCAATCAAAACCATCCTAGTCCCACAAGCTAAAACCTTGCCTTTGAACTGAAGGCCAGCAGCCATATTGGGTTGTTAGTATATTATGTGTGTTTGTATACGCGTGCAGATGTTTTTTATCCAATCCATGTCACCAGGTAACATGGAGAGGTCAATGAATAATGATCACATCCACCTTCTGCTCTCCATCTTGCATTTATCTGTTGTGGCTTTTAAAGTCCTTCATTGAAGCAATAACAAAGCGGATGACCATCCATGATATCATTTTACTCCAACGTTTGTAAACAAAGTTTCTATTTTGTGTTCTGATGGGGTACGACAGTTGAAATAAGCTCATGAAGCATTTCTAAGTTATATGCTTCATATATGCTTATATGTTTAGTCAATGGGTATAATTCATTTATACGTCCAGAAATGGATGTAGCAACTAATGGTTCTAGCTTTAAACTCGGTTACCATGGCAATCCTGTGACAAAAATGAAAACAACATTCTGGCCATCATTCCCCCACGTTCCGCTGTGGTCGTGTGTGTGGAATCCAATTAAGGCAGCTGGAACCTATAAGAGCAAAGTTCATTGTTTCAGGAAGATCCCTCTTGTTTTACCACACACACACACACACACACACACACACACACACACACACACACACACACACACACAGCCTCTTCACACATATAATCTCACTAAGCTTTAGACTGCAGGGAGTTTCCTCATCCTCCTGTAACGTTCCTTATCTCTGCCATACTGAAAGAAACAGGGTCAAAGGTGACTCTGTCTGCAGTGGACCTTTCACAAACCCACAATGTAGCTCACTGTTCTCAATACCAGAAACGTTTGGGTGTGTCATTCTACGTGCATCAGCCAGTGTGTGTGTGTGTGTGTGTGTGTGTGTGTGTGTGTGACAGTGTCACGACTTCTGCTGAAGTCGATGCCCATCCTTGTTCGGGCGGTGCTCGGCGGTCGACGTCACCGGTCTTCTAGCCATCATTGATCCATTTTTCATTTTCCATTGGTTTTGTCTTGTCTTCCTACACACCTGGTTCCAATCCCATTCATTACATGTTGTGTATTCACCCCTCTGTTTCCCCTCATGTCCTTGTCAGAGATTGTTTGTTGTTATGCTCGTGATATTCGATTGGTGAGCGACGGGTTCTTGTGCCCACGTTTATTTTATTATGTACTTTGGTTTTGGAGGTTTTGTTTTACGTTATTAAACTACTCCATTTATACTAAGTTTGATTCTCCAGCGCCTGACTTCCCTGCCACCTACACACACGGCATGACACACAGCCGAGAACATCCTTCAGCTTTGCTTCCATTTTCTGTTGATCGCTCTGCAACGGCTAGCAACAGCTGAGTTCAGCTGGACCTGCGCAAGCAAAGGAAGATTGCTCAATAACAAAAACCACCAGAACGGCTTACCAAGAAAAACTTCCAAAAGGACTAATTCAAGGTACAAAGGAGTTGGAACACTCAACAATAAAGGCAGAGATTGATTTCTTATTGCTCACTTGAATCCATTGTACAGGATGTGAACAGGTGACGGACGTTTCTACGTCAAGCTGACGTCTTCCTCAGAGTGACCTGAGCATTCCACATAGTTCCTATTTATAGACTAGTGGCTCATTGAGACACAACAATGTTTCAACATTTTATAATATGTTTCAAGGTAAATGGTAAATTATAGCACAAAATAATGAGAGAAAGAGTGTGTCTCATTAATCAGTAGGCCATGACAAAATATATATAGGTGATATTTGGGTTTCTGTGAATCTGGAGATGCAGAGACCCAAAAAATCAAGGCAACAACATTATAGAAACGAGGACAGTGAAAAAACATTGTTTAGCCCCACAGTATCAAAGGAGTACTGTCAGAATGCCTCTGTTTTAGTCTACGTACGATGTCACTTCCTCTTGGTGAAATTTGAACGTGTTCTATGCCTACAAAGAGCAGGGAGGAAGGTCAGACATGGTTGGCTCGTTGAGTTTGACCAATACAAGCAGCAGCCCAACAGATGCAGTAAGCGTCTATAGTAAATAAACTCAGCAGAAACAGAAACGTCCTCTCACTGTCAACTGCGTTTATTTTCAGCAAACTTAACATATGTAAATATTTGTATAAACATAAGATTCAACAACTGAACAAGTTCCACAGACATGTGACTAACAGAAATGGAATAATGTGTCCCTGAACAAAGGGGGGTCAAAATCAAAAGTAAGTCAGTATCTGGTGTGGCCACCAGCTGCATTAAGTACTGCAGTGCATCTCCTCCTCATGGACTGCACCAGATTTGCCAGTTCTTGCTGTGAGATGTTACCCCACTCTTCCACCAAGGTACCTGCAAGTTCCCGGACATTTCTGGGGGGAATGGCCCTAGCCCTCACCCTCCGATCCAACAGGTCCCAGAAGTGCTCAAGTGGATTGAGATCCGGGCTCTTCGCTGGCCATGGCAGAACACTGACATTGCTGTCTTGCAAGAAATCACGCACAGAATGAGCAGTATGGTTGGTGGCATTGTCATGCTGGAGGGTTATGTCAGGATGAGATTGCAGGAAGGGTACCACATGAGGGATGAGGATGTCTTCCCTGTAACGCACAGCATTGAGAGAGCCTGCAATGACAACAAGCTCAGTCCGATGATGCTGTGACACACTGCCCCAGACCATGACGGACCCTCCACCTCCAAATCCATCCCGCTCCAGAGTACAGGCCTCGGTGTAACGCTCATTCCTTCGACGATAAACGCAAATCCGACCATCACCCAGGGTGAGACAAAACCGCGACTTGTCAGTGAAGAGCACTTTTTGCCAGTCCTGTCTGGTCCAGCGACAGTGGGTTTGTGCCCATAGCCCTGGCCACATCTGCAGTCCTCATGCCTCCTTGCAGCATGCCTAAGGCACGTTCACGCAGATGAGCAGGGACCCTGGGCATCTTTCTTTTGATTTTTTTCAGAGTCAGTAGAAAGGCCTCTTTAGTGTCCTAAGTTTCATAACTGTGACCTTATTTACCTACCGTCTGTAAGTTGTTAGTGTCTTAACGACCGTTCCACAGGTGCATGTTCATTAATTGTTTATGGTTCATTGAACAAGCATGGGAAACAGTGTTTGAACCCTTTACAATGAAGATCTGTGAAGTTATTTCTATTTTTACGAATTATCTTTGAAAGACAGGGTCCTGAAAAAGGGACGTTTCTTTTTTTGCTGAGTTTAGTATATGACATTTGTGGTGCTACAATTAACGAAGCTTTGGCTTTTGTATTCTTGACCTGTTCTCGGGTGATAAAGAACTTTAGTATTGGTCGTATTGTCGCATTCTACACGGTGGCCACACTTGTAACTGCCATTGGACTGCCTGGGAGGCAAGATTGCGCGCACTGCGAAAACAAATGGAGGGGAAAATGTTGTGAACTCTGGTAGATTTGAATCACTTATGAGGATGTTCCAATATAATGGATTTGACGTGACCGGCACATGGGCTGTAGTCCGTGGAAAAAAAACACAAAAGTGGGGGCGTTTTGTCCTGGTTTGTATTAGTGCCCGTGGGTAGGCTTTGACGTTCAGTCTCTCTAGCACGAGTATAGGCCTGTTCAATGACACTCTTATCATACCCGCGTGGCAGGAACCTGGTGCGCATATCAGTAGCTTTGCACTCTAAATCTGTCTGGACTACAGTTAGGTCAGAGTCTTAGGGACTGGCCCACCAGTATGTCCTGCTTAAGGTATATCTGGTGGTTACTGTAGTTAGGTCAGAGTCTTAGGGACTGACCCACCAGTATGGCCTGCTTAAGGTATACCTGGTGGTTACTGTAGTTAGGTCAGAGTCTTAGGGACTGGCCCACCAGTATGTCCTGCTTAAGGTATACCTGGTGGTTACTGTAGTTAGGTCAGAGTCTTAGGGACTGACCCACCAGTATGGCCTGCTTAAGGTATACCTGGTGGTTACTGTAGTTAGGTCAGAGTCTTAGGGACTGGCCCACCAGTATGTCCTGCTTAAGGTATACCTGGTGGTTACTGTAGTTAGGTCAGAGTCTTAGGGACTGACCCACCAGTATGGCCTGCTTAAGGTATACCTGGTGGTTACTGTAGTTAGGTCAGAGTCTTAGGAACTGACCCACCAGTATGTCCTGCTTAAGGTATACCTGGTGGTTACTGTCTGCACCTAAAAGTCTATTCCTACTCTGTGGATTGCGGAACATGGTAGACTCCAACTTGTTTATTTTATTTTTGTGGATTGTAAGATCCAAAAAGTCAATTTTTTCCTGACTTCTCTCTGCTGTGAATTTGAGATTGGGGTAAGAGAAGTTAATATGTGAAATGAACTCGGAGTGGAGAGCATCAGTAACGTTCCATACCAGGATGTCCTCAAAGTATCTTTTCTGGAAATATGGGTTTTTCTTGATGTCATAAATGAAGGTCTCCTCCCATTATCCCATCAATACATTTGCATAGTTAGGAGCGAATGTAGCTCCCATCGCTGTACACCAAATCTGTTTGTAGAAACTGCCTGCAGATGGGAAGTCATTTGATGAGGGCTTTTTCAGTGAGAGACAGAATAAATTGAGGCCTGTGTCATGCGGGATATTAGTGTAGAGAGACTGAACGTCAAGCGTAACTAAGATGCTTTCAGTGTCACATCTATAGTTCTTTATTGTCTTAAGCACGCCCCTGGTATCTCCTAAAAAAGTCTGGCAAGGCTAGCACACATTTAGAGGTGAAGAAATCAACACACTGGGAAAGGGTTCAATAGGGCTACTGTTAACTGACACTATGGGATGTAAAGGAGGTTTATCCATACTTTGATATATTTTGGGTTAGCCATAATAAACAGCCTGGGTGTGACGTAGTCTTCGTTTCCGTTATCAATGAAGCTAGCTATATCATGTTTTTGTCTGGGAACTAGAACTAAACATCGGAGAGTTGAGCATAGACCTCACTATAATTTTCTCCCTGCTTAATACCATAATACCCTTATCAGCATTTATCACAATATCAAATCAAACTTTGTCACATGTGCCGAATACAACAAGTGTAGACCTTACCGTGAAATGCTTACTTACAGTTGAAGTCGGAAGTTTACATACACCTTAGCCAAATACATTTAAACTCAGTTTTTCACAATTCCTGACATTTAATCCGAGTAAAAATTCCCTGTCTTAGGTCAGTTAGGATCACCACTTTATTTTAAGAATGTGAAATGTCAGAATAATAGTAGAGAGAATGATTTATTTAATCTTTGATTTCTTTCATCACATTCCCAGTGGGTCAGAAGTTTACATACACTCCATTAGTATTTGGTAGCATTACCTTTAAATTGTTTAACTTGGGTCAAATGTTTCGGGTAGCCTTCCACAAGCTTCCCACAATAAGTTGGGTGAATGTTGGGCCATTCCTCCTGACAGAGCTGGTGTAACTGACTCAGGTTTGTAGGCCTCCTTGCTCGCACACGCTTTTTCAGTTCTGCCCACAAATTTTCTATGGGATTGAGGTCAGGGCTTTATGATGGCCACTCCAATCCCTTGACTTTGTTGTCCTTTTGCCATTTTGCCACAACTTTGGAAGTATGCTTGGGGTCATTGTCCATTTGGAAGACCCATTTGCGACCAAGCTATAACTTCCTGACTAATGTCTTGAGATGTTGCTTCAATATGTCCACATAATTTTCTTTCCTCATGATGCCATCTATTTTGTGAAGTGCACCAGTCCCTCCTGCAGCAAAGCACCCCCACAACATGATGCTGCCACCCCCGTGCTTCACGGTTGGGATGGTGTTCTTCGGCTTGCAAGCCTCCCCCTTTTTCCTCCAAACATAACGATGGTCATTATGGCCAAACAGTTCTATTTTTGTTTAATCAGACTAGAGGACATTTCTCCAAAAAGTACGAACTTTGTCCCCATGTGCAGTTGCAAACCGTAGTCTGGCTTTTTTATGGCGGTTTTGGAGCAGTGGCTTCTTCTATTCTGAGCGGCCTTTCAGGTTATGTCGATATAGGACTCGTTTTACTGTGGATATAGATACTTTAGTAGCTGTTTCCTCCAGCATCTTCACAAGGTCCTTTGCTGTTGTTCTGGGGTTGATTTGCACTTTTCGCACCAAAGTACGTTCATCTCTAGGAGACAGAACGTGTCTCCTTCCTGAGCGGTATGACGGCTGCGTGGTCCCATGGTGTTTATACTTGCGCACTATTGTTTGTACAGATGAACGTGATACCTTCAGGCATTTGGAAATTTCTCCCAAGGATGAACCAGACTTAGGGAAGTCTACAATTTTTTTTCTGAGGTCTTGGCTGATTTCTTTTGATTTTCCCAT
The DNA here is from genome assembly GCF_901001165.1 of Salmo trutta. Lineage (NCBI taxonomy): Eukaryota > Metazoa > Chordata > Actinopteri > Salmoniformes > Salmonidae > Salmo > Salmo trutta. The sequence continues at coordinate 37,259,066 of NC_042982.1, read as the reverse complement.
GATGTCAAGCAAAGAGGCACTGAGTTTGAAGGTAGGCCTTGAAATACATCCACAGGTACACCTCCAATTGACTCAAATTATGTCTATTAGCCTATTAGAAGCTTCTAAAGCCATGACATCATTTTCTGGAATTTTCCAAGCTGTTTAAAGGCACAGTCAACTTAGTGTATGTAAACTTCTGACCCACTGGAATTGTGATACAGTGAATTATAAGTGAAATAATCTGTCTGCAAACAATTGTTGGAAAAATTACTTGTGTCATGCACAAAGTAGATGTCCTAACCAACTTTCCAAAACTGTAGTTTGTTAACAAGAAATTTGTGGAGTGGTTGAAAAACGCGTTTTATTGACTCCAAACTAAGTCTATGTAAACTTCCGACTTCAACTGTACAAGACCTTAACCAACAGTACAGTTCAAGAAGATATACAATATCTGGATTGTCTTTCAATTCCTTCAACGCGTTTTGTTAATCGTTACTGAGATTATCTGCTTGTTTAGGGGTATTGCGGGCTAATTTAGCAAAATCATGTTCTATCAGCCTACTGTAGGTGAGAACAGAAGGACTCACATTAACGTAAGGCACAAAACTCGACTTCTTTTTGAATGTCCTTTTAGTTCTCTCACATTTCCGATGCATTATAGTTTCTAAAAATTGCATTGCCATTACACGATGGTTGCCCAGTAGCCCAGAATAAATTATTTAAATGTAATTAACGAACACATTTGAATATGTCAACTCTAAATGTAAAAGGGTCCATCCTATTGGAAGGAGAGAAGGGAGAGTCCTTTACCCAGTACTGACACTTGGGCATCAGTGAAAGGCCCTGGATAAATGTTGATTACCCAGAGATCTTGTTGCAGTTTCAACTGGACGACCTCAGGTGGGCTGGGGGTTCACTTCCTGTTCATACTATGTCAGCTTGACATGACGAAACTGATTTCATTTTAGACTATATCAAGATGACATGAAAGCGTGCGTGTGTATCCCACGTTAATGGACTTGACAGTCACCAGATGTCCGCTCTCTCTCGCTCTCTCGCTCTCGCTCTCGCTCTCTCTTTCGCTCTCTCTCTCTCCCCCTCTCAAATCAAATCTATTTATTTGGTCTGCATAAACAGTTTTGCAGATGTTATCGCAGGTGCAGCGACATGCTTATGTTTCTAGCTCCAACAACGCAGTAATATCTAGCAAAGCCATCTCTCTCTCTTTCTCTCTCTGTCTCTCTTTCTCTCTCTCTGTCTCTCTCTGTCTCTCTCTCCCTCTCTCTTTCTCTCTCATACACAGTAAATGACTTGCTGCTATGCAGTGACGGCACTGTCACCTTCCTCAGGCTAGGGACACATGAATGCTCCCCTGCTGAGCCTTGTGGGAGATCCAGGTATAAATGTGGAATTGTGGGATGTTATTTTTGTAATGTTATTATTAGGACACGGAGCAGGAAAATATGAGCCTCCAGCTGTCTGGTATTTAGGGTAATGTTTACCAGTGTTGATGGAGTCTGGGTTGTCTGTTGCACTGGTTAATAATAGATTCACATTAGCCAATGGCGACAGCTAGTCTTCCTGGGGCCCGACAAATATTAACACAACCTGGACCTGAACCCATAAAGAGAAAGCAGATGTGACATTGGCCAGTGGGCCAGGAACAACTCCCTATGGAAAGAACCCTTGAGAGGAATCAGACCAGGTATGTCAGGCTGGGTAGAGGTGGAGATTAGAACGCATAGTTAAGCCTGTTCTAGTGTGTTCTGGAATAAAGGACCGTTTTGTTCTGGGGAAGTATATCATGTTTTATCCTCCTATATGATGTGAAGAATCAGTGGAGGCCGTCTCTACCCTATGGCTTTGATCCTGTGATTGTCTGTGTTTTAGTGAACCCTGTGACCGAGCAGTGGTCTGTGGGTCAGACACTTCTCCCCTGTGGGTTTTAGGGGCAGAGATGGAGGATGCTGCTGGTTGGCATGGCAACAATGAATAGAGGGTGTGTGTGTGAGAGAGGCAGAGTTAGTCTCGTTAGCCACCTGGGGCGGACCGGATGAGTCAGGCCAACCCAGTCTCCCTCTATCTCTCTCTCGTTCGCTCTCCCTCTATCTCTCTCTCTCTCTCCTCCCTCTCTCCCCTCCCTCTATCTCTCTCTCTCTCTCTCTCTTTGTCGACTAGACTTAATGTATTTCATTGAGTGATTCATTCATTGATAGACTAACTTCTCTGAACCAGATTTCCACTGTCTCTGTTAGTGTTGTTGCATCAGAGCCAGATGTCTCCTGGTGCGCTGCTTCACAACCTACAGGTACACAGAGAGAGAGAGAAAATAGACAGAGGTTTGGAGGAAAGGAAGATGGAGAGAACAGATCGTTAGGAATCTGAGCCTAATATTCCGTGGGTGGGTGGGTGTGTGTGTGTGTGTGTGTGTGTGTGTGTGTGTGTGTGTGTGTGTGACGGCCCAGCGTGTAGGATGTGTAGAGCGTGACTGCTGGTAGTTTGCCGTGTTAGTCGTGATAAGGCACGAGTCTCTTCTCTTCATCTATTAGCCTTTGAGCCATAAGCCTTTGACAAGCTTGTATCTTCTCTGTAGTGGACACACACACACACACTGGTGTTTTTCCCAGTGTACAGATTCCAACCTAACCATGTAAACAGGAAACCCTTATTTTGATGACAGTCGAGCCAAATTCAGTGTGTGTTATGCCGTAGCACTCACAGTGTTGTCTCCCTCTGCAGGATATGAGAAGACATGTCGTGATGACCCTCCTGGACACTGAGCAGTCTTATGTGGAGTCGCTCCGGACACTCATACAGGTAATACTATGACTCCTGCTAAAGCCCCTCTCCCTACCCAGAACCCACCCTCTCCCCACCTTCTCCACACCCAGACCCCACCCTCTCCCCACCCAGACCCTCTCCCCACCCTCTCCCCACCCTCTCCCCACCCAGACTCCACCCTCTCCCCACCCAGACTCCACCCTCTCCCCACCCAGACTCCACCCTCTCCCCACCAAGACTCCACCCTCTCCCCACCCAGACCCAAACCCTCTCCCCACCCAGACCCAAACCCTCTCCCCACCCAGACCCAAATCCTCTCCCCACCTAGATCCAAACCCTCTCCCTCTCCCCACCTAGATCCAAACCCTCACCCTCTCCCTCTCCCCACCCAGACCCAAACCCTCTCCCCACCCAGACCCAAACCCTCTCCCCACCTAGATCCAAACCCTCTCCCTCTCCCCACCTAGATCCAAACCCTCTCCCTCTCCCCACCCAGACCCAAACCCTCTCCCCACCTAGATCCAAAACCTCTCCCCACCCAGACCCGCTCCCTCTCCCCACCCAGACCCGCTCCCTCTCCCCACCCAGACCCGCTCCCTCTCCCCACCCAGACCCAAACCCTCTCCCTCTCCCCACCCAGACCCAAACCCTCTCCCCACCCAGACCCAAAACTCTCTCCCCACCCTCTCCCCACCCAGACCCAAACCCTCTCCCCACCCAGACCCAAAACTCTCTCCCCACCCAGACCCAAACCCTCTCCCCACCCAGACCCAACCCTCTCCCCACCCAGACCCAAAACTCTCTCCCCACCCAGACCCCACCCTCTCCCCACCTAGATCCAAACCCTCTACCCACCCAGACCCTCTCCCCACCCAGATCCAAAACTCTCTCCCCACCCAGACCCCACCCTCTCCCCACCCAGATCCCACCCTCTCCCCACCCAGACCCAAACCCTCCCCCACCCAGACCCCACCCTCTCCCCACCCAGACCCCACCCAGACCCAAACCCTCTCCCCACCCAGACCCCAAACTCTCTCCCCACCCAGACCCAAACCCTCTCCCCACCCAGACCCAAACCCTCTCCCCACCCAGATCCAAACCCTCTCCCCACCCAGACCCTCTCCCCACCCAGATCCAAAACTCTCTCCCCACCCAGACCCCACCCAGACCCAAACCCTCTCCCCACCCAGATCCAAACCCTCTCCCCACCCAGATCCAAAACTCTCTCCCCACCCAGACCCCACCATCTCCCCACCCAGACCCTCTCCTCACCCAGACCCTCTCCCCACCCAGACCCAAAACTCTCTCCCCACCCAGACCCCACCCTCTCCCCACCCAGATCCCACCCTCTCCCCACCCAGATCCCACCCAGACCCAAACCCTCTCCCCACCCAGACCCCACCCTCTCCCCACCCAGACCCCACCCAGACCCAAACCCTCTCCCCACCCAGATCCCACCCTCTCCCCACCCAGACCCAAATCCTCTCCCCACCCAGACCCAAACCCTCTCCCCACTCAGACCCAAAACTCTCTCCTCACCCAGACCCAGACCCAAACCCTCTCCCCACCCAGACCCAAACCCTCTCCCCACCCAGATCCAAACCCTCTCCCCACCCAGATCCAAAACCTCTCCCCACCCAGATCCAAAACCTCTCCCCACCCAGACCCAAACCCTCTCCCCACCCAGACCCAAACCCTCTCCCCACCCAGATCCAAACCCTCTCCCCACCCAGATCCAAAACCTCTCCCCACCCAAACCCTCTCCCCACCCAGACCCAACCTTCACCACACAACTCCACAACCCCACTAAACCACACCCACCTACACCCCTTGTCTATCATAGACTCCACTCTTCTCTCCCAACATTACCTCCCTACAGTTATTTATGGAAGAGTTGTTCAGCCTCTCATTCAGACAGTAAAAGCTGATAAAGAAGACGTGTGAGAGTGGAGAGGACAGTTCACAGTTGAGAGAGGGGGAAGAGAGGCTTGAGTGAGGGGGAAGAGAGGCTTGAGTGAGGGGGAAGAGAGGCTTGAGTGAGGGGGAAGAGAGGCTTGAGTGAGGGGGAAGAGAGGCTTGAGTGAGGGGGAAGAGAGGCTTGAGTGAGGGGGAAGAGAGGCTTGAGTGAGGAGAGAGAGGGGGAAGAGAGGCTTGAGAGAGGGGGAAGAGAGGCTTGAGTGAGGAGAGAGAGGGGGAAGAGAGGCTTGAGAGAGAGGGGGAAGAGAGGCTTGAGTGAGGGGGAAGAGAGGCTTGAGTGAGGGGGAAGAGAGGCTTGAATGAGGGGGAAGAGAGGCTTGAGTGAGGGGAAGAGAGGCTTGAGTGAGGAGAGAGAGGGGGAAGAGAGGCTTGAGAGAGAGGGGGAAGAGAGGCTTGAGAGAGGGGGAAGAGAGGCTTGAGTGAGGGGGAAGAGAGGCTTGAGTGAGGGGGAAGAGAGGCTTGAGAGAGGGGGAAGAGAGGCTTGAGTGAGGAGAGAGAGGGGGAAGAGAGGCTTGAGAGAGAGGGGGAAGAGAGGCTTGAGTGAGGGGGAAGAGAGGCTTGAGTGAGGGGGAAGAGAGGCTTGAATGAGGGGGAAGAGAGGCTTGAGTGAGGGGAAGAGAGGCTTGAGTGAGGAGAGAGAGGGGGAAGAGAGGCTTGAGAGAGAGGGGGAAGAGAGGCTTGAGAGAGGGGGAAGAGAGGCTTGAGTGAGGGGGAAGAGAGGCTTGAGTGAGGGGGAAGAGAGGCTTGAGTGAGGGGGAAGAGAGGCTTGAGTGAGGGGGAAGAGAGGCTTGAGTGAGGGGGAAGAGAGGCTTGAGTGAGGGGGAAGAGAGGCTTGAGTGAGGAGAGAGAGGGGGAAGAGAGGCTTGAGAGAGGGGGAAGAGAGGCTTGAGTGAGGAGAGAGAGGGGGAAGAGAGGCTTGAGAGAGAGGGGGAAGAGAGGCTTGAGTGAGGGGGAAGAGGCTTGAGTGAGGGGGAAGAGAGGCTTGAGTGAGGGGGAAGAGAGGCTTGAGTGAGGAGAGAGAGGGGGAAGAGAGGCTTGAGAGAGAGGGGGAAGAGAGGCTTGAGTGAGGGGGAAGAGAGGCTTGAGTGAGGGGGAAGAGAGGCTTGAGTGAGGGGGTAGAGAGGCTTGAGTGAGGGGGAAGAGAGGCTTGAGTGAGGGGGAAGAGAGGCTTGAGTGAGGGGGAAGAGAGGCTTGAGTGAGGGGGAAGAGAGGCTTGAGTGAGGGGGAAGAGAGGCTTGAGAGAGAGGGGGAAGAGAGGCTTGAGAGGGAGGGGGAAGAGAGGCTTGAGAGGGAGGGGGAAGAGAGGCTTGAGAGAGAGGGGGAAGAGAGGCTTGAGAGAGAGGGGGAAGAGAGGCTTGAGAGACAGGGGGAAGAGAGGCTTGAGAGAGAGTGGGAAGAGAGGCTTGGGAGAAGAGAGAGAGAGAGAGAGAGGGGGAAGAGAGGCTTGAGAGAGGCTTGGGAGAGTTGAGAGAGAGGGGGAAGAGAGGCTTGGGAGAGTTGAGAGAGAGAGAGGGGGAAGAGAGGCTTGGGAGAGTTGAGAGAGAGAGGGAGAAGAGAGGCTTGTGAGAGGAGAGAAAGGGGAAGAGATGCTTGTGAGAGGGAGAGAGAGGGTTAAGAGAGGCTTGTGAGAGGGAGAGAGAGGGTTAGGAGAGGCTTGTGAGAGGGAGAGAGAGGGGGTATGTTAAACTGCAGCCATAGTAAGCCCAGGTGCCATGTAGTCAAAACAGAATGAGAAGCGTGTGTGAGACACCATCGATTAGGAACCCTCTGAACAGACCCCAAACACACACTCACACTGTATTAATAAACAATGCACCTCGCACACACACACACATCCTACCAACTCAGGCTGTATACGCAAATCACACACACACATATCCTACCAACTCAGGCTGTATATGCAGATCACACACACACACACATCCTACCAACTCAGGCTGTATACGCAGATCCCACACATCCTACCAACTCAGGCTGTATACGCAGATCTCACACAAATACAGCATTCCAACTCCTGTTCTACACATGCGACAGCACTGCAGTGTGTGTGCATGGGTGCTTGTTTCACGGGCTCTGTGGCTTGCATGGATTTGATCACATTTCACGAGGCTGGTTTCAGGAAAATAAGGTTTAATTTTCCCAAAATAGAAACATATTGTCTCTCTCGCTCTCTCTCTACCTCCCCCCTCTCCGTCTCTCTCGCTCTCTCTCTACCTCCCCCCTCTCCCTCTCTCTCGCTCTCTCTACCTCCCCCCTCTCCCTCTCTCTCGCTCTCTCTACCTCCCCCCTCTCCCTCTCTCTCGCTCTCTCTACCTCCCCCATCTCTCTCTTGCTCTCTCTCTACCTCCCCCCATCTCTCTCTTGCTCTCTCTCTAACTCCCCCCTCTATCGCTCTCTCTCCCTCTTCTATTTCCTCTCTTCTGTCCCCTCTATTTTTCTCCTTCCCCCTCTCTCTCTCTCTCTACCTCTCTCTCTCTCTATCTGTAGGGCTATATGCGGCCTCTAAAGCAGCCAGACAGTGGATCACTAGTTGATCCCTCATTGGTGGATGAGATGTTTTATCAGATCCCAGAGATCCTGGAGCACCATGAGCACTTCCTGGAACAGGTCACCGGCTGCATCAGCCAATGGCACGACAAACAGACCGTGGGTCAGCTGCTTATCCAATCGGTAAGTACCTCCCTCCTTCCAATCACTGTGAACCATGGACAATGGAAAAACCACGGGTGAAAGTAAGTCGGTGTGGTCCGGTACCGGTAAAACATAACAATTAAAACAAAATGTCAAAAAAACTATAATACACCATTATTTACCATGACTGTATGTCATCAGCATGAAAAATCAGCGAATTGATGTGGAATCGTGTGGTGAACGCTCCATGTTGATGTGGAGTCGTGTGGTGAACGCTCCATGTTGATGTGGAGTCGTGTGGTGAACGCTCCATGTTGATGTGGAGTCGTGTGGTGAACGCTCCATGTTGATGTGGAGTCGTGTGGTGAACCCTCCATGTTGATGTGGAGTCGTGTGGTGAACGCTCCATGTTGATGTGGAGTCGTGTGGTGAACCCTCCATGTTGATGTGGAGTCGTGTGGTGAACGCTCCATGTTGATGTGGAGTCGTGTGGTGAACGCTCCATGTTGATGTGGAGTCGTGTGGTGAACGCTCCATGTTGATGTGGAGTCGTGTGGTGAACGCTCCATGTTGATGTGGAGTCGTGTGGTGAACGCTCCATGTTGATGTGGAGTCGTGTGGTGAACGCTCCATGTTGATGTGGAGTCGTGTGGTGAACGCTCCATGTTGATGTGGAGTCGTGTGGTGAACGCTCCATGTTGATGTGGAGTCGTGTGGTGAACGCTCCATGTTGATGTGGAGTCGTGTGGTGACGAATGGCCAATTCCCGAGACGCACGCAGACAGCAGGGGACACGTCAGTATAGGCTTCCAGTGTAGGCCTGATGACAATCACAGAATGTCATTACATAAATGTTCTACCTTCTGGTCATGTAGTGTACAGTGAGGGGAAAAAAGTATTTGATCCCCTGCTGATTTTGTACGTTTGCCTACTGACAAAGAAATGATCAGTCTATAATTTTAATGGTAGGTTTATTTGAACAGTGAGAGACAGAATAACAACAAAAACATCCAGAAAAACGCATGTCAAAAATGTTATAAAATGATTTGCATTTTAATGAGGGAAATAAGTATTTCCCTCATTAAATAAGAAATAAGTACAGCTCTTAGACTAAAAGTTCATTATCATAATTTTCACAATTTCACAGTATTATTCCAACCTCATAGTGTGGAAATGTATGTAAAACACAACAAACCACATTTTTGAATGCACTGCGCCCTTAAAAGGAGAAAAAATAATGACTCCCACATTAGAAGGGAAAGAGTGACAGAAGAGGATGGGGAGAGTGGCTGCTTGTGTAACTGGAGGGATGGGGAGAGTGGCTGCTTGTGTAACTGGAGGGATGGGGAGAGTGGCTGCTTGTGTAACTGGAGGGATGGGGAGAGTGGCTGCTTGTGTAACTGGAGGGTGGAGGGATGGGGAGAGTGGCTGCTTGTGTAACTGGAGGGTGGAGGGATGGGGAGAGTGGCTGCTTGTGTAACTGGAGGGTGGAGGGATGGGGAGAGTGGCTGCTTGTGTAACTGGAGGGATGGGGAGAGTGGCTGCTTGTGTAACTGGAGGGATGGGGAGAGTGGCTGCTTGTGTAACTGGAGGGTGGAGGGATGGGGAGAGTGGCTGCTTGTGTAACTGGAGGGTGGAGGGATGGGGAGAGTGGCTGCTTGTGTAACTGGAGGGTGGAGGGATGGGGAGAGTGGCTGCTTGTGTAACTGGAGGGATGGGGAGAGTGGCTGCTTGTGTAACTGGAGGGATGGGGAGAGTGGCTGCTTGTGTAACTGGAGGGATGGGGAGAGTGGCTGCTTGTGTAACTGGAGGGATGGGGAGAGTGGCTGCTTGTGTAACTGGAGGGATGGGAGAGTGGCTGCTTGTGTAACTGGAGGGTGGAGGGATGGGGAGAGTGGCTGCTTGTGTAACTGGAGGTGGAGGGATGGGGAGAGTGGCTGCTTGTGTAACTGGAGGGTGGAGGGATGGGGAGAGTGGCTGCTTGTGTAACTGGAGGGTGGAGGGATGGGGAGAGTGGCTGCTTGTGTAACTGGAGGGTGGAGGGATGGGGAGAGTGGCTGCTTGTGTAACTGGAGGGGATGGGGAGAGTGGCTGCTTGTGTAACTGGAGGGTGGAGGGATGGGGAGAGTGGCTGCTTGTGTAACTGGAGGGATGGGGAGAGTGGCTGCTTGTGTAACTGGAGGGATGGGGAGAGTGGCTGCTTGTGTAACTGGAGGGATGGGGAGAGTGGCTGCTTGTGTAACTGGAGGGATGGGGAGAGTGGCTGCTTGTGTAACTGGAGGGATGGGGAGAGTGGCTGCTTGTGTAACTGGAGGGATGGGGAGAGTGGCTGCTTGTGTAACTGGAGGGATGGGGAGAGTGGCTGCTTGTGTAACTGGAGGGTGGAGGGATGGGGAGAGTGGCTGCTTGTGTAACTGGAGGGTGGAGGGATGGGGAGAGTGGCTGCTTGTGTAACTGGAGGGTGGAGGGATGGGGAGAGTGGCTGCTTGTGTAACTGGAGGGTGGAGGGATGGGGAGAGTGGCTGCTTGTGTAACTGGAGGGATGGGGAGAGTGGCTGCTTGTGTACCTGGAGGGTGGAGGGATGGGGAGAGTGGCTGCTTGTGTAACTGGAGGGATGGGGAGAGTGGCTGCTTGTGTAACTGGAGGGATGGGGAGAGTGGCTGCTTGTGTAACTGGAGGGATGGGGAGAGTGGCTGCTTGTGTAACTGGAGGGATGGGGAGAGTGGCTGCTTGTGTAACTGGAGGGATGGGGAGAGTGGCTGCTTGTGTAACTGGAGGGATGGGGAGAGTGGCTGCTTGTGTAACTGGAGGGATGGGGAGAGTGGCTGCTTGTGTAACTGGAGGGTGGAGGGATGGGGAGAGTGGCTGCTTGTGTAACTGGAGGGTGGAGGGATGGGGAGAGTGGCTGCTTGTGTAACTGGAGGGTGGAGGGATGGGGAGAGTGGCTGCTTGTGTAACTGGAGGGTGGAGGGATGGGGAGTGGCTGCTTGTGTAACTGGAGGGTGGAGGGATGGGGAGAGTGGCTGCTTGTGTAACTGGAGGGTGGAGGGATGGGGAGAGTGGCTGCTTGTGTAACTGGAGGGATGGGGAGAGGGGTTACAGGTGACAGCTTAGGTGTAGACCACAGGAGGCTGCTGAGGGGACGACATCTCATAATAATGGCTGGAATGGAATGGTATCAAACCTATGGAAACCATGTGTTTGATGTGTTCAATACATTCCATTTATTCCGTTCCAGCCATTATTATGAGCCCTTCCTCCTCATATAATAAGGTGCCACTGGCTGTGGTGTAAGGCACCTGATTTATCCTGATATCACTCCTGACAGATGGAGGAGAGAGGATGGAGGAGAGAGGATGGAGGAGAGAGGATGGAGGAGAGAGGATGGAGGAGAATGGGCAGCTCTTTTCATGAGGGGTTGAAATGCCTATTTCTGTGTTACTGTTAAACCATGCCCCTTATTCTCTCTCTCTCTCTCTCTCTCTCTCTCTCTCTCTCTCTCTCTCTCTCTCTCTCTCTCTCTCTCTCTCTCTCTCTCTCTCTCTCTCTCTCTCTCTCTCTCTCTCTCTCTCTGTCTCTGTCTCTGTCTCTCTCTCTGTCTCTTTAAATTTCCTTGCCCCTCTAATTTGTTTCTCACCTCCTCCCTCAAATCCATTGTATAGAGAAACGGCTGTTCAGAGGGAGTCACAGTGTGTGGGGAGCATGCCATAATGCGTGTTGTGCTCACTTCCTGTGGATGTGTGTGTTTGTGCTCTCCATCATCACTCCCCACTGAGGCTCCGCTTTTCCCCACTATGGATCCCTTGTTTTTAAGCCTGAAGCGAGGCTTGCTATGTATCACCATATTGACCAATCCCAGCCAGAGCCAGGCTCACCAAACACTTGTTGCCGGGTAGGATTCATCCTCCTTCAGAGTCAGCTTAAAGCCTGTCACATTTTTCCAAGTCAACAGTTTGTGAATATATTATGACGTTTTGTTCGATTTGGGGTTTGGACGTTTTTTTTTCTTTCTACGCCCCTTCGATGGTGATTGGTCAACAGTACTACTGCTAGTAGGAACTATGGACAGGATTCTTCAGTGAAATGTTTGTTTTCTTTCAACAAGAGACAATTTGTTTTCTTGCACATTTTTAATTTGAGAAATACTGCACCAAACATCTTAATTAGATTTAAAATGACAGATTTCATGATTTTATCTTACATAAATTCAGACTATTTTGTCTATGTTGTTGCTATGGCATCTCTAAAGGGACAAAGAGTAATATTGCCACTTTTTTCAAATTTTTCAAGCTAAAGTATGCGAGGCACAGATGTTCACTTCACCTAGCCGAGTTCTGCTAGGAGCAAACCGAACCTAGTATGGGGGGGTTCTTTCCAGTATATTTTGCCTGTTAATATTCTCTCTCTCTCCTCCCATCTCTGTCTTTCTCTCTTGTACACAGTTCTCCAAAGAGATTCTTGCTAATATTTATTCAGCATACATCGATAACTTTCTGAACGCCAAAGATGCAGTGAGAATCGCAAAAGAGGCCAAGCCGGCATTCCTCAAGTTCCTGGAGGTGAGTGTGTATGTCCACTGTCTATCTGAGTGTGAGTGTCCACTGTCTGAGTGTGGGTGTCCGCTGTCTATCTGAGTGTGAGTGTCCGCTGTCTATCTGAGTGTGAGTGTCCGCTGTCTATCTGAGTGTGAGTGTCCGCTGTCTATCTGAGTGTGAGTGTCCGCTGTCTATCTGAGTGTGAGTGTCCGCTGTCTATCTGAGTGTGAGTGTCCGCTGTCTGAGTGTCCGCTGTCTGAGTGTCCGCTGTCTGAGTGTCCGCTGTCTGAGTGTCCGCTGTCTGAGTGTCCGCTGTCTGAGTGTCCGCTGTCTGAGTGTCCGCTGTCTGAGTGTCCGCTGTCTGAGTGTCCGCTGTCTGAGTGTCCGCTGTCTGAGTGTCCGCTGTCTGAGTGTCCGCTGTCTGAGTGTCCGCTGTCTGAGTGTCCGCTGTCTATCTGAGTGTCCGCTGTCTATCTGAGTGTCCGCTGTCTATCTGAGTGTCCGCTGTCTATCTGAGTGTCCGCTGTCTATCTGAGTGTCCGCTGTCTATCTGAGTGTCCGCTGTCTATCTGAGTGTCCGCTGTCTATCTGAGTGTCCGCTGTCTATCTGAGTGTCCGCTGTCTATCTGAGTGTCCGCTGTCTATCTGAGTGTCCGCTGTCTATCTGAGTGTCCGCTGTCTATCTGAGTGTCCGCTGTCTATCTGAGTGTCCGCTGTCTATCTGAGTGTCCGCTGTCTATCTGAGTGTCCGCTGTCTATCTGAGTGTCCGCTGTCTATCTGAGTGTCCGCTGTCTATCTGAGAGTGTCCGCTGTCTATCTGAGAGTGTCCGCTGTCTATCTGAGAGTGTCCGCTGTCTATCTGAGAGTGTCCGCTGTCTATCTGAGAGTGTCCGCTGTCTATCTGAGAGTGTCCGCTGTCTATCTGAGAGTGTCCGCTGTCTATCTGAGAGTGTCCGCTGTCTATCTGAGAGTGTCCGCTGTCTATCTGAGAGTGTCCGCTGTCTGTGTGAGTGTCCGCTGTCTGTGTGAGTGTCCGCTGTCTGTGTGTGAGTGTCCGCTGTCTATGTGTGAGTGTCCGCTGTCTATGTGTGAGTGTCCGCTGTCTATGTGTGAGTGTCCGCTGTCTATGTGTGAGTGTCCGCTGTCTATGTGTGAGTGTCCGCTGTCTATGTGTGTGTGTCCGCTGTCTATGTGTGAGTGTCCGCTGTCTATCTGAGTGTCCGCTGTCTATCTGTGAGTGTCCGCTGTCTATCTGTGAGTGTCCGCTGTCTATCTGAGAGTGTCCGCTGTCTATCTGAGAGTGTCCGCTGTCTGTGTGAGTGTCCGCTGTCTGTGTGAGTGTCCGCTGTCTGTGTGTGAGTGTCCGCTGTCTATGTGTGAGTGTCCGCTGTCTATGTGTGAGTGTCCGCTGTCTATGTGTGAGTGTCCGCTGTCTATGTGTGAGTGTCCGCTGTCTATGTGTGAGTGTCCGCTGTCTATGTGTGTGTGTCCGCTGTCTATGTGTGAGTGTCCGCTGTCTATCTGAGTGTCCGCTGTCTATCTGTGAGTGTCCGCTGTCTATCTGTGAGTGTCCGCTGTCTATCTGTGAGTGTCCGCTGTCTATCTGTGAGTGTCCGCTGTCTATCTGTGAGTGTCCGCTGTCTATCTGTGAGTGTCCGCTGTCTATCTGTGAGTGTCCGCTGTCTATCTGTGAGTGTCCGCTGTCTGAGTGTGAGTGTCCGCTGTCTGAGTGTGAGTGTCCACTGTCTATATGACACTTGTATGTGTAGGTGAGTGTGATGCTCGGACTTGTCTTTAGCTAGTGTGTATGTGTGTGTCTCTGTGTGTGTGTTTGGTCTGTGTGTGTGTGTGTGTGTGTGTGTGTGTGTGTACATCCTGTCCCTCCTGCTCGTCCAATATCAGTTTTCTCAGGAGGTTTTCTTTAGAAAGAGACACTTGATCACTGATCCTCTGATGCCGGGCGAACATTACACAACTTTAAATGATCCAAACAACGCTGAGCCTCTCGCAACAAAAGACAACCATCTTTCCTGTAGTGTTGTCTTGCCAACGTAGGGGTGTGACGCAGACGGTAGGTCACACTAGAACATTCTTTAGGTGGTGGTGAGGATTCTCCGAACCACCACACTGTCTCTTGAAAACCACTGATGTGATTGTATTGTTAACGTAGATACAACGAGCTGTGGCTCAAAGCAGCCTCAAAAACGTTTTCAGTCAGACATTCACGCTTGTCATACAACGTTGAAATATCTAGCCAACATTTTGAATTGAATAACATTTCTTGTGAACTTCAGAGCTGTAAAGATTTGACACTTTTAAAGGCAAGTACAAACACATAGTACTGGTATCATTAGTCCTGCTCTAGTCTATATATTCATACCAGTACTATCATTAGTCCTGCTCTAGTCTATATATTCATACCAGTACTATCATTAGTCCTGCTCTTGTCTATATATTCATACCAGTACTATCATTAGTCCTGCTCTAGTCTATATATTCATACCAGTACTATCATTAGTCCTGCTCTAGTCTATATATTCATACCAGTACTATCATTAGTCCTGATCTAGTCTATATATTCATACCAGTACTATCATTAGTCCTGCTCTAGTCTATATATTCATACCAGTACTATCATTAGTCCTGTTCTATATATTCATACCAGTACTATCATTAGTCCTGTTCTAGTCTATATATTCATACCAGTACTATCATTAGTCCTGATCTAGTCTATATATTCATACCAGTACTATCATTAGTCCTGGTCTAGTCTATATATTCATACCAGTACTATCATTAGTCCTGCTCTAGTCTATATATTCATACCAGTACTATCATTAGTCCTGATCTAGTCTATATATTCATACCAGTACTATCATTAGTCCTGTTCTAGTCTATATATTCATACCAGTACTATCATTAGTCCTGATCTAGTCTATATATTCATACCAGTACTATCATTAGTCCTGCTCTAGTCTATATATTCATACCAGTAGTAGTCATTAGTCCTGTTCTAGTCTATATATTCATACCAGTACTATCATTAGTCCTGATCTAGTCTATATATTCATACCAGTACTATCATTAGTCCTGTTCTAGTCTATATATTCATACCAGTACTATCATTAGTCCTGTTCTAGTCTATATATTCATACCAGTACTATCATTAGTCCTGGTCTATATATTCATACCAGTACTATCATTAGTCCTGGTCTAGTCCATATATTCATACCAGTACTATCATTAGTCCTGGTCTAGTCCATATATTCATACCAGTACTATCATTAGTCCTGGTCTATATATTCATACCAGTACTATCATTAGTCCTGGTCTATATATTCATACCAGTACTATCATTAGTCCTGCTCTAGTCTATATATTCATACCAGTACTATCATTAGTCCTGGTCTAGTCTATATATTCATACCAGTACTATCATTAGTCCTGGTCTAGTCCATATATTCTGGGTGATGTGAAACAACGTCATCATTTCACTGGCCTCATCTCTGGCGAGCTCCAATTGGCTTTCGCTGATCACTGTTCTCAAAACTTGCCGTTGCACGTTCACACTACACGATCATTGCAAATTTTGTGCCAATAAAATCAAACGCCCAAAGACAGGATCGGCCGCACACCCTCGAGTAGGTAATGACATCAGGATTTTGTCTACGACCTCAAAAACGTGTTTGAGGCAGCTTAATTGGGGCCAAATGGTGTAGTTTACACTCGGCTTGAGGTAGAGCATTCTGACCCAGCTCTTTGAGTGACAGGCAGGTTCTACTGGAGTCATTTAGCAGACGCTCTTATCCAGAGAGACTTACAGTTAGTAAATTCATCTTAAGATAGCTAGGTGGGACAACCACATATCTCATATCTCAGTCATATAGTGGCTGGTTCAGGTGTATTTTTATTAATTAATTTTTTCAGGGGGGTGAAGAGGATTATTTAAGATACTGTTTGAAGAGGTAGAGTTTGATGTTTTCAGAAGATGGGCAGGGACTCTGCTGTCCTAGCTTCAAGGGGAGGCTGGTTCCACCATTGGGGTGACAGGACAGAGAAGAGCTTGGACTGGGCTGAGCGGGAGTGTGTGTGTGTGTGTGTGTGTGTATAGTGTGTATGTATAGTGTGTGTGTCTGTTTCTCCAGTCACCTATCAGCTGTTGTTTTTCTCCCCTCTATAGTTGACCTTTGTCCAGATTAGATGATGACTGTTTAAAAGTCACAGGTCTTCTTCAGTGACTCGGTCACAGGAGTGTGACTGATCAGAATGTGGAACCATACCGCCATCTAGTGTCTGTGGAGAAACCAGACAGATTATTCACACTGTATGGCTCATATGTACGTCTGACTAGAACTCTGCCCCCTTCTCCCCTTCTCTCTTCTCTCTCTCCCCTTCTCCCCTTCTCTCTCTTCTCTCTCACTCTTCTCTCTCTCCCCTTCTCCCCTTCTCCCCTTCTCTCTCTCTCTCTCACTCTTCTCTCTCTCCCCTTCTCCCCTTCTCTCTCTTCTCTCTCTTCTGTCTCTCTCTTCTCTCTCCCTTTTTCTCTCTTCTCTCTCCCTTTCTCTCTCTTCTGCCGCTCCTTCCATCTCCCCCCCCCCCCCCCCCCCCCCCCCCCCCCCCCCCACCCCCCCACAGACCAGTATGCGTGAGAACAAGGAGAAGCAGGCCCTGGGTGATCTGATGATCAAGCCTGTCCAGAGGATCCCCCGTTATGAGCTGCTGGTCAAGGTGAGTCTCCTCCCCTCTGTCTAACTGGTCAAGGTGAGTCTCCTCCCCTCTGTCTAACTGGTCAAGGTGAGTCTCCTCCCCTCTGTCTAACTGGTCAAGGTGAGTCTCCTCCCCTCTGTCTAACTGGTCAAGGTGAGTCTCCTCCCCTCTGTCTAACTGGTCAAGGTGAGTCTCCTCCCCTCTGTCTAACTGGTCAAGGTGAGTCTCCTCCCCTCTGTCTAACTGGTCAAGGTGAGTCTCCTCCCCTCTGTCTAACTGGTCAAGGTGAGTCTCCTCCCCTCTGTCTAACTGGTCAAGGTGAGTCTCCTCCCCTCTGTCTAACTGGTCAAGGTGAGTCTCCTCCCCTCTGTCTAACTGGTCAAGGTGAGTCTCCTCCCCTCTGTCTAACTGTCATAGGGCAGTCTCCTCCCCTCTGTCTAACTGGTCAAGGTGAGTCTCCTCCCCTCTGTCTAACTGGTCAAGGTGAGTCTCCTCCCCTCTGTCTAACTGGTCAAGGTGAGTCTCCTCCCCTCTGTCTAACTGGTCAAGGTGAGTCTCCTCCCCTCTGTCTAACTGGTCAAGGTGAGTCTCCTCCCCTCTGTCTAACTGGTCAAGGTGAGTCTCCTCCCCTCTGTCTAACTGGTCAAGGTGAGTCTCCTCCCCTCTGTCTAACTGGTCAAGGTGAGTCTCCTCCCCTCTGTCTAACTGGTCAAGGTGAGTCTCCTCCCCTCTGTCTAACTGGCCAAGGTGAGTCTCCTCCCCTCTGTCTAACTGGCCAAGGTGAGTCTCCTCCCCTCTAACTGGTCAAGGTGAGTCTCCTCCCCTCTAACTGGCCAAGGTGAGTCTCCTCCCCTCTGTCTAACTGGCCAAGTTGAGTCTCCTCCCCTCTGTCTAACTGGTCAAGGTGAGTCTCCTCCCCTCTGTCTAACTGGTCAAGGTGAGTCTCCTCCCCTCTGTCTAACTGGCCAAGGTGAGTCTCCTCCCCTCTGTCTAACTGGTCAAGGTGAGTCTCCTCCCCTCTGTCTAACTGGTCAAGGTGAGTCTCCTCCCCTCTAACTGGCCAAGGTGAGTCTCCTCCCCTCTGTCTAACTGGTCAAGGTGAGTCTCCTCCCCTCTGTCTAACTGGGTTAAAGTTCGAGGTGAGTTCCCAGGCTTCTCCTGGCCTAGCTGTTTCCTCAATGTCAACCAGTTCAGTATTTACGGCCTGCGTATGAAAGATGAAGGTAAACATGTGTCTTTGGATTCATATTCTCCTGCAGATGAAGCTTCCTTTACTTGGTAGTAAAATGTGTGTCCCTGTTCTCTAGGATCTGTTGAAGCACACTCCTGAGGAACATCCAGACCACCCGTTGCTATTGGACGCCCAGAGAGACATCAAGCGATTGGCTGAGAAGATCAATAAGGGGCGTCGCTCTGCGGAGGAGGTGGAGAGAGAGACACGCGTCATGCAGGAGATAGAAGCCCACATCGAGGGAGTAGAACACGTCAGAGATGTACGACTCTCACATTTATATATATCATTTATATATATATATACTCACATAGCAAAAGAAAGAAATCTCAAAGTTGATGGTACTGAAATAATGATTCTAATCTCTCTCTCTCTGTCAGATCCTAAACCCAATGAGGAAGTTCCTGAGACAGGAGATGGTGATGGAGGCGGTGAGACTGAGACACTGAGACAGTAGATTGACAGTGTGACATTATGATGGTCTTCCAGACTGACAGCAGAAACCATAGATACTCTGCTGAGAGACTGCCCTCTGTCAGATATCAATCTAGATAACAGATAAGAAGGATTGGATGTCTCTCTCTCTCTCTCACGCTTTCTCTCACTCTCTTTCTCTCTCGCTGTCTGTCCCTCTCTCTCTCTGTCTTTCTCACTCTTTCTTTCACACTTTCTCTCACTCTTTCTCTCTCGCTGTCTGTCCATCTGTCCCTCTCTCTCTCTCTTTCTCTCTCTGCAGAAGACTGTGGGGGGTAAGAAAGACCGCTCTCTCTTCCTCTTCAGTGATCTGCTCATCTGCACCACCCTAAAGAGGAAGTCTGGATCCCTGAGACGCAGCTCCATGAGCCTGTGAGCTTCACACACACACACACACACACACACACACACACACACACACACACACACACACAAACCTGCAATGTAGCTGCTTGAGCTTCTGAGTCACAATATAGAATGACAACAGACAGATCAGTCCATCTTGTATTTTTCCACTCACTAACAATCCTCCTGGGAATCCCTGTTTGATGAGTAGAGACTGTATGGGTTAATGTTAGGTCCCTAACCTAACATTAGACCTTTTGTTTTCAACCTAATCTACTCCCGTTCCTCTACGCCAATATGTGGACTGTCTGTATCCGGGGAGTATTCTGTTCACAGCCCAGCTTCACATGCGTACCAGACTGAATGTGCACAGGACGCAGCTCATCACGTCATCCAGAAATATGGCAGACATTGGATGAATATAAAGTGTTAATATCTTTGTGATGAACAAAAATCGGCCTCGGCGACAGTTATTTGAGTAATTCAGTGGATGTTTTGTGCACAAAAATGATGACTAAAGGAATTTTCAAATGGGGACTTCTCTATGGGGCCGTCTATGGAAACTGACTTTCTGGGCTGGACTTCAGTTAAACTGCAGTACTGAAGCAAGACTGTAGTAGTCAAAACCGGAACCCTGGCCCCTTGGTTCACCCATAGAGATAGATAGCCCTGGCCCCTTGGTTCACCCATAGAGATAGATAGCTCTGGCCCCTTGGTTCACCCATAGAGATAGATAGCCCTGGCCCCTTGGTTCACCCATAGAGATAGATAGCCCTGGCCCCTTGGTTCACCCATAGAGATAGATAGCCCTGGCCCCTTGGTTCACCCATAGAGATAGATAGCCCTGGCCCCTTGGTTCACCCATAGAGATAGATAGCCCTGGCCCCTTGGTTCACCCATAGAGATAGATAGCTCTGGCCCCTTGGTTCACCCATAGAGATAGATAGCCCTGCCCCCTTGGTTCACCCATAGAGATAGATAGCCCTGGCCCCTTGGTTCACCCATAGAGATAGATAGCCCTGGCCCCTTGGTTCACCCATAGAGATAGATAGCCCTGGCCCCTTGGTTCACCCATAGAGATAGATAGCCCTGGCCCCTTGGTTCACCCATAGAGATAGATAGCCCTGGCCCCTTGGTTCACCCATAGAGATAGATAGGGCGCTGCCCATACTAAGACGTCTTTTTGGCTACTAGAGGCCTCTATCATTCTCTATGGGTTCATCCCATACTTTGCAGTGTTAAATAAAAGATGACTGTCTTGCTGCCCCCTGGTGTTGCCTGAAACACATTACGCTTTCTGCATCGTACACAGAAATAGCTCTGTTTTTCTCCCTGTCCTCTCGTCTTTCTCCCTGTCCTCTCGTCTTTCTATCTCCCTCTCTTTCCAGGTACTCTGCCGCCAGCGTGATCGACACTTCCAGTAAATATAAGTTCCTGTGGAAACTTCCCCTAGAGGATGTGGAGATGGTGAAAAGTAAGTCTCCTGAGGGCTCATCGGATGTGTAGTTTATATGTATCTGAGATTATACTGTAGTTCTTCCTGTATCCCAGTGTTCATGGGATGTGTAGTTTAAATGTATCTGAGATTATACTGTAGTTCTTCCTGTATCCCAGTGTTCATGGGATGTGTAGTTTATAGTCTGAAATTACCTTCATGTATTTACATTTTTTAGTTTATTTTGTAAATATTTTCTTAACTCTATTTTCTTAAAACTGCATTGTTGGTTAAGGGCTTGTAAGTAAGCATTTCACGGTAAGGTCTACACCTGTTGTTTTCGGCGCATGTGACAAATACAATTTTATTTTGATATGTATCTGAGATTATACTGTAGTTCTTCCTGTATCACAGTGCTCATGGGATCTGTAGTTTCCTGTGAGTATCAGAGGTCAGATGTCATCATCTCTTTTCCTGTATGTAAGGCCCCTCCCAGGCAACCAACAAAGAGACCATCCAGAAGATGATTGGTCGACTGGACGAGGACCTGAGTACACTGGGACACATCAGCAAACTATCAGAGACTCTCAGCTTCTCTCACCAGGTAACACACACACACACACACACACCTCACATCTAGCAAATCTCATACACACATACACAATTACATTTAGTTTCTCTCTCTGAGAAACCTCCTTTAACAAACCTAATTTCTCTCTCTTCTCTCTCCTCAGTCTCTGGATGATGTGATTAAGGACCTGATGGCGTCGGTCCACAGGGAGCTTGCAGAGAAACAGTCTCTAGCCTTCAGTATGACCTTCCTGCCCACCAAGCTGGAGCTGACCACCGCCTCGGCAGAAACCAGCTTCGTCTTCGAGTTCAGTTCCCCAGACATACGCAGCAACTTCCAACAGGCCTTCGAAGATGCCAAGAAGAAACTGGGTATGAGAAAACACCTTTGTTATTTAACATTATATTACAGGTATAGTTCACCCGTCTTTCTCTTGAGATTAAACTCTAAGTTAATAACATCCACTTCGCACTTCCTGTGTGTGTGTGTGTGTGTGTGTGTGTGTGTGTGTGTAGCAATGAATAAGGACCAGTGGGACCCAGAGTTCCTGAAGGCTGTCCCCATTATGAAGACTCGTAGTGGGATGCAGGTGAGAGACCAGCCTGCCCTGGTGTGACATGGTTACCTGGCCATTCTGACTGTCTACGGTAAAGCTCAGGGTTTTGTGATGGAGAACACGCCTACTTAAGTATTCATAGTCCTTTTCCTCCTATCCTGCCTCTCCGTCCCCAGTTCTCCTGTGCCTCCCCCAGCCACAGTTGTCCAGAGAGCAGCAGTGAGGTGTGGGTGTGTAACAGTGATGGTTACGTGGGCCAGGTGTGTCTGCTGAACATCAGAGACCAGCCCACTGTAGAGGCCTGTATCGCTGTCTGCTCTGCTAGGATCATCTGCATCGCCGCGGTCCCTGGACTCAAGGGCAGGTTGGTACACAGAGCAGAGAGTACAAACACACACGTATCAGTCTTTACTGTTGATGTCCTGCAATGCTTGTAATGCTAACGTTACTGACTTCTAACCAATCAGCATCCTGCAACCTGTGTCTCCTAGGGAACGTGGAGTGGACCCCTTCCCAGCCCCTCCCCGTGTAGCTGTTGACTCCACCCCATCCCAGCAGCAGCTACACATCTCCATTTCTCATACGGCGCTGCAGCTGACCGAGCCCCCTTCAGGGGCGGGGCCAGAGTTAGTTCCGTTTGACAGTGATGACACGGACGATGAAGATTCTCCTAGCCCCTCCTCCACTCTGCAGAGCCAAGCCAGTCACTCTACTGTGTCATCCAGCTATGGCAGTGAGTGTACACACACACACACACACACCCAAGCCATCCATTCATCCAGCCCTGGTAACGACTATGCACACAAACACCCTGACTGTCCTTTGTCCCTGTGTCCTAGATGAGGAGGGGTCTGGTTCTAAGGACATGGCTACAGAGACCACCAGTAGTGAGGAGGAGCAGGACTACCCAGAGGCCAGTCCTTATGGAGCTC
>NC_042982.1:37176907-37231907 GCF_901001165.1 Salmo trutta | reverse complement strand
TCACACTACTTCTAACCGTCATAATACATTTCTGTTGCCATCCTAGTACATTTCATTAACCTTTCTGCCAGTGTGTGAAAGAAGTCTATTGTGTAATGTAAATATTGGTATATATTACCGTTTTTTTCTGTAAATAGTGCACCCACTGTCCTCAATTGTTGATATGAATCTAATGGCATATTTTTATATACTTGTGTGTGTTTTTTCTCCTCTGGCATGTGCTGTCAGTCACATTTAAATTATAACTGCCACAAAATTACAACAAGAGAAAGGAAACAGCGTCTATGGTTATACTTCAGTTGTCATGGTTACTTCACCGTTTTCTTCCTGTAGCCGTTTCTGTTTCGTCACTTCTTCTTTGGAATTAAATAATTTCACTGGTGCCAGACTCCCAGGTGTCTGTAGCAGTTCTTACCGCCACTGGGAGTTGGGATGTCTGTCTGTCTGTCTGTCTGTGTCTGTCTGTTTGTCTGTCTCTGTCTGTAACAGTTCTTACCGCCGCTGGGAGTTGGGATGTCTGTCTGTCTGTCTCTGTCTGTCTGTCTGTCTCTGTCTGTCTGTCTCTGTCTGTCTGCACACCTTGTAGTTTTCCAGAGCCAGGAGTGAAGAATACTGATTCATGGACTTGGCCAGGAACAACTCTGGACCCCATCTATGGGATCTAACTTCTAACTCAAGATCTCAGGCAAGAAGGCATCAGTACAGCAGTTATTGTAGGAGAGGTGAGGACTTGCACTCTCATAATGAGGTAGCCCTGCCTACGGCCTAAAACTGTCACCCTCTGACCAAGAGGGTGAAGGTTCAGATCCCACCCGTGACCCTAACACCACCACCGTGACTGTAAGTTCTCTGTACCAACA
Organism: Salmo trutta; assembly: GCF_901001165.1. NCBI lineage: Eukaryota > Metazoa > Chordata > Actinopteri > Salmoniformes > Salmonidae > Salmo > Salmo trutta. The sequence continues at coordinate 37,231,047 of NC_042982.1, read as the reverse complement.
CAATGTATAGTACTGGAAGATCCCTGGATGAACCATTATCACACACAGCAAAGTGAAATGCTCTGATAAATGACCTGCATTTGTGGGCTGGGAATGAATGTCTACGCTCACACACGCTCAATGAATGAACACACACGACCGATTGAGACGTGTTGCACAATAGACCTCCTGTTGATAGTGTGTCATAGACTCACACAGTCAGACCAGTGGAACATTTCAGAATGTTAGGTTTTCACAATTAGTGGAAAAGTTCAGGGATTGAGTGAGGATGTTAGGTTTTCACAATTATCTACTGTAAATAGAATAAAGTTAGCTTTATCAGAAGATTATCTTTGAGACTGATTTTGTGTGTGTGTGTGAGAGGGAGGGAGAGAGAGAGGGTAGGCTATTTCTATTTCAGGCTATTTTGCGAAATGCTGCATCTGCAGGTTGAGAGAGGGAGTGAATTGAATCTCAATCATGGAGGGAGAGAGAATAAGGACAGTGAATTTGTATCCCATCCTTTATCTAAACCCTCTACTTTGGTGATGATGTCATTACAGGCTCTCTGATTTATATAAGGCCCAGTGTCATGTACAGTACAAGCATTCTTTTTGCATAGGCTGCCCCCTTTAAAATACTTGCAGTCTTGATTCTGTCATACATTTTCAACTTTGATGTGTTGATTTTGCATAAGTAAGTCTAGTACATGCAGCCTGTGGGCCAAGTCAGTAAGGTTAGTAAAATTAGGTGGTCAGGTGTGTATAAACTATGTATGCCTGCCTCTGTCATCATAGCAAAGCTTTAGACGCCCTGATGATGCACGAGCAGGCTGCTAAGAGGCGAGGCGGATGAATCCCGACAGATGGCTCCCGGTCCGGTTAACTCACCGCCGTTGCCGTCCGGTGCGCGTGGATTCCCCGCATTGACTCGTGATGAGTTCAGCAGCAGAGGAGGCGGGGGGGAAATGAGGGGGCCCGCGCGCGCCACACGGGTTTCAGCCGGTGACGTAGCAGCCCGTAAACTCACCGAGCAACATTACTGTATTTACATTTCTGGATCAGAGAACTGGCGAGGTGTAGGCCTACTTCCTACCGGCATTTTATCTCTGTTTCTAAAATATCCCTTTTATATATATAGATATAAATATACAGCGTACGCGAATATCTGACAATGATCGTCCCAGACCACTGATTTAACCCTATTTAACCACCAATCTGGTAAGTGTATAAACTTTTAGTTTATGATTTTGCTTGTTTCATGTTACAGCCTCGTTTGTCTGTCTCTTCTGCTATTGGTTTGACAGCTTTTTGAACGTTTTATACGGTTCTGTAAGGTATAGCTAGGCTTGTACTTTAGAGCTGGCTCTTACAATGAAGATGTTTCTCTTCCGATTGAATTGAATTTGAGTTGTGGTGTTTTAACATCTTGCTATAGCATGCAATCGTTCCCCCCATTTTGTTAATAGCCTATACTTTTGGGGATCTATAAGGATGGGAAGTATATGTACCACTTTGTTTGGTTATATTCACTGAAACGATGTTACCACGAGTTAATGCTCGTGTTCAAGTTTATCCTAATGTCTTGTGTTGTGAGGTCCATGTTTAGAATAGGCTGTTGTAACATATTTTGTGTTGCTCTGAGTCTGTGGGATAGTAAAATGAAAGTGATTGGCGCATTTAGAGATGCATGTCCCTCGCCACAGAAAGCAACGCTGTTCCCTCGTCATGGACAGCGCATGATGCCATGTCTTTATGACTCATGTGTCGCATATAGTCTTAGATGAACTTGAGCAGTAGCCAAGGCTGGGCTATATCCATAATACATCATGAAAATTGTATAATCTGTTATTAGGGCACAATAAACATAGATATTCATAGTTAGAAAGTTGTCAAAACTTAAGAGGTTCTTCTGTCAAATTTTCTCAACTCACTTCTAAAGTATCCGGATAGTCTGTGAGGGGACACGTTTTACGTGAGATGTGATCCGTTATATTGTAACTAAGGTCTTGTAACTAAGGTCTTGTAACTAAGGTCTTGTAACTAAGGTCTTGTAACTAAGGTCTTGTAACTAAGGTATTTTAAACTGTCGCCTATCTGTGGCGCACGCGCTCCACCACGCACTACCGCGGCTGTGTGCGTGATGACATCACTGTAGCTAATTCATTATGGAACCTTCAGGGTTTCCGCTATTGACAACTGCCACTCGGTCATTATTGACTATATCGTAAATATTTGAATTAGCTTTTTGGTTTAAGGTCAGGGTTAGGCATAAAGTTAGCAGTGTGGTTAAGGTTAGGTTTAAAATCACATTATAAGAAGAGAAATGATAGAAATAGGCGGGGTTTATTACTTTGTGGCTGTGATAACTAGTGATGACCACAGTGGATAGACTATTTGTCACTACGGGTTGGTATCACAGCCCGAAAATAAATAAAACCCCAGGTAGGTTTCAACTCAGCAATAAGGCCCGAGGGGGTGTGGTATATGGCCAATACACCACGGCTAAGGGCTGTTCTTATGCAGGATGCAACATGGAGTGCCTGGACACAGCCCTTAGCCATGGTATATTGGTCATATACCACAAACCCCTGAGGTGCCTTATTGCTATTATAAACTAGAAACACATGTTTGTCATACCCGTGGTATATGGTCTGATAAACAACGTCTGTCAGCCAATCAGCATTCAGGGCTCGAACCACCCAGTTTATAATGATGTATAAACCCTGGATTGCTGTTGCGATGTATTGACCAATGAGAGGCTTTGAAGCCACCGGTCGGCCATATTGGCACTCCTCAGAAGACGCAGCGCTCCATAGGAATCAATGGAATTCTATATTATTTCAAGTACTGTATAATTCCAATATTTGTTTCATGGACAAAATGAAATGTATTTAACCATTTTTGTTGCTGTAGTGAGGACAGTAACATTTGAATCTTAAAAAAATGGTACTTGAAGAAAATATTTGTATAGTTTTATGTTTAGCTCACATAATGTAATGTTAAAGTATTAATGTCTACATTTGTTTTTGCCACGTTTATTAAATTGCAGCCACCTTAATACATAAATTACTTTCTATAGCTCCCAAAATGGTGGGGGAGTGCCAAGACGGAGGTGTGGTGGATACAACAGGGCCCGTCAATCAACTAGTGTGTGTGTGTGTATGTATATATATATATATATATATATATATATATATATATATATATATATATATATATATATATATATATATATATATATATATATATGAGAAAGAGAGAACCAGTCAAAAGTTTGGACACACTTACACATTCAAGGGTTTTTCTTGATTTTTACTATGTTCTACATTTTAGAATAATAATGAAGACGTCAAAACTATGAAAAAACACATATGGAATCATGTAGTAACCAAAAAAGTGTTAAACAAATCAAAATATATGTAATATTTTAGATTCTTCAAAGTAGCCACCCTTTGCCTTGATGACAGTTTTGCACACTCTTGGCGTTCTCTCAACCAGCTTCACGAGGTAGTCACCTGGAATGCATTTCAATTAACATGTGTGCCTTGTTAAAAGTTAATTTGTTGAATTTATTTCCTTTTTAATGCGTTTGAGCCAATCAGTTGTGTTGTGACAAGGTAAGGGTGGTATACAGAAGATAGCTCTATTTAGTAAAAGACCAAGTCCATATTATGGCAAGAACAGCTCAAATAAGCAAAGAGAAACGACAGTCCATCATTACTTTAAGACATGAAGGTCAGTCAATACGGAACATTTCGGGACTTTGAAAGTTTCTTCAAGTACAGTTGCAAAAACCATCAAGCGCTATGTAGAAACTGGCTCTCATGAGGACCGTCACAGGAAAGGAAGTCCCAGAGTTCTCTGCTGCAGAGGAAAAGTTCATTAGAGTTAACTGCACCTTAGATTGCAGCACAAATAAATGCTTCACAGAGAACAAGTAACAGACACATCTCAACATCAACTGTTCTGAGGAGACTGCGTGAATCAGGCCTTCATGGTCGAATTGCTGCAAAGAAACCACTACTAAAGGACACCAATAAGAAGAAGAGACTTGCTTGGGCCAAGAAACACGAGCAATGAACATTAGACAGGTGGAAATCTGTCCTTTGGTCTGATGAATCCAAATTTGCGATTTTTGGTTCCAACCGCCGTGTCTTTGTGTGGTTCCCACCGTGAAGCATGGAGGTGGGGGTGCTTTGCTGGTGACACTGTCAGTGATTTATTTAGAACTCAAGGCACGCTTCACCAACATGGCTACCACAGCATTTTGCAGCGATACTCCATCCCATCTGGTTTGCGCTTAGTGGGACTATCATTTGTTTTTCAGCAGGACAATGACCAAAAACACACCTCCAGGCTGTGAAAGGGCTATTTAACCAAGAGGGAGTGATGGAGTGCTGCATCAAATGACCTGGCCTCCACAATCACCCAACCTCAACCCAATTGAGATGGTTTGGAATGAGTTGGACCACAAAGTGAAGGAAAAGCAGCCAACAAGTGCTCAGCATATGTGGGAACTCCTTCAAGACTGTTGGAAAAGCATTCCTCATGAAGCTGGTTGAAAGAATGCCAAGAGTGCAAAGCTGTCATCAAGGCAAAGGGTGGCTACTTTGAAGAATCTAAAATCTAAAATATATTTGGATTTGTTTAACACTTTTTTTGCTTACTACATGATTCCATATGTGGTATTTCATAGTTTTGATGTCTTCACTATTATTCTACAATGTAGAAAATAGAAATAAAGGAAAACCCTGGAATGAGTAGGTGTCCAAACTTTTGACTGGTACTGTGTGTGTGTGTGTGTGTGTGTGTGTGTGTGTGTGTGTGTGTGTGTGTGTATGTGTGTATATATATATATATATATATATACTGCTCAAAAAAATAAAGGGAACACTTAAACAACACATCCTAGATCTGAATGAAAGAAATAATCTTATTAAATACTTTTTTCTTTACATAGTTGAATGTGCTGACAACTAAATCACACAAAAATAATCAATGGAAATCCAATTTATCAACCCATGGAGGTCTGGATTTGGAGTCACACTCAAAATTAAAGTGGAAAACCACACTACAGGCTGATCCAACTTTGATGTAATGTCCTTAAACAAGTCAAAATTAGGCTCAGTAGTGTGTGTGGCCTCCACATGCCTGTATGACCTCCCTACAACGCCTGGGCATGCTCCTGATGAGGTGGCGGATAGTCTCCTGAGGGATCTCCTCCCAGACCTGGACTAAAGCATCCGCCAACTCCTGGACAGTCTGTGGTGCAAAGTGGCGTTGGTGGATGGAGCGAGACATGATGTCCCAGATGTGCTCAATTGGATTCAGGTCTGGGGAACGGGCGGGCCAGTCCATAGCATCAATGCCTTCCTCTTGCAGGAACTGCTGACACACTCCAGCCACATGAGGTCTAGCATTGTCTTGCATTAGGAGGAACCCAGGGCCAACCGCACCAGCATATGGTCTCACAAGGGGTCTGAGGATCTCATCTCGGTACCTAATGGCAGTCAGGCTACCTCTGGCGAGCACATGGAGGGCTGTGCGGCCCCCCAAAGAAATGCCACCCCACACCATGACTGACCCACCGCCAAACCGGTCGTGTGTGTGTGTATATGTATATATATATGTGTATGTGTATATATATATATATATATATATACTGAACAAAAATACAAACGCAACATGTGAAGTGTTGGTCCTATGTTTCATGAGCTGAAATAAAAGATCCCAGAACTGTTCCATACCCACAAAAAGCTTATTTCTCTCAAATTATGTGCACAAATTTGTTTACATCGCAGTTAGTGAGCATTGCTCTTTTGCCAAGATAATCCATCCACCTGACAGTGGTGGCATACCAAGAAACTGATTTAACAGTATGATCATTACACAGCTGCACCTTGTGCTGGGGACAATGAAAGTCCACTCTAAAATGTGCAGTTTTGTCTCACAACACAATGCCACAGTTGTCTCAAGTTTTGAGGGAGCGTGCAATTGGAATGCTGACTGCAAGAATGTCCACCAGAGCTGTTGCCAGAGAATTTATGTTCCCGTGGTGGTGGTGGTGGGGTTATGGTATGGGCAGGCATAACTGACAGACAACAAACAACAACAAACATTTTATCGATGGCACAGAGGTACCGTGATGAGATCCTGAGGCCTATTGTCGTGCCATTCATCCACCACCATCGCCTCATGTTTCAGCATGATAATGCTGTGTTGCACTGGTAAATGGAGATGTGTTGCACTGGTAAATGGTGGTCACACCAGATACAGACTGGTTTTCTGTTCCACACCCCTACCTTTATTTTTAAGGTATCTGTGACCAACAGATGCATATCTGTGTCCACAGTTATGTGAAATCCATAGATTAGGGCCAAATGAATTCATTTAAATTGACTGATTTCCTTAAATGAACTGTAACTTAGTAAAATCTTTGAAATTGTTGCATGTTGCGTTTCTATTTTTGTTCAGTGTACGTCTATCATTGATAGGTTTAGGTTAGACTGAACTTGAATGACATGCCCGTGACTATTTGAATGGAGTTGACTGTGGTACTCCTATAGCCATCTGACAACTGGCCTACCTGGTTAAATCAAGGTGAAATAAACAAACTGACGGTTGGTCTCTGACGCTATCCAGAGGTGTGACTTACTAGTTATGCCATAATTGTTCCATCATTGTAATGCCTTGCCAACTGGGTGTGTTAGGTCTATCTGTAATATCTACTGTATTTGTGTGTGTGTGTTTTGGCAAACCATGGATTGGCCCTGTGCAGAACTGAATCTATTTTATGGATGTCGTTTAACTGGCCACAGACTGTAGCCAGCCAGTCGACATGCATTTCATTTCTCTTAAACTATCCTCTGTCATTGCCCACAAAAGGCAAACGACCCAGCAGTGATTAAAGTGTTTGATGTCCCCAGAGGAGGACATACTGTATCAGCATTAACCCTGCTGAGACACACACACACACACACACACACACACACACACACACACACACACACACACACACGTGTACTATGGACACACACACATTCTATGGACACACACACATGTACTATGGACACACACACACACGTTCTATGGACACACACACACACACACACACACACACACGTACTATGGACACACACACACCTCTGACACACACACACACACACGCATGTACTACGGACACACACACACACACGCATGTACTATGGACACACACACACACACACGTTCTATGGACACACACACACACACACATGTACTATGGGCACACACACATGTACTATGGACACACACACACACACGTTCTATGGACCCAGACACTGATGCTCCTGAAGCTTTCTCCAAGAGGAGGAGAGTCATGTTATCATGCAGGCCAAATTCTTGGCAGAAAGTTCCATTGTGAAGGGCCAAATTCCTGCTTGGTTAAATAAATAGGAGCCAATCCACTGCAGCTGAGGAGAGGAGAGGGTCTTTCATAACTCACTCGTCTGTCTGTCTGTCTCCTGTCTCTGTCTGTCTCTGTCTGTCTGTCTCTGTCTCTGTCTGTCCTGTCTGTCTGTCTGTCTGTCTCTGTCTGTGTCTGTCTGTGTCTGTCTGTGTCTGTGTGTCTGTCTCTGTCTGTCTCTGTCTGTCTCTGTCTGTCTCTGTCTGTCTGTGTCTGTCTCTGTCTGTCTCTGTCTGTCTGTGTCTGTCTCTGTCTGTCTGTCTGTCTCTGTCTGTCTCTGTCTGTCTGTCTGTCTGTCTGTCTGTCTGTCTGTCTGTCTGTCTGTCTGTCTGTCTGTCTGTCTGTCTGTCTGTCTGTCTGTCTGTCTGTGTCTGTGTGTCTGTCTCTGTCTGTCTCTGTCTGTCTCTGTCTGTCTCTGTCTGTCTGTGTCTGTCTCTGTCTGTCTCTGTCTGTCTGTGTCTGTCTCTGTCTGTCTGTGTCTGTCTCTGTCTGTCTGTCTGTCTCTGTCTGTCTCTGTCTGTCTCTGTCTGTCTGTCTGTCTGTCTGTCTCTGTCTGTCTGTCTGTCTGTCTGTCTGTCTGTCTGTCTGTCTGTCTCCCTCCCTCCCTGTTAGTGGCCTGGGGTAGGACTGGTTATGTAATGTGTAGGGCTTTGTGACCTGACCAGGGAAACCTCTGGGTCCTACATTTTTTTATTTATTTTACCTTTATTTAACTAGGCAAGTCAGTTAAGAACAAATTCTTATTTACCATGATGGCCTAGGAACAGTGGGTTAACTGCCTTGTTCAGGGGCAGAACGACAGATTTAAATGAGAGGGGTTCACCCCAATACCTTCTGGTAGAGAAGGTGTGAGCCAAGCATGGCCTGGATATAGACGAGGGTCTGTCTATGTGGGAGTTTGCATCCCGTTATTGGTTTGTGAGTTTGTAATTTCTTTGAGTGAATGTCTTGTCTCAAGGAGGAGGGAAAGACATGAAAGGGAGAGGTTAAGAACAGTGGGAAAGGAGGTGGAGAAGGAGTGAAAGGGAGAGGTTAAGAACAGTGAGAAAGGAGGTGGAGAAGGAGTGAAAGGAATGTCACCCAGCATGCCTCGACAGACAAACAGGCAGACAGACAAACAGGCAGACAGACAAACAGGCAGACAGACAAACAGGCAGACAGAGAGACAGGCAGACAGACAGAGAGACAGGCAGGCAGACAGAAAAGAGGAGACACCACAATCAAGCTCTTAAATGTCCCAGCTGATAGTGACTGTAACTGTGGTTACTCCAACAGCAACTGTAACCAACAGGAACTGCAGCCTCTCACCTCCATGAGGATTTGGGACAAGAGGAGGAAACCAACCTAAACTTCATACGTTACACTGTGTTCACTGGACACACACACACACACACACACACTGTTCAAAGTCATACATGATCTATTGTAATAGTTAACAGGTCAGGTATATGAGTTGTGGATCTTACTTTGGCTCTCCTACACACCTTGAAAACGTTTAATACCCTGACTTAAAAACATTTTGGCCTGTGTGTGTGTGTGTGTGTGTGTGTGTGGGAGTGGGATACAGCGGTGTGGCTGGGCTGTAATCAAGCCGTCAGTCTGTCCTGCCGTACATACAGTAAAGTGAGCAGTAGGGAACACATGCCGGGCCACTGCAGTCCCCATCCCAATGTCAGCCAAGAATATCCCTGCCAAGGAAATTCCCACTTCAATCCCGAGTCTGAATTCGACCTGGGCCCAGTTCTCTGGATGCAGGGCTCAGGAACATTGTAATTGAAGGAGAGACTGCGACACAAGCCAGAGGAGGAACTTTTTCAGACCTGGAACGCTTTATCCTAGTCCTAGTGATCAGAGGGGGAACGATTCCAGAGACTCTGAGACACGAGCTAGAGAGGGGAACGATTCCAGAGACTCTGAGACACGAGCTAGAGGGGGAACTATTCCAGAGACTCTGAGACACGAGCCAGAGGGGGAACTATTCCAGAGACTCTGAGACACGAGCCAGAGGGGGAACTATTCCAGACTCTGAGACATGAGCCAGAGGGGGAACCATTCCAGAGACTCTGAGACACAAGCCAGAGGGGGAACTATTCCAGACTCTGAGACATGAGCCAGAGGGGGAACCATTCCAGAGACTCTGAGACATGAGCCAGAGGGGGAACCATTCCAGAGACTCTGAGACATGAGCCAGAGGGGGAACTATTCCAGAGACTCTGAGACACGAGCCAGAGGGGGAACTATTCCAGACTCTGAGACATGAGCCAGAGGGGGAACCATTCCAGAGACTCTGAGACATGAGCCAGAGGGGGAACCATTCCAGAGACTCTGAGACACGAGCCAGATGGGGAACTATTCCAGAACCCGGAGAGCTGTATTCCAGTGTCTGAGTGATCTCAGTTTTAGACACGCAGCGGAATTCCAAGTTTCAGGAGATGCTCAGAAACACTGCATTGGAATTAGGTTCTCTAATTTCTATAAAATAGACACACAGAAGCACACACACACACCTGATGAACCACATCTCAATTTCCTCTGAAATATTTGTGATTATAACCAAAGGCTTTTCTGCCCTCTTGTCTGTTAATTTGATTGGGTGAATCCAGGAGATGGGAGGGGCTAATATATGATGAAGAGGGGTGGGTCTAGGGGAGAAGGAAGACAGGGTGAAACCATCTATTCATTCAAGGTCAAAGTGTGAGATGTCAGGGAGTGCATGACTTTAGGAATGTCCTTTTCAGGACTTAGGTCAGCTGAAGCCACAGAAGAGGGACCACAGGAGTGGCAGCCATCTTAGAAAACAAGAAGCGACAAAAGCCACACTGCTGACAAACTGAGCAAGATGTGGCCACAGCTACGTCCAGCCAAACCTAATCACACACACACACACGCACGCACACATACGCACACGCACACACACATACGCACACACACATACATACACATACATACACAATCAAGCCTCCACTGCTTTGTGCCCAGGCTGAATTGTCTGTGATGGTTTGGAGCCTAGCCTCAGTCATTCATGCAACTATTTCAGCAGCCATGTTTGATGCCTAACTGCCTAACTATGACCGTCTGAAAAACAGAACAACCACCAAGTAATGACATGCTATTCAACACAGCAGGAAATTGAGACCTTGAATTTCCGCAGGCAGCATATTTTTCATAAAGATATTGATTCCAACTAAAATGTTTATGATGCATAAGTATATGTGTGTGAAATGTGGACAAACTGTAGGAGGTAAACTGATAGTTAGGAAAGGAGAAGAGATGAGGAAAGTAGCACCTGCCTCGACTGTAACACCCATGACTAAACCCCTGCTCATAAACACAGTCCACACACACACACACACACACACACACACACACACACACACACACACACACACACACACACTCATTGAGTCATTTAACATTCCCGAGAGCTGGTTATCATTCCCACCATGGGAGTCATGCCCATAAGAGGCACAAGGGCACGTGCCCCCTCAGTTTTGTCCTGTTTTTTAAAAACATTTGTGATAGGGCCTCCTGAGTGGTGCGGTGGTCTAATGTGGTCTAAGGTGGTCTAATGTGGTCTAAGGTGGTCTAAGGTGGTCTAAGGTGGTCTGATGTGGTCTGATGTGGTCTAATGTGGTTTAATGTGGTCTAAGGTGGTCTAAGGTTGTCTAATGTGGTCTAATGTGGTCTAAGACACTGCATCACAGTGCTAGCTGTGCCACTAGAGATTCTGGGTTCGAGTCCAGGCTCTGTCGCAGCCGGCCGCGACCAGGAGATCCATGGGGCAGCGCACAATTGGCCCAGTGTCGTCCGGGTTAGGGGAAGGTTTGGCCAGCGGGGATGTCCTTGTCCCATCGCGCTCTAGCAACCCCTGTGGCGGGCCGAGCGTAGTGCACGCTGACACCACCGCCTGGTGTAACGGTGTTTCCTCCGACACATTGGTGCTTCTGGGTTAAGTGGGAAGTTGTGTTTCGGCTCTCGACCTTCGCCTCTCCCGAGTCCGTATGGGAGTTGCAGCGATGAGACAAGACTGACTCCAAAATGACGTAATACCATTCATTTCGATTGGACACAAAATAATCTGAAACACAACAAAAACAAACAGAAAATGCATCCAACAAGTTTGTAAAGTTACATGCTTGATGTAATCATTGCGTACTAGGTATATGGGACCAAATACTAAACGTTAGGAATACTTTAATACACATTTAAGTGAATTTGTCCCAATACTTTTGGTTCTCTGAAATGGGGGACTATGTACAAAAAGTGCTGTAATTTCTAAACGGTTCACCCGATATGGATGGAAATACCTTCAAATTAAAGCTGTCAGTCTTCACTTTAACTTTGAAGTACAGAGCCAAAACAACAACATTGTCACCATCCCAATTTTTTTGGAGCTCACTGTAGATATGGTGTATTTATCAATGGGGCCATGTGATTCATTCCCTAACCTGAGCTCATTGTACATCCTTGACAGAGACTGCTAAGTGTGTCACGCTGTGTTGCTGAGGGAAACGGGGACAGTGTATTATCCATGCACCTCTGGTGTCCCTCTTCTGTTTCCATTGTGACATCAGATGTCGTACTCCAGCTTGCCGGAGAACTGGATGCAAATCACGGACTTGCGAGTTGATGTGATGAGCATGTAGTTTAGAGAGGATATCCTGTCCACTAATACTAATTCTATGGCTCTGTGTGTTATCCTGTCCACTAATACTAATTATATGGAGCTCTGTGTGTTATCCTGTCCACTAATACTAATTCTATGGAGCTCTGTGTGTTATCTTGTCCACTAATACTAATTATATGGAGCTCTGTGTGTTATCCTGTCCACTAATACTAATTCTATGGAGCTCTGTGTGTTATCCTGTCCACTAATACTAATTCTATGGAGCTCTGTGTGTTATCCTGTCCACTAATACTAATTATATGGAGCTCTGTGTGTTATCCTGTCCACTAATACTAATTATATGGAGCTCTGTGTGTTATCCTGTCCACTAATACTAATTCTATGGAGCTCTGTGTGTTATCCTGCCCACTAATACTAATTCTATGGCTCTGTGTGTTATCCTGTCCACTAATACTAATTCTATGGAGCTCTGTGTGTTATCCTGCCCACTAATACTAATTATATGGAGCTCTGTGTGTTATCCTGTCCACTAATACTAATTCTATGGCTCTGTGTGTTATCCTGTCCACTAATACTAATTCTATGGAGCTCTGTGTGTTATCCTGCCCACTAATACTAATTCTATGGAGCTCTGTGTGTTATCCTGTCCACTAATACTCATTCTATGGCTCTGTGTGTTATCCTGCCCACTAATACTAATTCTATGGAGCTCTGTGTGTTATCCTGTCCACTAATACTAATTCTATGGCTCTGTGTGTTATCCTGTCCACTAATACTAATTCTATGGCTCTGTGTGTTATCCTGTCCACTAATACTAATTATATGTCTCTGTGTGTTATCCTGTCCACTAATACTAATTCTATGGAGCTCTGTGTGTTATCCTGCCCACTAATACTAATTCTATGGAGCTCTGTGTGTTATCCTGTCCACTAATACTACTTCTATGTTTCTGTGTGTTTGTCTCTCTGTCGCACTCAGAGTGATGTCACCATGTCATTCCAGTGGAATTTTACCCCAGTGACATCACATAGTGTATCCTGTGTCTCTGTAAGAGATTGTTTGTGTATCTGGTTGGCTTCTCTCTCCTCCTCAGACGTCAGATGAACACTGCACAAGCTGAGAGTGTGGAATATTATCTTGATTGTGCCTCATTAAATTCCCCCCCCTCCCCAATAGAAGGCAAAAAAGATAAGACAAGGAGAGTGCTGGCGGGGATAATGTACCTCAGGAGATGCCTATATTAAAAAATACAGCACTCCCAGACTTATTCCAGTCACTCTTTTTGTGACTGTTGTGGTTTCATGCCTCCTATATCCCTGTTTCTTTAATCCCAAGGTTTTTCTCAGTGTGGCCAAGCATGACATCATGGGCCCAGAAAAAGACTTTACACACTTTGGCGGTGATTTCAGTCTTCACCCCAAACCACCGTGGAATGAGGCACATGTTTATACCATCTATTCATTCTTTTATTTGTTTTATTTTTTGGTCTTTTTTCACCCGCCAACAAAACAAAAACGTGACTGGCAAACAGTGGACATCCTATCCTATGTTTTTCATTGGTCAATCAAAGATGGGGGAGTTTGGCAAAGCCCAATAATTACTGTTTAACACAGCTGACCAGATGTAAATAGTATTTCTCCTTCTCTCCCTCCCTCCTCTTCTCTCCACTGTTCTTAACTTCCTATTCCTCTCTATCCTTAGTTTTTTCATTTCCAGTACCATCTTCTGCGTTTGTGCTGGTTCTTTATTATAGTCCGCTGTATTTTTCATTTTCAGTTACTTCACACTCTATTCCTCAGTCCATCTCTCTACCTCTGCGTGCCTCTCTACCTCTGTGTGCCTCTCATTGCCTCTCTACCTCTGTGTGCCTCTCATTGCCTCTCTACCTCTGTGTGCCTCTCATTGCCTCTCTACCTCTGCGTGCCTCTCTACCTCTGTGTGCCTCTCATTGCCTCTCTACCTCTGCGTGCCTCTCATTGCCTCTCTACCTCTGCGTGCCTCTCATTGCCTCTCTATCTCTGCGTGCCTCTCATTGCCTCTCTACCTCTGTGTGCCTCTGCCTCTCTACCTCTGCGTGCCTCTCATTGCCTCTCTACCTCTGCGTGCCTCATTGCCTCTCTACCTCTGCGTGCCTCTCATTGCCTCTCTACCTCTGCATGAAAGTGAATGAGTCTGAATTGGTTAGAGGGATGGAAGATGGAGGAGAGACTGAGAAAGGGGTAGTGAGCCGGATAGAAGAGGGATGGAAGAGAGAGGGGAGAGAGAGGAGGGATGGAAGAGGGAGGGGAGAGAGGAGGGGAGAGAGAGGAGGGAGGGGAGAGAGGAGGGGAGAGAGAGAGAGAGAGAGGGATGGAATAGAGAGGAGAGAGGGATGGAATAGAGAGGAGAGAGGGAGGGATGGAAAAGAGTGAGAGGAGGGATGGAAGAGAGAGGGGAGAGAGAAAGGAGGGATGGAAGAGAGGGGAGAGAGGGAGAGAAATGAGGAATGGAAGAGAGGGGAAGATAGAGAGGAGGGATGAGAGAGAGAGGAGGGATGGAAGAGAGAGGGGAGAGACAAAGTAGAAAACATTTAGGTCAATGTTCTTTGGTTTCACTCTTGGAAACCCTTCAAAGGATTCTCTTGATCAGGGCTTGATGATTGGTGGATTAGTTTCATCGGGGGTGTTAGTGCTGGACTGTAGCAGAAATGTTCAGACCCCATGTTTCCTAAAAGTACGCTCCCAAATCATTCCAATTTGTTGCTGGACAAGTTCCAAAACGGCAACTCTTAATTGCTTGTCCGGTTTTGTTCCTTCTCCCTATCGTGGTTTTATCGATCAGGAGGTTTTGCTCAAGCTGTCCCAAAGCAACAGCTTCTTAAGGCAGTGTAGCATTATGCCTGGCCAACGACCTGTAATTAGCCTACATCCAACCCTTTAGCCAAGGGTCTAAATATCACGCCTTATCGGCTAATGTAAGCCTGTCTGTCGACCTCTCCTCTCTCTCTCTCTATGTCCTTCTCTCTCTCTATCCATCTTTCCCTCTGTCTCGCTTTGTATGTGCTTGTGGGTGCTAAGAGATGGTTTGTCGTTGGTTCAGCGGCATGAATCTGCAGAGGTTGTTTCTGGAAGTGTGTGGGAGGATGGGAGGATGGGAGTGCTTTCCAGACCCGTGTTAAGTTATTTAACAGCCGAGACACACACACACACCCCCCCACTGCCCTCAGTTTAGTCATGGTACACAGATGTACTGTAAATATTCAGCTGTTTAGTTGGTCTGTGTAGAGCAGATGTACTGTAAATATTCATCTGTTTAGTAGGTCTGTGTAGAGCAGATGTACTGTAAATATTCATCTGTTTAGTTGGTCTGTGTAGATGTACTGTAAATATTCAACTATTTAGTAGGTCTGTGTAGAGCAGATTTACTGTAAATATTCAGCTGTTTAGTAGGTCTGTGTAGAGCAGATGTACTGTAAATATTCATCTGTTTAGTTGGTCTGTGTAGAGCAGATGTACTGTAAATATTCATCTGTTTAGTTGGTCTGTGTAGAGCAGATGTACTGTAAATATTCAACTATTTAGTAGGTCTGTGTAGAGCAGATTTACTGTAAATATTCAGCTGTTTAGTAGGTCTGTGTAGAGCAGATGTACTGTAAATATTCAACTATTTAGTAGGTCTGTGTAGAGCAGATGTACTGTAAATATTCAGCTGTTTAGTAGGTCTGTGTAGAGCAGATGTACTGTAAATATTCATCTGTTTAGTTGGTCTGTGTAGAGTAGATGTACTGTAAATATTCAACTGTTTAGTAGGTCTGTGTAGAGCAGATGTACTGTAAATATTCAACTGTTTAGTAGGTCTGTGTAGAGCAGATGTACTGTAAATATTCAACTGTTTAGTAGGTCTGTGTAGAGCAGATTTACTGTAAATATTCATCTGTTTAGTTGGTCTGTGTAGAGCAGTAGGGGATAGCATACAAAGACATACA
The DNA here is from genome assembly GCF_901001165.1 of Salmo trutta. NCBI lineage: Eukaryota > Metazoa > Chordata > Actinopteri > Salmoniformes > Salmonidae > Salmo > Salmo trutta. The sequence continues at coordinate 37,215,031 of NC_042982.1, read as the reverse complement.
TCATTCAAATCTGTGTGTGTGTGTGTGTGTGTGTGTGTGTGTGTGTGTGTGTGTGTGTGTGTGTGTGTGTGTGTGTATAGCTCCGTATAGCACCGTATCGCTCCATATAGCACCACATCGCTCCGTATAGCTCCGTATCGCTCCGTATCGCTCCATATAGCACCACATCGCTCCGTATCGCTCCGTATAGCTCCGTATCGCTCCGTATAGCTCCGTATAGCACCGCATCGCTCCGTATAGCTCCGTATAGCTCCGTATAGCACCACATCGCTCTGTATAGCTCCGTATAGCTCCGTATAGCACCGCATCGCTCCGTATAGCTCCGTATAGCTCCGTATAGCACCGCATCGCTCCGTATAGCTCCGTATAGCTCCGTATAGCACCGCATCGCTCCGTATAGCTCCGTATAGCTCCGTATAGCACCACATCGCTCCGTATAGCTCCGTATAGCACCGTATAGCTCCGTATAGCTCCGTATCGCTCCGTATAGCACCGTATAGCTCCGTATCGCACCACATCGCTCCGTATAGCTCCGTATAGCACCGTATCGCTCCATATAGCACCACATCGCTCCGTATAGCTCCGTATAGTGCCGTATCGCTCCGTATCGCTCCGTATCGCTCCATATAGCACCACATCGCTCCGTATAGCTCCGTATCACTCCGTATCGCTCCGTATAGTGCCGTATCGCACCACATCGCTCCGTATAGCTCCGTATAGCACCGTATCGCTCCATATAGCACCACATCGCTCCGTATCGCGCCGTATAGTGCCGTATAGCTCCGTATAGCTCCGTATCGCTCCGTATAGCTCCGTATAGCACCGTATAGCACCGCATCGCTCCGTATAGCACCGCATCGCTCCGTATAGCTCCGTATAGCACCGCATCGCTCCGTATAGCACCGTATCGCTCCGTATAGCACCGCATCGCTCCGTATAGCTCCGTATCGCTCCGTATAGCTCCGTATCGCTCCGTATAGCTCCGCATCGCTCCGTATCGCTCCGTATAGCACCGCATCGCTCCGTATAGCTCCGTATCGCTCCGTATAGCACCGCATCGCTCCGTATAGCACCAAATCGCTCCGTATAGCTCCGTATAGCACCACATCGCTCCGTATAGCTCCGTATAGCACCACATTGCTCCGTATAGCTCCGTATCGCTCCGTATAGCACCGCATCGCTCCGTATAGCTCCGTATCGCTCCGTATAGCACCACATCGCTCCGTATAGCACCACATCGCTCCGTATAGCTCCGTATAGCACCACATCGCTCCGTATCGCTCCGTATAGCACCACATCGCTCCGTATAGCTCCGTATAGCACCACATCGCTCCGTATAGCTCCGTATCGCTCCGTATAGCACCACATCGCTCCGTATAGCACCACATAGCTCCGTATAGCTCCGTATCGCTCCGTATAGCACCGCATCGCTCCGTATAGCACCGCATCGCTCCGTATAGCTCCGTATCGCACCGCATCGCTCCGTATAGCTCCGTATCGCTCCGCATCGCTCCGTATCGCTCCGTATAGCTCCGTATAGCACCGTATAGCTCCGTATCGCTCCGTATAGCACCGTATCGCTCCGTATCGCTCCGTATAGCTCCGTATCGCTCCGTATAGCTCCGTATCGCTCCGTATAGCACCGTATAGCTCCGTATAGCACCGCATCGCTCTGTATAGCTCCTCATCGCTCCGTATCGCTCCGCATCGCTCCGTATAGCTCCGTATCGCTCCGTATCGCTCCGCATCGCTCCGTATAGCTCCGTATCGCTCCGTATAGCTCCTTATCGCTCCGCATCGCTCCGTATAGCGCCGCATCGCTCCGTATAGCACCGTATCGCTCCGTATAGCTCCGCATCTTTCCGTATCGCTCCGTATAGCTCCGTATCGCTCCGTATAGCTCCGTATCGCTCCGTATAGCACCGCATCGCTTCGTATAGCTCCGTATCGCTCCGTATAGCACCGCATCGCTCCGTATAGCTCCGTATCGCTCCGTATAGCACCGCATCGCTCCGTATCGCTCCGTATAGCTCCGTATCGCTCCGTATAGCTCCGTATCGCTCCGTATAGCTCCGTATAGCTCCGTATAGCACCGCATCGCTCCGTATCGCTCCGTATAGCTCCGTATAGCACCGCATCGCTCCGTATAGCTCCGCATCGCTCCGTATAGCTCCGCATCGCTCCGTATAGCTCCGCATCGCTCCGTATAGCTCCGTATAGCACCACATCGCTCCGTATAGCTCCGTATAGCTCCGTATAGCTCCGCATCGCTCCGTATAGCACCACATAGCTCCGTATCGCTCCGTATAGCACCACATAGCTCCGTATCGCTCCGTATAGCTCCGTATCGCTCCGCATTGCTCCGTATCGCTCCGCATCGCTCCGTATCGCTCCGTATAGCACCGCATCGCTCCGTATAGCTCCGTATAGCTCCGTATAGCACCGCATCGCTCCGTATAGCTCCGTATAGCTCCGTATAGCACCGCATAGCTCCGTATAGCTCCGTATAGCACCGCATCGCTCCGTATAGCTCCATATAGCACCACATCGCTCCGTATAGCTCCGTATCGCTCCGTATAGCACCGTATAGCTCCGTATAGCTCCGTATCGCTGCGTATAGCACCGTATAGCTCCGTATCGCACCACATCGCTCCGTATAGCTCCGTATAGCACCGTATAGCTCCGTATCGCACCACATCGCTCCGTATAGCTCCGTATCGCTCCGTATCGCTCCATATAGCACCACATCGCTCCGTATCGCTCCGTATAGCTCCGTATCACTCCGTATCGCTCCATATAGTGCCGTATCGCACCACATCGCTCCGTATAGCTCCGTATAGCACCGTATCGCTCCATATAGCACCACATCGCTCCGTATCTCTCCGTATAGTGCCGTATCGCTCCGTATAGCTCCGTATCGCTCCGTATAGCTCCGTATAGCACCGTATAGCACCGCATCGCTCCGTATCGCTCCGTATAGCACCGCATCGCTCCGTATAGCTCCGTATAGCACCGCATCGCTCCGTATAGCACCGTATCGCTCCGTATAGCACCGCATCGCTCCGTATAGCTCCGTATAGCTCCGTATCGCTCCGTATAGCTCCGTATCGCTCCGTATAGCTCCGCATCGCTCCGTATAGCTCCGTATCGCTCCGTATAGCACCGCATCGCTCCGTATAGCTCCGTATCGCTCCGTATAGCACCGCATCGCTCCGTATAGCACCGCATCGCTCCGTATAGCTCCGTATAGCACCACATCGCTCCGTATAGCTCCGTATAGCACCACATCGCTCCGTATAGCTCCGTATCGCTCCGTATAGCACCGCATCGCTCCGTATAGCTCCGTATCGCTCCGTATAGCACCACATCGCTCCGTATAGCACCACATCGCTCCGTATAGCTCCGTATAGCACCACATCGCTCCGTATAGCTCCGTATAGCACCACATCGCTCCGTATAGCTCCTTATAGCACCACATCGCTCCGTATAGCTCCGTATCGCTCCGTATAGCACCACATCGCTCCGTATAGCACCACATAGCTCCGTATAGCTCCGTATCGCTCCGTATAGCACCGCATCGCTCCGTATCGCTCCGTATAGCACCGCATCGCTCCGTATAGCTCCGTATCGCTCCGCATCGCTCCGTATCGCTCCGTATAGCACCACATCGCTCCGTATAGCTCCGTATAGCACCGTATAGCTCCGTATCGCTCCGTATAACACCGTATCGCTCCGTATCGCTCCGTATAGCTCCGTATCGCTCTGTATAGCACCGTATAGCTCCGTATAGCACCGCATCGCTCCGTATAGCTCCTCATCGCTCCGTATCGCTCCGTATCGCTCCGCATCGCTCCGTATAGCTCCGTATCGCTCCGTATAGCTCCGTATCGCTCCGCATCGCTCCGTATAGTGCCGCATCGCTCCGTATAGCACCGTATTGCTCCGTATAGCTCCGCATCTTTCCGTATCGCTCCGTATAGCTCCGTATCGCTCCATATAGCTCCGTATCGCTCCGTATAGCACCGCATCGCTTCGTATAGCTCCGTATCGCTCCGTATAGCACCGCATCGCTCCGTATAGCTCCGTATCGCTCCGTATAGCACCGCATCGCTCCGTATAGCTCCTCATCGCTCCGTATAGCTCCGTATCGCTCTGCATCGCTCCGTATAGCTCCGTATAGCTCCGTCTAGCTCCGTATCGCTCCGTATCGCTCCGCATCGCTCCGTATAGCTCCGTATCGCTCCGTATCGCTCCGCATCGCTCCGTATAGTGCCGCATCGCTCCGTATAGCACCGTATTGCTCCGTATAGCTCCGCATCTTTCCGTATCGCTCCGTATAGCTCCGTATCGCTCCATATAGCTCCGTATCGCTCCGTATAGCACCGCATCGCTTCGTATAGCTCCGTATCGCTCCGTATAGCACCGCATCGCTCCGTATAGCTCCGTATCGCTCCGTATAGCACCACATCGCTCGTATAGCTCCGTATCGCTCCGTATCGCTCCGTATAGCTCCGTATCGCTCCGTATAGCTCCGTATAGCTCCGTATCGCTCCGTATCGCTCCGTATAGCTCCGTATAGCACCGCATCGCTCCGTATAGCTCCGCATAGCTCCGTATCGCTCCGTATAGCTCCGTATCGCTCCGCATCGCTCTGTATCGCTCCGCATCGCTCCGTATCGCTCCGCATCGCTCCGTATCGCTCCACATCGCTCCGTATCGCTCTGTATATGTTGGGTTATTACTGTAATGACTCAGGAGTGTGTTATGTTGGGTTATTACTGTAATGACTCAGGAGTGTGTTATGTCAGGTTGTTATGTCAGCAAGTAATGCTAGGAAAAACTCCCTAAAAAGGCAGTAACCTAGGAAGAAACCTAGAGAGCAACCAGGCTCTGAGGGGTGGACAGTCCTCTTCTGGCTGTGCCGGGTGGAGATTATAACAGTACATAGCCAAGCTGTTCAAATGTTCATAGATGTCCAGCAGGGTCAAATAATAATAATAATCACAGTGGTTGGGGGGGAGGAGAGGAGAGGAGAGGAGAGGAGAGAGAGAGAGAGAGAGAGAGGAGAGAGAGAGAGAGAGAGAGAGAGAGAGAGAGAGAGAGAGAGCTCAGTTGGTAGAGGATGGTGTTTGCAACGCCAGGGTTGTGGGTTCGATTCCCACGGGGGACCAGTACGGGGAAAAAATGTATGCATTTACTACTGTAAGTCGCTTTGGATAAGAGCGTCTGCTAAATTACTAAAATGGATAAGGTAGCATGTCCCGTGAACAGGTCAGTGTTCCATACCGCGCAGGCAGAACAGTTGAAACTGGAGCAGCAGCACGACCAGGTGGACTGGGGACAGAATGGAATCATCAGGCCAGGTAGTCCTGAGGCATGGTCCTAGGGCTCTGGTCCTCCGGGAGGGGAGAGAGAGAATTAGAGGAAGCATACTTAAATTCAATTTACAACAGATATAACAGACTGACCCTAGCCCCCTGACACATGTTGAATCATGCTTTAGTCAGAGGTCTCTTCAGGCAAAACCAAACTTTTTGATTATGCGTTCGATTTCCTCCCTGACTATAACTCAACCGTTGTCCCATGATCCTCTCTGTTCTAGATCATATGTTCATAGAAGAATATCTGGAAGAAGATGAGGAACCACCTTTGCTGCTCAGCTCTTGTCCTTCTCACAGTACGTATCTTTGTGTGTGTGTGTGTGTGTGTGTGTGTGTGTGTGTCTAATTATTTGTGTCACTGGTGTGTGTGTATTTCAGGTGTTTGGCACTGGAGGGGCTGTAGCCATGCAGTGTCGGTGGGGGGAGGGGTGTGTGTGTCTGGAGTGCCCCAGTGGCCAAGAGCCAATCAAGGTAGGACAGAAGATCCCGAACTCACCTCTCATTACCCTGTCATCCTAACTCACCTTTCATTACCCTGTCATCCTAACTCACCTGTCATTACCCTGTCATCCTAACTCACCTCTCATTACCCTGTCATCCTAACTCACCTGTCATTACCCTGTCATCCTAACTCACCTCTCATTACCCTGTCATCCTAACTCACCTGTCATTACCCTGTCATCCTAACTCACCTGTCATTACCCTGTCATCCTAACTCACCTCTCATTACCCTGTCATCCTAACTCACCTCTCATTACCCTGTCATCCTAACTCACCTGTCATTATTACCCTGTCATCCTAACTCACCTGTCATTATTACCCTGTCATCCTAACTCACCTGTCATTACCCTGTCATCCTAACTCACCTCATTACCCTGTCATCCTAACTCACCTCTCATTACCCTGTCATCCTAACTCACCTCTCATTACCCTGTCATCCTAACTCACCTGTCATTACCCTGTCATCCTAACTCACCTGTCATTACCCTGTCATCCTAACTCACCTGTCATTACCCTGTCATCCTAACTCACCTGTCATTACCCTGTCATCCTAACTCACCTCATTACCCTGTCATCCTAACTCACCTCTCATTACCCTGTCATCCTAACTCACCTGTCATTACCCTGTCATCCTAACTCACCTGTCATTACCCTGTCATCCTAACTCACCTCTCATTACCCTGTCATCCTAACTCACCTCTCATTACCCTGTCATCCTAACTCACCTCTCATTACCCTGTCATCCTAACTCACCTGTCATTACCCTGTCATCCTAAATGTCTTCTTATAACTTACTTGTCACTTTACAGGCCAACCCCCCCACCCTCTCTTCCACTACATTACCACCATCGATCCCTCTGTCAACAGAGGCCACCTCTACCTCTCTCCACTTTCTCCCCCTCCTCGCTACATGGAAGTTACGTGTATCTCCCCACTGGGAACAGACGTCAATTCAACGTCTACTCAACGTTGGTTCAACATAGTTTCATTGAAATGACGGTGAAACAACTGATTCAACCAGTGTGTTCCCAGTGGGTCTGCTCTTATTTTGAATCCGACCAATATGCAGATGTAGGATCTTCATTTGATCACTCTTTTGTTGCTGAGAATTTTCCTGCTGGGTAGTATAAGTACAGATGAGCTTCGGGATTTACATTAATTCACTGAAAACCCACGTTAACACATGGTTATATTGACAGTATTCCACTTTTCATGTGGCGTTCTTTTGTCCAGCTAATAGCCTAACCACCAATGAAGCAACATCATGGACTATACGTTAAAATCCTGTTGCTGCAGGATTGTTTGCCAAGACAGCACTGGTCAAATTAAGATCCCACATCTGTACTATGTTTTTGTTAATATATATATATATATATATATATATATATATATATATATATATATACACAGTTGAAGTCGGAGGTTTACATACACTTAGGTTGGAGTCATTAAAACTTGTTTTTTAACCACTCCACAGATTTCTTGTTTACAAACTATAGTTTTGGCAAGTCGGTTAGGACATCTACTTTGTGCATGACACAAGTAATTTTTCCAACAATTGTTTACAGACAGATTATTTCATTTATAATTCACTGTATCACAATTCCAGTGGGTCAGAAGTTTACATACACTAAGTTGACGGTGCCTTTAAACAGCTTGGAAAATTCCAGAAGATTATGTCATATCTTTAGAAGCGTCTAATAGGTTAATTGACATAATTTGAGTCAATTGGAGGTGTACCTGTGGATGTATTTCAAGGCCTACCTTCAAACTCAGTGCCTCTTTGTTTGGGAAAATCAAAAGAAATCAGCCAAGACCTCAGAAAAAAAATTATAGACCTCCACAAGTCTGGTTCATCCTTGGGAGCAATTTCCAATCGCCTGAAGGTACCACGTTCATCTGTACAAACAATAGTATGCAAGTATAAACACCATGGGACCACGCAGCCGTCAAACCGCTCAGGAAGGAGATGCGTTCTGTCTCCTAGAGATGAACGTACTTTGGTGCAAAAAGTTTTAAATCAATCCCAGAACAACAGCAAAGTACCTTGTGAAGATGCTGGAGGAAACAAGTACAAAAGTATCTATATCCACAAAACGAGACCTATATCGACAACCTGAAAAGCCGCTCAGCAAGGAAGAAGCCACTGCTCCAAAACCACCATAAGAAAGCCAGACTACGGTTTGCAACTGCACATGGGGACAAAGATCATACTTTTTGGAGAAATGTCCTCTGGTCTGATGAAACAAAAATAGAACTGATTGGCCATAATGACTATCGTTATGTTTGGAGGAAAAAGGGGGAGGCTTGCAAGCCGAAGAACACCATCCCAACCGTGAAGCATGGGGGTGGCAGCATCATGTTGTGGGGCTGCTTTGCTGCAGGAGGGACTGGTGCACTTCACAAAATAGATGTCATCATGAGGCAGGAAAATGATGTGGATATATTGAAGCAACATCTCAAGACATCAGTCAGGAAGTGAAAGCTTGGTCGCAAATGGGTCTTCCAAATGGACAATGACCCCAGGCATACTTCCAAAGTTGTGGCAAAATGGCTTAAGGACAACAAAGTCAAGGGATTGGCGTGGCCATCACAAAGCCCTGACCTCAATCCTATAGAAAATGTGTGGGCAGAACTGAAAAAGTGTGCAAGGAGGCCTACAAACCTGACTCAGTTACACCAGCTCTGTCAGGAGGAATGGGCCAAAATTCACACAACTAATTGTGGGAAGCTTGTGGAACGGAAGCTTGTGGAAGGGAAGCTTGCGGAAGGCAAGCTTGCGGAAGGCTACCTGAAACGTTTGACCCACGTTAAACAATTTAAAGGCAATGCTACTGTAAGGATCTATCTCAAAACAAATGGAAAATGAAAAGTGGATCGGCGGTGGCTAGATGGCCGGCGACGTCGACCGCCGAACGCCGCCTGAACAAGGAGAGGGACCGACTTCGGCGGAAGTCGTGACAGGTACCAAATACTAATGGAGTGTATGTAAACTTCTGATCCACTGGGAATGTGATGAAAGAAATCAAAGATGAAATAAATCATTCTCTCTACTATTATTCTGACATTTCACGTTCTTAAAATAAAGTGGTGATCCTAACTGACCTAAAACAGGGATTTTTTTACTAGGATTAAATGTCAGGAATTGTGAAAAACTGAATTTAAACGTATTTGGCTAAGGTGTATGTAAACTTCCGACTTCAACTGTATATATAAAATAAAAAATCAGTTTCATATGCAAATGTGTACATATGAAACTGAAAAATAGGTCATGCATGTTTAGTTTCTGTCCAAAACAGCAGTGTTAGTTATTTTGGAACATCTTACTGAGCACAGAACCACATGTGACTGTAGTGTATGTGTGTAATTACAGTGGTTCATGTACTCTGTTCTGAGATGTGAAGATGTGTTCTCCTGCCAGGCTTGCTGGCAGGTCGAGGGGCCAGGCGAGGTGATGCAATGCCAATCTTGTCCAGCTGGTACTTTTTCAGACGGCTATGACTCTGATCAATGCAGCCCACATTCCTCCTGCGGGGTCCTCAACAAAAAGGTTGTGACCTCTGGTACATCACACTCTGATGCTGTCTGCGGAGACTGTCTGTCTGGGTATGTATCCACATACAAGACAATCTCTACCCTCTCCCTTTGTATCTCAGTATTCACCAAACAAGTCCAACAAGTACCAACAAGTACCAACAAGCATTTGTTTTTCTTCATAAAGCACATTAGATTCAGGCAAAACGGTTGAATGATTCTTCTGCTGTAAAACAATACTGAAACACAATAATCTCTCTCTCTCTCTGTGGCCCTGCTTAGTAAACAGGTGTATTACTGCAGTCCTACGTCTTCATTTAGTCTCCATATATAGACACCAGCCCAGCTACCTAACTGTAGCACTGAAGTATCAAATTGTATTGGTCACATACATGTGTTTAGCAGATGTTATTTACGGGTGTAGCGAAATGCTTGTATCCTGACCAGTCACTGTATAGCCCGGTTAGCATGTCTCTACCCTCCGACCAGGACCACCCCTCTACAGAAATACACTGTTGACCTTTAAATATGGTCAGTTGGAAAGGTTTAACTTTCTAGGACTGTGATATGTGGTTGTCTCACCTAGCTACCTTAAGATGAATGCACCAATTGTAAGTCTGTCTGGATAAGAGCGTCTGCTAAATGACCATGAAATGAATACACTGCTATGATAACATGGTATTGTTCTGTTGTGATATGAATATGTGCCTGTGTTGGTGCCACCAGGTTCCACCCCACTGCTATGAGGACAGCCTCCACCCTGGCCTGTGTGAGAGGTGAGTGTGGACAGAATCAATATCACACCAACAAATAGTTGAATCTGTTATGTTTCCACTGGTGGAATAATGGTTTTAACAAGGCCATATTCTCTCACTTTCTCGCTCCCCCTTATCCCCCCCTATCTCTCCCCAGCCCCCCCTGCCCAATCTACCCACGTGCGTACGGTGGGTAAGGGTGCGACGGGCAGTGGCGGCCTGCCGGTGAACGGCACGGCCGTGCGGAGCCCGGAGGAGAAGAGTACAGAGTATGCGGTGTTCGCCCTGGTGCCAATCTTCTGTGTGATGGGACTCCTGGGGATCCTCATCTGTAATATCCTCAAGAAGAAAGGATACAACTGCACTGCTGAGAAGGAGGGAGGAGACGAGGAGAATGCTACACCACAGAAAGAGGGTGAGAGAGACAGAGAGACAGAGAGAGAGACACAGAGACAGAGAGAGAGACACAGAGACAGAGAGAGAGAGACACAGAGAGAAAGAGAGACAGAGACAGAGAGAGAGAGACACAGAGACAGAGAGAGAGAGACACAGAGACAGAGAGAGAGAGAGAGAGACAGACACAGAGACAGAGAGAGACAGAGAGAGAGAGAGACAGACACAGAGAGAGAGAGAGACAGACACAGAGAGAGAGAGAGACAGACACAGAGAGAGAGAGAGACAGACACAGAGAGAGAGAGAGAGACAGACACAGAGAGAGAGAGAGAGAGACAGACACAGAGAGAGAGAGACAGAGACAGAGAGAGAGACACAGAGACAGAGAGAGAGACACAGAGAGAGAGGGGAGAGGGGAGAGAGAGACAGAGGGGAGGGGAGAGAGAGACACAGAGAGAGAGGAGAAAGAGAGACACAGAGCCAGAGAGACAGAGAAACAGACAGAGATGCAGGTATCTGGGCTGTGCCTTTTAGATTTTCTCTTGAATAAGTGTTTTCAAGGGTCCTTACAACAATGCATGAACTGATATTTTGGATGACCAGAGGAGACACGGGGGACCAGTTTTTCATGACCTGAGGAGACACCAGGGCCCAGTTTTTCATGACTAGAGGAGACACCATGGCCCAGTTTTTCATGACCAGAGGAGACACCAGGGCCCAGTTTTTCATGACCAGAGGAGACACCAGGGCCCAGTTTTTCATGACTAGAGGAGACACCAGGGCCCAGTTTTTCATGACCAGAGGAGACACCAGGGCCCAGTTTTTCATGACTAAAGGAGACACCAGGGCCCAGTTTTTCATGACCAGAGGAGACACCAGGGCCCAGTTTTTCATGACTAGAGGAGACACCAGGGCCCAGTTTTTCATGACCAGAGGAGACACCAGGGCCCAGTTTTTCATGACCAGAGGAGACACCAGGGCCCAGTTTTTCATGACCAGAGGAGACACCAGGGCCCAGTTTTTCATGACCAGAGGAGACACCAGGGCCCAGTTTTTCATGACCAGAGGAGACACCAGGGCCCAGTTTTTCATGACCAGAGGAGACACCAGGGCCCAGTTTTTCATAATTATCCGGATTCTGTAATCCTTTTATTTGCTATCCAGCCTTTTAATTGCTGTTGAGCCTGCTTTTTTTTGGAATATAATCGGATAAGATAATTCTGATCCAGATACCACAATATCAAGATCAAAGAATCTGGATAGATTTTCAGTGCTTTGAACAGGGCTACGCCTTGCAATCTACTGATGAGGTTGTGGTACTACATCTACACATTTCTTTACCTTTATTTAACTAATTAACTAAATTCTTATTTACAATGACGGCCTACCCCGGCCAAACCTGGACAACGCTGGGCCAATTGTGCACTGCCCTATGGGACTCCCAATCACGGCCGGTTGTGATACAGCCTGGATTCGAACCAGGGTGTCTATACTGACCACATGCCTATACTGACCACATGCTTATAGTGACCACATGCCTATACTGACCACATACAGTTGAAGTCGGAAATTTACATACACTTAGGTTGGAGTCATTAAAACTTGTTTTTCAACCACTCCACAAATTTCTTGTTAACAAACTATAGTTTTGGCAAGTCGGTTAGGACATCTACTTTGTGCATGACACAAGTCATTTTTCCAACAATTGTTTACAGACAGGTTATTTCACTTATAATTTACTGTATCACAATTCCAGTGGGTCAGAAGTTTACAAACACTAATTTGACTGTGCCTTTAAACAGCTTGGAAAATTCCAGAAAAGGATGACATGGCTTTAGAAGCTTCTGATAGGCTAATTGACATCATTTGAGTCAATTGGAGGTGTACCTGTGGATGTATTTCAAGTCCTACCTTCAAACTCAGTGCCTCTTAGTTTGACATCATGGGAAAATCAAAAGAAATCAGCCAAGACCTCAGAAAAGAAATTGTAGACCCCCACAAGTCTGGTTCATTCTTGGGAGCAATTTCCAAACGCCTGAAGGTACCACGTTCATCTGTACCAACAATAGTACGCAAGTATAAATACCATGGGACCACACAGCCGTCATACCGCTCAGGAAGGAGACACGTTCTGTCTCCTAGAGATGAACGTACTTTAGTGCGAAAAGTGCAAATCAATCCCAGAACAACAGCAAAGGACCTTGTGAAGATGCTGGAGGAAACAGGTACAAAAGTATCTATATCCACAGTAAAACGAGTCCTATATCAACTACCTGAAAGGCCGCTCAGCAAGGAAGAAGCCACTGCTCCAAAACCGCCATAAAAAAGCCAGACTACGGTTTGCAACTGCACATGGGGACAAAGATCGTACTTTTTGGAGAAATGTCCTCTGGTCTGATGAAACAAAAATAGAACTGTTTGGCCATAATGACCATAATTATGTATGGAGGAAAAAGGGGGAGGCTTGCAAGCCGAAGAACACCATCCCAACCGTGAAGCATGGGGGTGGCAGCATCATGTTGTGGGGGTGCTTTGCTGCAGAAGGGACTGGTGCACTTTACAAAATAGATGGCATCATGAGGAAGAAAACTTATGTGGACATATTGAAGCAGCATCTCAAGACATCAGTCAGGAAGTTAAAGCTTGGTCGCAAATGGGTCTTCCAAATGGACAATGACCCCAAGCATACTTCCAAAGTTGTGGCAAAATGGCTTAAGGATAACAAAGTCAAGGTATTGGAGTGGCCATCACAAAGCCCTAACCTCAATCCTATAGAAGATTTGTGGGCAGAACTGTAAAAGCGTGTGTGAGCAAAGAGGCCTACAAACCTGACTCAGTTACACCAGCTCTGTTAGGAGGAATGGGCCAAGATTCACCCAACTTATTGTGGGAAGCTTGTGGAAAGCTACCTGAAACTTTTTTCCCAAGTTAAACAATTTAAAGGCAATGCTACCAAATACTAATTTAGTATATGTAAACTTCTGACCCACTGGGAATGTGATGAAAGAAATAAAACCTGAAATAAATCACTCTACGATTATTCTGACATTTCACATTATTAAAATAAAGTGGTGATCCTAACTGACCTAAAACAGGGAATTTTTACTAGGATTAAATGTCAGGAATTGTGAAAAACTGAGTTTAAATGTATTTGGCTAAGGTGTATGTAAACTTCAGACTTCAACTGTATACTGACCACTTGCCTATACTGACCACATGCCTATACCACAATTTAACATAATGAACCTTTGGTTTTCATTTTAGTTACATTGACATTTCTTGGTTGTAGTGCCTTTCAACTTTCTAAATCCACCCTTCCAGTGGGATCAAGATAATCCTGAAAAACTATCTTAATCAATACCTTAGATTTTAGAAAAATGCAAAAATGACATACAATCCTGATTTAAGGTTAGATTGGATTACCAAATCCTTATCCCTATCCGGAGGATCAGAATCAAATGTTTGTCTAGAAAAATCCCAATTCTAACATTTAACCCTATCCTATTGCCAAAATCTGATCATATCACTTTAGAAAAACTGTGTCTCGACAGTAAACCTGACTCCTCAGACTCTATTTCAAATCTGGCATCTATTTTCAAAGCCTTCCCCAATATGGGTAACCTAGTTTTATCTCTTCAATTGTTGCATAGAAAGGCACACAGCTTTACACGTAAGGGGATACACATGGGCATCGCATGTCCTGTTGCTCACACACTGGGAAGCAAGTCTTTACAGAACACAAGGAGGGCCCTGAATGAACATACTATTATCTCTCTAAGGGCAGAGCATGAAGGTCCTCTGATACAGACATTAGCTGTGTCACGACTACACCTCTCACAATCACAGGGCACAAACAAATACCCTGTTCTTTCAACCCTTTTCATAGATAGTAGTCATGTTAGCCTCTCTAGGGGAGGTGGGACGAAATCGTCCCACACTATTCAACAGCCAGTGACAAATCAGAGCGCCAAATTTAAAACCACAAAATGTCATAATTCAAAGTTCTCAAACATAGGACTATTTCACGCCATTTTATAGATACACTTCTCCTGAATCGAACCACGTTGTCCGATTTCCAAAAGGCTTTACAGCGAAAGCAAAACATTAGATTATGTTAGGAGAGTACATAGACACAAATAATCACACAGCCGTTTTCCAAGCAAGCATATATGTCACATAAACCCAAACCACAGCTAAATGCAGCACTAACCTTTGATGATCTTCATCAGATGACACTCCTAGGACATTATGTTATACAATACATGCATGTTTTTTTCAATCAAGTTCATATTTATATCAAAAAACAGCTTTTTACATTAGCATGTGATGTTCAGAACTAGCATACCCACCGAAAACTTCCGGTGAATTTACTAAATTACTCACGATAAACGTTGACAGAATACATAACAATTATTTTAAGAATTATAGATACAGAACTCCTTTATGCAATCGCTATGTCCGATTTTAAAATAGCTTTTCGTCGAAAGCAGATTTTGCAATATTCTGAGTACATAGCTCGGCCATCACGGCTAGCTAATTTGACACCCACCAAGTTTGGGACAACCTAAACTCAGAATTACTATTAGAAAAATTGGATTACCTTTGCTGTTCTTCGTCAGAATGCACTCCCAGGACTTCTACTTCAACAACAAATGTTGTTTTGGTTCCAAATAATCCATAGTTATATCCAAATACCGCCGTTTTGTTCATGCGTTCAGCTCACTATCTGAAGGGTGATGCGCGAGCGCATTTCGTGACAAAAAATGTCACAACATTCCATTACCGTACTTAGAAGCATGTCAAACGCTGTTTAAAATCAATTTTTATGCTACTTTTCTCGTAAAATAGCGATAATATTCCAACCGGGTAATGTTGTATTCATTCAAAGGCTGAAAGAAAAAAAAATTGTAGTCTCGTGACCGCATCTCCGGTGTCACTGTCCCCAGGCTGACCACTAACAAATTCTGCTGCTGTTCTTTGCCCAGAGACAGCAGAAACCCCATTCCACTTTCTGGCGGCTTTAGAGAGCCCATGGAAGCCTTAGAAAATGTCACGTTACAGCACAGATGCTGTATTTTCGATAGAGATGCAACAGAAGGACAACAAATTGTCAGACAGGGCACTTCCTGTATGGAATCTTCTCAGGTTTTGGCCTGCCATATGAGTTCTGTTATACTCACAGACACCATTCAAACAGTTTTAGAAACTTTAGAGTGTTTTCTATCCAAATCTACTAATTATATGCATATTCTATTTTCTGGGCAGGAGTAGTAACCAGATTAAATCGGTTACGTTTTTTATCCGGCCGTGAAAATACTGCCCCCTATCCCAAAGAAGTTAGACTATAAGCCATGTAGACAGAGTGTGGTGGTGGTGGGAACTAAACATTGTTGTATTAACTCTGATGCTTGGGAATGACACATTTTAACCCCCTAAAGGTCAGAGGGCAGCTCTCTGGAAATACAATGCATTCCAAATCATATTGCGTACACACACACACACACACACACACACACACATAAACACTCCTAATCTGGTTGGCAGTCTCCATCTTCTTGTCTGGTGTTGCGAGTGTCTCAGCCTCCATCTCCTTGTCTGGTGTTGCTAGTGTCTCAGTCTCCATCTCCTTGTCTGGTGTTGGCAGTGTCTCAGTCTCCATCTCCTTGTCTGGTGTTGCTAGTACCTCAGTCTCTACCTCGTTGTCTGGTGTTGCTCGTGTCTCAGTCTCTACCTCCTTGTCTGGTGTTGCTAGTGTCTCAGTCTCTACCTCCTTGTCTGGTGTTGCTAGTGTCTCAGTCTCTACCTCCTTGTCTGGTGTTGCTAGTGTCTCAGCCTCCATCTCCTTGTCTGGTGTTGCTAGTGTCTCAGTCTCTACCTCCTTGTCTGGTGTTGCTAGTGTCTCAGTCTCTACCTCCTTGTCTGGTGTTGCTAGTGTCTCAGCCTCCATCTCCTTGTCTGGTGTTGCTAGTGTCTCAGTCTCTACCTCCTTGTCTGGTGTTGCTAGTGTCTCAGCCTCCATCTCCTTGTCTGGTGTTGCTAGTGTCTCAGCCTCCATCTCCTTGTCTGGTGTTGCTAGTGTCTCAGTCTCTACCTCCTTGTCTGGTGTTGCTAGTGTCTCAGCCTCCATCTCCTTGTCTGGTGTTGCTAGTGTATCAGCCTCCATCTCCTTGTCTGGTGTTGCTAGTGTCTCAGCCTCCATCTCCTTGTCTGGTGTTGCTAGTGTCTCAGTCTCTACCTCCTTGTCTGGTGTTGCTGGTGTCTCAGTCTCCACCTCCTTGTCTGGTGTTGCTGGTACCTCAGTCTCCACCTCCTTGTCTGGTGTTGCTAGTGTCTCAGTCTCCACCTCCTTGTCTGGTGTTGCTGGTACCTCAGTCTCCACCTCCTTGTCTGGTGTTGCTAGTGTCTCAGTCTCTACCTCCTTGTCTGGTGTTGCTCGTGCCTCAGTCTCTACCTCCTTGTCTGGTGTTGCTAGTGTCTCAGCCTCCATCTCCTTGTCTGGTGTTGCTAGTGTCTCAGTCTCCATCTCCTTGTCTGGTGTTGCTAGTGTTTGTCTCTACCTCCTTGTCTGGTGTTGCTAGTGTCTCAGTCTCTACCTCCTTGTCTGGTGTTGCTAGTGTCTCAGTCTCTATCTCCTTGTCTGGTGTTGCTGGTGCCTCAGTCTCCATCTCCTTGTCTGGTGTTGCTAGTGTCTCAGTCTCTACCTCCTTGTCTGGTGTTGCTAGTGTCTCAGTCTCTACTTCCTTGTCTGGTGTTGCTAGTGTCTGTCTCTACCTCCTTGTCTGGTGTTGCTAGTGTCTCAGTCTCTACCTCCTTGTCTGGTGTTGCTAGTGTCTCAGTCTCTATCTCCTTGTCTGGTGTTGCTAGTGTCTCAGCCTCCATCTCCTTGTCTGGTGTTGCTAGTGTCTCAGTCTCTACCTCCTTGTCTGGTGTTGCTGGTGTCTCAGTCTCCACCTCCTTGTCTGGTGTTGCTGGTACCTCAGTCTCCACCTCCTTGTCTGGTGTTGCTAGTGTCTCAGTCTCCACCTCCTTGTCTGGTGTTGCTAGTGTCTCAGTCTCTACCTCCTTGTCTGGTGTTGCTAGTGTCTCAGTCTCTACCTCCTTGTCTGGTGTCTACTCTCCCTAGCAGAGCTGGTTAGGCTGTTTTCATGTTATCCAGAGCGTTGGTGACTATAACTGTTCTCCTGGCAACAATTTAATTACGCTTGTTTTTGCTGACGTTTACTGACACTGGCCATATTCAACGGGTGTTGAGCACTCAGACTAGTGCTCTGAAATCGGAGTAGATTGTTAATTCTGGCAATGTCGATTGAGAACTCACGACTATACCACTTAACTAAGAATGACGTGAATAATCAAATCAATAAATGTTGGGTAGTTAGTTAGATAGCATATAGTTAATATACTGCCTGGCAAGTTCGATTTATTAGCAGCCAACTAACGTTAGGATGGTAACTAGCTAACATACCGGTACATACTGTAATGCTATGCGCTTCGTAAGGATAGGATGGTAACTAGCTAACATACCGGTACATACTGTAATGCTATGCTGTTCGTAAGGATAGGATGGTAACTAGCTAACATACCGGTACATACTGTAATGCTATGCGCTTCGTAAGGATAGGATGGTAACTAGCTAACATACCGGTACATACTGTAATGCTATGCGCTTCGTAAGGATAGGATGGTAACTAGCTAACATACCGGTACATACTGTAATGCTATGCGCTTCGTAAGGATAGGATGGTAACTAGCTAACATACCGGTACATACTGTAATGCTATGCTGTTCGTAAGGATAGGATGGTAACTAGCTAACATACCGGTACATACTGTAATGCTATGCGCTTCGTAAGGATAGGATGGTAACTAGCTAACATACCGGTACATACTGTAATGCTATGCTGTTCGTAAGGATAGGATGGTAACTAGCTAACATACCGGTACATACTGTAATGCTATGCTGTTCGTAAGGATAGGATGGTAACTAGCTAACATACCGGTACATACTGTAATGCTATGCTGTTCGTAAGGATAGGATGGTAACTAGCTAACATACCGGTACATACTGTAATGCTATGCGGTTCGTAAGGAGAGGATGGTAACTAGCTAACATACCGGTACATACTGTAATGCTATGCTGTTCGTAAGGATAGGATGGTAACTAGCTAACATACCGGTACATACTGTAATGCTATGCGCTTCGTAAGGATAGGATGGTAACTAGCTAACATACCGGTACATACTGTAATGCTATGCGCTTCGTAAGGATAGGATGGTAACTAGCTAACATACCGGTACATACTGTAATGCTATGCGCTTCGTAAGGATAGCGTCGCTAACAAATTGTCAGCCATCATAACGTGTAACGTAACTTATTTGAAAAGTCATTACTTTATTACATTGCTCAACATTTGTCATAATTAGTTAAATCAATGATTTTGTATCCGCTCTCGTCGGACTTCGGCTGCATATTTTTCGCCATTTTCTTCAAATCTGAAAGCGTTATGAAGCCACGGCCATTTTCAGAAAAATTGCATTATGGGCCCTAAAAGCACAGAAATAGTCTCCACTGCAAATATACTTCGTATATTGGCGAATTTAGTACGACATCCGGGAACTTTTGGCATACTAACTATATCCATACTATGACCAATAAGCATACTACATACTCAATTTACGCCACAAATAGTATGGTTAGTGAGATTAGTATGAGTAATGGAACACAGTTCTTGTATTGTGAAACCGTAGCTGCCCTGTAGCATGGAGAAACACCTACCCGTCCTCCTTCTCTATCAATCTATCTCTCCTTTCCCAGATCAATTATTCAATCATTTATTCTCTCCTCTCCTTTCCTATCTCTCCTATCATCCACTTCTCATCTCCTCTCTCCCCTCGCTGCTCCATTCCCCTGTGTCAGTGTGTTGCTGTGTGTTTGGACGTGTTCCAGGTCTCAGGTCTGTAGGGTTTACTGTTGCGTGCAGCATTGAGGGCAGCTGCTGCAGTGGTGCAGAGACAGACAGAAAGAGAGATGGGGGGAGGGGGTAAAGAGAGGAGAATGGTGATGAGTAATAGTGAAAAAGAAAAGGAACTATGAAAGATGCAGAGCGAAGAGCAATATACTGAGTGATAGAGGGAATGAGGCAGCAGAGGTTAAAACTGATCTAATTAACATCCCTCCTGTTCATCCATCTCTCTCCCCCTCTCTATCTCCCCCCCTCTCTCTCTCTGTATCTATCTCCCCCCTCTCTCTCTCTCCCCCTCTTTATCTCCCCTCTCTCTCTCTCTCTCTCTCTCTCTCTCTCTGTATCTATCTCCCCCCTCTCTCACTCTCTGCATCTCTCTCTCCCCCTTTCTCTCTCTCGCTCTCTCTCTCACTCTCTTTCTCCCTCCTTTCTCTCACCCCCCTCTCTCGCTCCCCCACTCTCTCTGCATCTCTCTCTCCCTTTCTCTCACCCCCGTCTCTCTCCCCCACTCTCTCTCTCTTTCTCCCCCTTTTCTCCCCTACTCTCTCTCTCTCTCTATCTATGCTTACATAACAGTGCTGTCTGGCAGTGGGCTAGTCCTGAGTGGGCTGAAGAGAAATCCCTTACACCAGCGCTTTACTCATTCGTCTGTTTGTGTGTGTGTGTGTGTGTGTGTGTGTGTGTGTGTGTGTGTGTGTGTGTGTGTGTGTGACACCATTTCCTACGTCAGTTCTCTTTTAAACTCCACTCAAGGGGAACACTCATTTGAGAACATGGGGTTGTACAAGCTCTACAGAATAAATATCTGCTAGCATTAGCATTAGCTGGCTGTGATACATATCTGCTAGCATTAGCATTAGCTGGCTGTGATACATATCTGCTAGCATTAGCATTAGCTGGCTGTGATACATATCTGCTAGCATTAGATGGCCGTGGAAGCAGTCTCACAGAGATAGGTCAACTCAGGCTGCTGCAAAGATATCGTTGTCCATGGAGACCAACACACGCACTCTAGCAAACACCGAGTGTTGAATGGAGCGTGTAGCGGAGTGAGCTATTCTAGTGCCCCCATCTGATCACCTCTGGTGCTATGGGTTGGCGCCGGTTGCTACAGAGACATCTACTCTGTTGGTTGCTCTCATACATGGCCCACACCTTTATCAGAGCGAGACAGATAGCGAGAGAGATCAGAAAGAGTGTGAGAGTGTGAGAGAGTGTGTGAGAGAGAGAGAGAGAGAGAGAGAGAGAGAGAGAGAGAGAGAGAGAGAGAGAGAGAGAGAGAGAGAGAGAGAGAGAGAGAGAGAGAGAGAGAGAGAGAGAGAGAGAGAGAGAGAGAGAGAGAGAGAGAGAGAGAGAGAGAGAGAGAGAGAGAGAGAGAGAGAGAGAGAATTCACAAAATGGGACAAACACCAAATTGGAACTCTGCATGCAGAATTCTGCAAAAATATTGTCTGTGTATAACGTAAAACACCAAATAATACATGCAGAGTAGAATTAGGCCAATACCTGCTAATTATCAAAATCCAGAAAAGAGGCTTAAATTCTACAACCACGTTAACTGAAGCGATTCCCAAACCTTCCATAACAAAGCCATCACCCACAGAGATTAACCTGGAGAAGAGTCCCCTAGCAAGCTGGTCCTAGGGCTCTGTTCACAAACACACCCCACAGAGCCATCACCCACAGAGATGAACCTGGAGAAGAGTCTCCCAAGCAAGCTGGTTCTGGGGCTCTGTTCACAAACAGATCCCACAGAGTTCAGGACAGCAACACAGTTAGACCCAACCAAATCATGAGAAAACAAAAAGATAATTACTTGACACATTGGAAAGAATTAACAAAAAACTAGAATGCTATTTGGCCCTAAACAGAGAGTACACAGTGGCAGAATACCTGACCACTGTGACTGACCCAAACCTAAGGAAGCTTAGTGAGCATAGCCTTGCTATTGAGAAAGGCCACCGTAGGCAGACCTGGCTCTCAAGAGAAGACAGGCTATGTGCACACTGCCCACAAAATGAGGTGGAAACTGAGCTGCACTTCCTAACCTCCTGCCCAATGTATATTAGAGACACATATTTCCCTCAGATTACACAGATCCACAAAGAATTTGAAAACAAAACCCAATTTTGATAAACTCCCATATCTACTGGGTGAAATACCACAGTGTGCCATCACAGCAGCAAGATTTGTGACCTGTTGCCACAAGAAAAGGGCAACCAGTGAAGAACAAACACCATTGTAAATACAACCCATATTTATGTTTATTTATTTTCCCTTTTGTACTTTAACTATTTGCACATCGTTACCACACTGTATAGAGACATATGACATTTGTAATGTCTTTATTCCTTTGGAACTACTGTGAGTGTAATGTTTACTGTTATTTTTATTTAACTTTTGTTTATTGCTTTGGCAATATTAACATATGTTTCCCATGCCAATAAAGCCCTTAAATTGAAATTAAATGAGAGAGAGAGAATTTCAGAACTCGGGAGATTTAGCACGTTTACTCATCTCTGTTGGTGAGCAGCAGCCCTACAGTTTTTTTCACATACATCACACTAAAGTGTCACTCAAACACAGATCACACACCTGTTCAAAAAGACAAAGACCGTCTTCATGATTTCCTTTGCCTCTTTAATGAGTTGAAAAGTAATTTTGGTTCAAATCCCTGTGGAATGTTTCCTTATTTATAAACTTAATCCCAGTTCAGCCTCTGTCTTGTTCTCTGGTAGGCTACTTTAAAATGGCCTGTCTATCTCTGGGTAGTAATGTTGAATATTTCTCTCCCTCTGTCTCCCCTCTCTCGCCTCTCCTCTCTCCCGCTCTTTCTTTCTCTCTTTCTCCCTCACTCCTTCTGCGCCTCTCTCTCTTTCTCTCCCCCTCCCTCTCTCTCTCTCTCGCTCCCTCCCTCTCTCTCTGTAGGTAACACTTGTCCCTACATCGTAGACGATCCTAATGAAGACACCATCAGTGTTCTAGTGCGCCTCATCACAGGGAAGAAAGGTACCAGTCCCTTTATGATGACGTCACTGTTTCTGATGATGTCACTGCTTCTGCTTATGTCATAGGCCGTAAAGCAACCCCTAGCCTTTACCCCTTCTGTGTTGGTGATCTGAAAGTGAAAAATATGTGTTGTAAGCTCTCCTATGCCCATTACAAGGCCAGGTTTAGGCATATTGCTTACTACTATACAGGCTGTTCAGATCTGCAAACACAGAGAGACGTCTCTGCTAATAGGTTTGTGGGTTTTGAAACCACTAACTCCATCAATACGAGATAATAGCCAATTGAGTTTGAGCGCGGTCATCACACTGATCTGATTTCCTCCACTGTCAATAATATCTTCCCTAAAGAGTGTGTGTGGTGTGTGTGTGTGTGTGTGTGTGTGTGTGTGTGTGTGTGTGTGTGTGTGTGTGTGTGTGTGTGTGTGTGTGTGTGTGTGTGTGTGTGCATGCAATCACTAATACAGTTATGTATTCCTTAATTAAAGGCAGTATTTGCTGAAGTGCTGTATGTGTTGTAGAGAATGCTGCTGCCCTGGAGGAGCTGTTACTGGAGTACGAGAGTAAACAGATGGCCCTCAGCAAAGCCTCCTCAATCAAGTGAGAACCCTGTATATAATACATGCATAGACATACCTACCTTAAACAGTGTTCTGCTTAGTCATACTGGGTGAGAGTAATGACTGTACACAGTACCTTCAGAAAGTATTCATACCCCTTGACTTATTCTACATTTTGTTGTGTTACAGCCTGAATTCAAAATGGATGACGTTTATTTCTTGCTCACCCCATCTGCACACAATACACAATAATTACAAAGTGAAAATATGTTTTTAGAATTTTTTTGCAAATTTATTGAAAATTAAATACAGACATATCTAATTGACATAAGTATTCACACCCCTGAGTCAATACTTTGTAGAAGCACCTTTTAGGTCATTGTCTGGCTGAAAGGGAAATTCATCTCCCAGTGTC
Source organism: Salmo trutta (assembly GCF_901001165.1). Lineage (NCBI taxonomy): Eukaryota > Metazoa > Chordata > Actinopteri > Salmoniformes > Salmonidae > Salmo > Salmo trutta. Next base: position 37,191,522 of record NC_042982.1, on the reverse strand, counting down.
TGGTGGAAAGCAGAGTGAACCAGTTTTCCTGTGCTTAGCTCCATTCCTTTCTTTATTATCCTGAAAAACATGCCAGTCCTTAACAATTACAAGCATACCCATAGCATGATGCAGCCACCACTATGCTTGAAAATATGGAGAGTGGTACTCAGTAATGTGTTGTATTGGATTTGCCCCAAACATAGCACTTTTGCAGTATTACTTTAGTGCCTTGTTGCAAACAGGATGCACGTTTTGGAATATTTTTTTCTGTACAGGCTTCCTTCTTTTCACTCTGTCATTTAGATTAGTATTGTGGAGTAACTGCAATTTTGTTGTTCAAACCTCAGTTTCTCCTATCACAGCCATTAAACTTTGCAACCGTTTTAAAGTCACCATTGGCCCCATGAAATCCCTGAGAGGTTTCCTTCCTCTCCGGCAACTGAGTTAGGAAGGACGTCTGTATCTTTGTAGTGACTGGGTGTATTGATACACCATCCAAAGTGTAATTAATAACTTAACCATGCTCAAAGGGATATTCAATGTATTTTTTATTTTATTTTTACCCATCTACCAATAGGTGCCCTTCTTTGCCAGGAATTGGTCTTTGTGGTTGAATCGGTGTTTGAAATTCACTGCTCGACTGAGGGACATTACATATAATTGTATATGAGGTAGTCATTCAAAAATCATGTTAAACATTATTGTTGCACACAGAATGAATTAATGAAACTTATTATGTGACTTGTTAAGCAAATATTTTCTCCTGAACTTATTTAGGCTTGCCATAACAAAAGGGTTGAATACTTATTGAATGTAGACATTTCAGCGTTTCATTTTTAATTAATTTGTACAAATTTCGAAAAACACAAGTCCACTTTAACATTGTGGGTATTGTGAGTAAGCCAGTGACAAAAAAATCTCAATTTAATATTTTTTTTTTCAGGCTGTAACACAACAAAAATGTATTAATTTTTTATATCTGTGTCCATATTATCCATGAGTTTCTAGTAGAATAGACCGTAATGGTTCATGAGAAAATAGCCTTAACAAGTAATCAATTACCTCAATTGCCACCAGTTTGACACCAAAACATTGACAACAAATATATTTTGACATAGTAAAATACATTTATTTTCCTTAGTTTGTAAAAAATATATAAAGGATATAACACCAGTGGTATTCACTAAGTTGACGGTTTATATTTAGTATAATGTTTTACAGCTTTGTCATTCTATTTTTTTATTTTAAAATCATCTTGCTTAATTATTTCATATTTTACATGTGATAAGGCCACACAGTGGGCCAGAGATAATTAGACATCTGAAGTACTCAAAAGGGCCACTAGATGTTTTGTGATAGATTACAAAAATAATTGAAAGATACCAACATTCTGGTAGTTTACTGGTAAACTTAGAAAGTTTCCAGTAATATACCCTCCCTTTGAGACCCTATTCCTATGTGAAGACTCAATAGCACATCTAAGCCAAATGAAGTCAGTTAAGATGGTGTCTCATGAAGACATGACATGCACAGTTTGAGCTACTCCAGGAAGTGATGTTGCAGGCTATGTGAGTGCTGCCCCCTCTCATTGGGTAACTCAAGTTAAAGGCCGACCGGGGTACTGCAAGCTACAATTAATCAGGGCTGTCAAACTCCTTCCATGGAGGACCTAGTGTATGCTGGTTTTAGTTTTTTCCTTTCAATGAAGACGTAGACAACCAGGTGTGGAAAGAGCCTTTCTAATCAGTGACCTTCATTCATCAATCAAGACACTCCGTCCTCCGTGGAATGATTGTCGTCAAAACTTGTTTTTATTTACACGTAGACTGACCACACAGTTTTCTTTTTTCCCATTCACTAAAATAGTGGAACCTGTTTTCTGCTAACAATGCCTACAGTAGCGTGGTCGGCCTTGAACTCCTGTGCCTTCACACACACTGACTGACTGACCGACCGACCGGTTCTCTATACCCTGTGCTGTAAAACAGGTTACAGGACAGGGTATAGAACACAGGTTACAGGACAGGGTATAGAGAACAGGTTACAGGACAGGGTATAGAACACAGGTTACAGGACAGGGTATAGAACACAGGTTACAGGACAGGGTATAGAGAACAGGTTACAGGACAGGGTATAGAACACAGGTTACAGGACAGGGTATAGAACACAGGTTACAGGACAGGGTATAGAACACAGGTTACAGGACAGGGTATAGAACACAGGTTACAGGACAGGGTATAGAACACAGGTTACAGGACAGGGTATAGAGAACAGGTTACAGGACAGGGTATAGAACACAGGTTACAGGACAGGGTATAGAACACAGGTTACAGGACAGGGTATAGAACACAGATAACAGCAGAAGGATATAAGGCACAGCTTAATGGAAAAGCCCTATGGATTATGTTTGTCGGTCAGATGTTCTGAAATGTTCTGCTGTTCTCTACTGTGAGTCTGTGACATTGCCTGTCGGCTTGCGTTCTGGAAAGCTTTACATACTCACATACACAACACACACACAAGCATTATACACACACACACACACACACATACACACACACCTTTCTGTGGTCCAGGGGTAACCAGAGGTGGTGGAGGTCGTTGGGTCAGAGAAGCATCACAGGACCCTCCCACACAATGGAACAATAGACAGCTCTACACTGAGTGGTTTCATAAAGGCTGGGATGGCAGAGCCGCTTGGACACTGTGCATTTTAATAAAGGGAGGGCTCTGCCCGTTGCCAGGCGTTTCACTGGTAGGCCAGGGGCTTCATTAGGCCAGGGGCTTCATTAGGCCAGGGGTTTCAGTTGGCCACCGGCTTCAGTAGGCTAGGGGCTTCAGTAGGCCAGGGTCTTCAGTTGGCCAGGGGTTTCAGTTGGCCAGGGGCTTCAGTTGGCCAGGGGCTTCAGTAGGCCAGGGGCTTCAGTAGGCCAGGGGCTTCAGTTGGCAAGGGGCTTCAGTTGGCCAGGGGCTTCAGTAGGCCAGGGGCTTCAGTAGTCTAGGGGCTTCAGTTGGCCAGGGGTTTCAGTTGGCCAGGGGCTTCAGTTGGCCAGGGGTTTCAGTTGGCCAGGGGCTTCATAGGCCAGGGGCTTCAATAGGCCAGGGGCTTCAGTAGGTTAGTGGGGTTGGTTTCTGAAGAGGGCGATGTAGTTGGACAGAAACCAGATATGGGGTATTGCTGTTTGTCCCTAACCCTATTACACACCACACGCACATGCACGCACAAACACATGCATACGCCAAAACCATGTAAAAGTGTGTGTTTTGCATGTGTGGAGCACAATGGTCATTTCCCCATTTGTGCATACCTGCTTTTGATTGTGTGTGTGTGTGTGTGCCTGCTTGCCTGCCTGCTCATACATGTTCTCCTCTCTCTCTCCCAACTCTAGGTTCCCGGTGCTGTCTCCTTTGACTCAGTTCCTCTCCTTACCCAGACTAATGTCCTCACCAGTCTCACCTCCACACCATCTCTGGTCTGTCTGGCCTGTCTGGCCCCCGACACGGCTACTGCTGCTCCCGGCTGTGCCCAGAAGAAATGGCCCCCATTCTCCTGCCGCCCCCTCAAACCCCCACAGTTCCTCCTGACCCCCCTCAAACCCCCCTCAGTCTCTCCTGTTACCCCCTCTGGACCTCCAGACCCTCCAGAAGAGCCCTCTCCTGCCCCCCGTGGACACACACCACTCCACCACTAAGATCTCCCAGACCCCCAGGGCTGGGTCAGGGTTACTCCCTGAGGGGAAGTGGAGGATGCCTGGGAGGTGACCCGGAATGTTGGGAGGGGTGAGGATGGAAACACACACACACGGATACTGTTCCTAAGTGTGAGCATTGTGTACATGCAGTTGAAGTCGGAAGTTTACATACACCTTAGCCAAATACATTTAAACCCGGGTTTTCACTGGTGTAACTGAGTCGCTGGTGTAACTGAGTTAGGTTTGTGGGCCTCCTTGCTCGCACACGCTTTTTAAGTTCTGCCCACAAATTTTCTAAGGGATTGAGGTCAGGGCTTTGTGATGGCCACTCCAGTACCTTGACTTTGTTGTCCTAAGCCATTTTGCCACAAATTTGGAAGTATGCTTGGGGTCATTGTCCATTTGGAAGACCCATTTGCGACCAAGCTTTAACTTCCTGACTGTCTTGAGATGTTGCTTCAATATATCCACATAATTTTCCTTCTCATGATGCCATCTATTTTGTGAAGGTGCACCAGTCCCTCCTGCAGCAAAGCACCCCCACAACATGATGCTGCCACACCCCCGTGCTTCACGGTTGGGATGGTGTTCTTCGGCTTGCAAGCCTCCCCCTTTTTCCTCTAAACATAACGATGGTCGTTATGGCCAAACAGTTCTATTTTTGTTTCATCAGACCAGAGGACATTTCTCCAAAAAGTACGATCTTTGTCCCCATGTGCAGCTGCAAACCGTAGTCTGGCTTTTTTATGGCGGTTTTGGAGCAGTGGCTTCTTCCTTGCTGAGTGGCCTTTCAGGTTATGTTGATATAGGACTCGTTTTACTGTGGATATAGATACTTTTGTACCTGTTTCCTCCAGCATCTTCACGAGGTCCTTTGCTGTTGTTCTGGGATTGATTTGCACTTTTGCAACAAAGTACGTTCATCTCTAGGAGACAGAACGCGTCTCCTTCCTGAGCGGTATGACGGCTGTGTGGTCCCATGGTGTTTATACATACGTACTATTGTTTGAGATGAACGTGGTACCTTCAGGCATTTGAAAATTGCTCCCAGGATGAACCAGACTTGTGGAGGTCCACAATTTTTTTTCTGAGGTCTTGGCTGATTTCTTTGATTTTCCCATGATGACAAGCAAAGAGGCACTGAGTTTGAAGGTAGGCCTTGAAATACATCCACAAGTACACCTCCAATTGACTCAAATGATGTCAATTAGCCTTTCAGGCACTTCTAAAGCCATAACATAATTTTCTGGAATTTTCCAAGCTGTTTAAAAGGCACAGTCAACTTAGTGTATGTAAACTTCTGACCCACTGGAATTGTGATACAGTGAAATAATCTGTCTGTAAACAATTGTTGGAAAAATTGCTTGTGTCATGCACAAGTAGATGTCCTAACCGACTTGCCAAAACTATAGTTTGTTAACAAGAAATTTGTGGAGTGGTTGAAAAAACGAGTTTTATTGACTCCAACCTAAGTGTATGTAAACTTCCCACTTCAACTGTACGTAGGTGTATCCATGCACCGTGTGTCAATCTTCCGTTTGATTGACAGGTTTCAGGGTGGCTCAGATTCAGGAGCAGAGGCCTGGTTCCATAGAGATGACGTTCCGACCAGAGTCTAGTGACTCAGACTCAGTGGAGGATTCATCTCTGCTGCGGGCGAACAAGTCATCCTCGTCTTCATCCTCGTCATCATCCTCATCAGCTGCCAGGGGAACACAGGAGGTGACGGTTACTTCCTGTCTTGCTGATTCTCATCTTTCTCTCATTTTGTTTTCACCTCCTCTCTTCCTCTTTCCAGTCCACAGAACTTTCTGCTTCTTGGAGTGCTGTTGAGTTCTCTCAGGAGTCCCTGGGAGCACACAGAGGACGTTAGATAATGTTCTTCTAGTGACCGCTGAATTATGAAATAGTAACACATTGCCTGTCATTGTTGTGCGGGGAAGGACTCCGTCCACCACACACACCCTCCCTAGTTAGTCATCAGTGACAAAAACACACACGTCTAGCTCAGCACATTTAAACGTGACAACAATCACGACACACTTACAGGTTGTCAGTGCTGACGCGTGAATGAATGAAATTGTATTTTTGCGTCAAATTGCCAGTTGGTATCCCATCCTGACAGTTAGTGAGGAAGCTACTGGCCCCTGGTAGTGACATTGGGAACACACACACACACCACCTCTCAAGTCCTGCCTGTAAGTCACATTCCCATGAAGCAACATCCTGTGAGTCAACGATCAACCATTCTAATAATCTCTCTCTCTCTCTCTCTCTCTCTCTCTCTCTCTCGTCTCTCTCTGTTCTCTCTCTGCTCTCTCTGTCTCGCTCTCTCTGTCTCTCTGTCTCTCCCTCTTTGTCTCTTTGTCTCTCCCTCTGTCTCTCTCTCTCTCTCCTCTGTCTGTCCTGTCTCTCCTCTCTCTTCTGTCTCTCTCTCTCTCTCTCTGTCTCTCTGTCTCTCTCTCTGTCTCTCTGTCTCTCTCTTTCCATTGCTTTCGCTCTCTTACAGTTACAGCTAACATTCGCGGAGAGGAATGCTGGGTAAAAATAACTCTACCTCGCTGATCTATGGATGGATGTGGATTCCAAAATGGCGACCAGAGAGGTTTGATTATCCTCCTCGTTGGGATTTGGGAAGTTCGCCTGGTGCTTGTTGGGAAGTTAGCCTGGGTGCCAGACAAAGGGAAACCCTTGAATTTAACACAAACAAGTTGTATTTTATCCTATTGTCTTTAGAGGCAGAGGAAGAGAGGAGGAACAAACTATGATTAACCCCAACCGTGTGGTTTGTGCTTCCATAACACTCTGGACAGTTGGAGGACCTTAACACCATCTGCACTCCACACTGTGCAGTACACACACACACACACACACACGAGGTAGGCCTGCATAGACACACACACACGGAGGTAGGCCTACATAGACACATACACACACACACGGAGGTAGGCCTACATAGACACACACACACACACAGAGGTAGGCCTACATAGACACACACACACACACACGGAGGTAGGTCCTACATAGACACACACACACACACACACACACACACACACACACATACACACACACACAAGGAGGTAGGCCTACATAGACACACACACACACACACAGGGAGGTAGGCCTACATAGACACACACACACGGAGGTAGGCCTGCATAGACACACACACACGGAGGTAGGCCTACATAGACACATACACACACACGGAGGTAGGCCTACATAGACACACACACACAGAGGTAGGCCTACATAGACACACACACACACACGGAGGTAGGTCCTACATAGACACACACACGCACACACACATACACACACAAGGAGGTAGGCCTACATAGACACACACACACACACACAGGAGGTAGACCTACATAGACACACACACACAGGAGGTAACCTACATAGACACACACACACGGAGGTAGCTACATAGACACACACAGGTAGACCTACATAGACCACCCACACGGAGGTAGGCCTACATAGACACACACGGAGGTAGGACTACATAGACACACACACACACACACACACGGAGGTAGGCCTACATAAACACACACACACGGAGGTAGACCTACATAAACACACACACGGAGGTAGACCTACATAAACACACACACGGAGGTAGACCTACATAAACACACACACACGGAGGTAGACCTACAAAGACACACACACACACACGGAGGTAGGCCTACATCGACACACACACACGGAGGTAGGCCTACATAAACACACACACACACACAGAGGTAGGCCTACATAAACACACACACACACACACGGAGGTAGGCCTACATAAACACACACACACACACGGAGGTAGGCCTACATAGACACACACACACACGGAGGTAGACCTACATAGACACACACACACACACACACGGAGGTAGGCCTACAAAGACACACACGGAGGTAGGCCTTCATAGACACACACGGAGGTAGGACTACATAGACACACACACACACACACGGAGGTAGGCCTACATAAACACACACACGGAGGTAGACCTACATAAACACACACACGGAGGTAGACCTACAAAGACACACACACACACGGAGGTAGGCCTACATCGACACACACACACGGAGGTAGGCCTACATCGACACACACACACGGAGGTAGGCCTACATAACACACACACACACACACAGAGGTAGGCCTACATTAACACACACACGGAGGTAGGCCTACATAAACACACACACACACGGAGGTAGGCCTACAAAACCACACCACAACACATGGAGGTAGGTCTACATAGACACACACACACGGAGGTAGGCCAACCACACACACACACGGAGGTAGGCCTACATAAACACACACACACACACGGAGGTAGGCCTACATAAACACACACACACACACATGGAGGTAGGTCTACATAAACACACACGGAGGTAGGCCTACATAAACACACACACACGGAGGTAGGCCTACATAGACAGACACACACACACACACACGGAGGTAGGCCTACATAAACACACACACACACAGAGTTAGGCCTACATTAACACACACACGGAGGTAGGCCTACATAAACACACACACACACACGGAGGTAGGCCTACATAGACACACACACGGAGGTAGGCCTACATAAACACACACACACACAGAGGTAGGCCTACATTAACACACCACGGAGGTAGGCCTACATAAACACACACACACGGAGGTAGGCCTACATAGACACACACAACGGAGGTAGGCCTACATAAACACACACACACACACGGAGGTAGGCCTACATAACACACACACACGGAGGTAGACCTACATAAACACACACACACACATGGAGGTAGGCCTACATAACACACACACGGAGGTAGTCCTACATAGACACACACACACACGGAGGTAGGCCTACATAAACACACACACACACGCGGAGGTAGGCCTACATAAACACACACACGGAGGTAGGCCTACATAGACACACACACACAGAGGTAGGCCTACATAGACACACACACACGGAGGTAGGCCTACATAAACACACACACACGGAGGTAGACCTACATAACACACACACACATGGAGGTAGCCTACATAAACACACACACGGAGGTAGTCCTACATACACACACACACACACGGAGGTAGGCCTACATAACACACACACACACAGCGGAGGTAGGCCTACATAAACACACACACGGAGGTAGGCCTACATAGACACACACACACAGAGGTAGGCCTACATAGACACACACACGGAGGTAGGCCTACATAAACACATAGACACATACAAAAAAGATCAAGTTATTATTATTATCAGAAACACTCCAATTTGTAGTGTAGAGAGAACTTTTAATCACTTTAATCAACACTTTCAGCTGTTTTGACTTGTTATATTTGAAACGCTGATTAGCGTAAGTTTTAGACCTTCTTGATAATGTTGAATGTAGTCTCCAACATTGACAGAGAGACATAATATATACAAACAGCATGAACTACATGTTGTACTCTTCAGCTCTAATAGATGGCATTTAACTTCATTTAGTTTCTGATTAAATTGAACATGTGGTTACAGCGGCGTGAATGACTGTGTATATGTACATAGGTCTGTGGATATTGAAACTCTTAGATTTGTACAGAGGAGGGTCGGACAGGGACAGAGTCAGGGACAGAGTCGGGGTCAGGGACAGAGTCGAGGACAGAGTCGAGGGACAAGGTCAAGGACAGGGTCAGGGACAGAGTCAGGGACAGAGTCAGGGACAGAGTCGAGGACAGAGTCGAGGACAGAGTCGAGGGACAGGGTCAGGGACAGAGTCAGGGACAGAGTCGAGGGACAAGGTCAGGGACAGAGTCAGGACAGAGTCGAGGCAAGGTCAAGGACAGGGTCAGGGACAGAGTCGAGGACAGAGTCGAGGGACATGGTCAGGGACAGAACAGGGATAGGTCAGGACAGAGTCAGGGACAGAGTCAGGGACAGGACAGAGTCAGGGACAGGACAGAGTCAGGGACAGGACAGAGTCAGGGACAGGACAGAGTCAGGGACAGAGTCGGGGACAGAGTCAGGGACAGGACAGAGTCAGGGACAGGGACAGAGTCAGGGACAGGACAGAGTCAGGGACAGAGTCAGGGACAGAGTCAGGGACAGGGTCAGGGACAGGGTCAGGGACAGTACAGAGTCAGGGACAGGGACAGGACAGAGTCAGGGACAGGACAGGGTGTGGGTTGCCAGTAGTTTGTGGGCTTCTTTTGACACACTTAAACCTGTCCCAGGCATTTTGGGGGAGATGTGCTTTGTCCTGTGACTTCCTCTCTCCTGGCATGTCACAGATTTAGGATCAGTTGACCCTCCCAGCTACACTGACCTTTGATCAGTGGCATCCTACTCCATGTGGCACTTAGCTCAAACCATGACCTCACTTCCTGCCTTGTGACAACTGCCTTTCGACAAACATAGACTGAGTTAGTAGGATAATCAACTAGTCTCTTTTCCCCCCAGATAAAGCACTACAGATGCATTTCATTCCATTATCAGTCAATTGTTATTACGTATTGCCACACACACACACACCACACACCACACACACACACCCACACACACACACACCAACACACCACACACACACACCACACACACACACACACACACACACACACACACACACAGCATGCAGACGGACACTATCATCTCTGGGTAATCTGAGTAAAAACTGTATTCTCAGTCCTCCTAAAGGGAACTACATTATCATAGGAATATTTTGACTTTGACCATCTCAATGTCATTCCCTCAGCTGCATTTCAAGTGTTTTTACTTCCATTTTTTTGTTTGTTTGTTTTAAATAGATTTCTGAGTAGTGGCGGACGTAGCTGCTTCACCGTGGAAACACAGTTTGGGTTTTGCAGTTTACATTTGATAAAGGTGGATGATGTCATGATCCAGTTCAACTATTTTTTTATATTCTGTATGTTGCTGTTTTTGCAGTTTAGAACCATTGTCTGGATTTGATCATTTTTTGGTTGAACATTTCCATGTTTTTATGTGATTTATTATAACATGTTATAAACTGTAGTGTTGCAGACAAGAAAGGAAATCAACTCATCTTCTCTACATTGTAGATTTGTATTTATTATGATATTGCATTTTTCTCTATATTTCTAGTCTTGAAATAAATGAGCAGTTTATTTTGACTCGTCTGCGTGTGGTTGGTGTTATAATGCATGAACTCTCCACTGTAAACACACGTGTGGTTGGTGTTATAATGCATGAACTCTCCACTGTAAACACGCGTGTGGTTGGTGTTATAATGCATGAACTCTCCACTGTAAACACGCGTGTGGTTGGTGTTATAATGCATGAACTCTCCACTGTAAACACGCGTGTGGTTGGTGTTATAATGCATGAACTCTCCACTGTAAACACGCGTGTGGTTGGTGTTATAATGCATGAACTCTCCACTGTAAACACGCGTGTGAGTCTATATGAGGGCCCAAAAAATAAAGGCTGTCTACAAACATTGATCAAACATGGATGATGTCTACAAACATTGATCAAACATGGATGATGTCTACAAACATTGATCAAACATGGATGATGTCTACAAACATTGATCAAACATGGATGTCTACAAACATTGATCAAACATGGATGATGTCTACAAACATTGATCAAACATGGATGATGTCTACAAACATTGATCAAACATGGATGATGTCTACAAACATTGATCAAACATGGATGATGTCTACAAACATTGATCAAACATGGATGATGTCTACAAACATTGATCAAACATGGATGATGTCGACAAACATTGATCCACTATCAGCACAGTAAATTGACAGGATGTTAACTGCGTTGACAGGATGTTAAGTGAGCCTTTGGTGCCCTCTAGTGCAGTACGGGAAATCTTCACACAAATAAATATACTGAACAAAATATAAACACATCATGTGAAGTGTTGGTCCCATGTTTCATGAGCTGAAATAAAAGATCCCAGACATGTTCCATACACACAAAAAGCTTTTTTCTCTCAAATGTTCTGCACAAATTTGTTTACATCCCTGTTAATGAGCATTTATCCTTTGCTAAGATAATCCATCCACCTGACAGGTGTGGCATCAAGAAGCTGATTAAACACCATGATCATTACACAGATGCACCTTGTGCTGGGGACAATTAAAGGCCACTCTAAAATGTGCAGTTTTGTCACACAACACAATGCCATTGATGTCTCAAGTTTTGAGGGAGCATGCAATTGGCATGCTGACTGCATGAATGTCCACCAGAGCTGTTGCAATATAATTTAATGATAATTTCTCCAACGTCGTTTTAGAGAATATGGCAGTACGTCCAACCGGCCTCAAACCACAGACCACGTGTAATCAAACGTTTGGACACACCTACTCATTCAAGGGTTTTTCTTTATTTTTACTATTTTCTACATTGTAGAATAATAGTGAAGACATCAAAACTATGAAATACCACATATGGAATCATGTAGTAACCAAAAAAGTGTTAAACAAATCAAAATCTATTTTAGATTTTAGATTCTTCAAAGTAGCCACCCTTTGCCTTGATGACAGCTTTGCACACTCTTGGCGTTCTCTCAACCAGCTTCATGAGGTAGTCACCTGGAATGCATTTCAATTAACAGGTGTGCCTTGTTAAAGTAAATTTGTGGAATTTCTTTCCTTCTTAATGCGTTTGAGCCAATCAGTGTGTTGTGACAAGGTAGGGGGGGTATACAGAAGATAGCCCTATTTGGTAAAAGACCAAGTCCATATTATGGCAAGACCAGCTCAAATAAGCAAAGAGAAACAACAGTCCATCATTACTTTAAGACATGAAGGTCAGTCAATCTGGAAAATATCAAGAACTTTTGAAAGTTTCTTCAATTGCAGACAAAAACATCAATGATGATGAAACTGGCTCTCATGAGGACTGCCACAGGAAAGGAAGACCCAGAGTTACCTCTGCTGCAGAGGATAAATGCATTAGAGTTACCAGCCTCAGATTGCAGCCCAAATAAATGCTTCAGAGAGTTCAAGTAACAGACACATCTCAACATCAACTGTTCAGAGGAGACTGCGTGAATCAGGCCTTCATGGTCGAATTGCTGCAAAGAAACCACTACTAAAGGACACCAATAAGAAGAAGAGACTTGCTTGGGCCAGGAAACACAAGCAATGGACATTAGACCGGTGGAAATCTGTCCTTTGGTCTGATGAGTCCAAATTTGAGACTTTTGGTTCCAACTGCCGTGTCTTTGTGAGACGCAGAGTAGGTGAATGGATGATCTCCGCATGTGTGGTTCCCACCGTGAAGCATGGAGGAGGAGGTGTGATGGTGTGGGGGTCCTTTGCTGGTGACACTGTGATTTATTTAGAATTCAAGGCACACTTAACCAGCATGGGTACCACAGCATTCTGCAACGATACTGGTTTGCGCTTAGTGGGTCTATAATTTGTTTTCAACAGGACAATGATCCAACACACCTCCAGGCTGTGTAAGGGCTATTTAACCAAGAAGGAGGGTGATGGAGTGCTGCGTCAGATGACCTGGCCTCCACAATCACCCGATCTCAACCCAATTGAGATGGTTTGGGATGAGTTGGACTGCAGAGTGAAGGAAAAGCAGCCATGATTTGTTAGATTTTTTTTATTTGTTTAACACTTTTTGGTTACTACATTATTCCATATGTGTTATTTCATAGTGTTGATGTCTTCACTGTTATTATACAATGTAGAAAACAGTACAAATAAAGAAAACCCTTGAATGAGTAGGTGTGTCCAAACTTTTGACTGGGACTGTATATAAAAAAGAATACTATATATGAATAAAAAAATGTAAGTTATTCAAGTATAAATACCAAAGTTATGATAGATTGCTATAGATTTTTTGTTAATGACCAAAATTCATGAAGATTCTGGTAACTTTGGTGAATTACCGGTAGCTTTGTTTAAGCATTAGTTCTTTCTCTGTAATTTGTTGTCGTGCCAGCAGTGGGCCTGTGTTGCTTCTATAAAAAAGTATCTGTCTGGATTATATCCAGCACCATCTGTGAGTCTTTGGGATGTTAATGAATGATTTTCCAGACGCGCCCTAGAACCTGTCCTGGTCATGCCTGGGCCTGAACCTCTTTCTCTGACAGCCCTCAAGAGGAGGTCCTCTTCAGACTGACTTACAGTCTGTGTGTGGTGTATGCATTTCTGAAGATAGGTTTGTTAGATACACTACGATCAGTGGCTCCTAAAGATATAATAACTGTTTATTGTGATTCCAATAGTGATTAGAATATCACTAACATCACTATCATGTTATTACAGCATATATTCTCTCTACACTGTCAGCATCAACCAGTGTACTTTTCTCTGCCGTTAGCTTCCTTAGCTAAGTCAGATTTCATTCAATCAACTTACTGTATACCCCTCTCACTTTCAAGTAAGAAGTTTGGTATTTGTACTGTATGTGCAATCTCCCATTATTTACCAGTCAGGGATAAAACATTCAATAAAATATGGCCACTTTGTTTGACACCGTTCATTCTTTTTCAAACAGTCGTCATCCCATAGAATTAGGAATAGTATATCTCTATGGGTCATCCCATAGAATTAGGAATAGTAGGATCTCTATGGGTCATCCCATAGAATTAGGAATAGTAGGATCTCTATGGGTCATCCCATAGAATTAGGAATAGTAGGATCTCTATGGGTCATCCGAACCATATCGGGAAATGATATTCAGTTCAAAGGAGCCCGTCATCCATCCAGTGTCTTTGTCCAACGGTGTTCTCTCCATTCCAATGGAATACACACTGTGTTCCATAGCTATTCAGTACATAGATTGATCTTCCTGTCGGTCAGAGCTGCGTCGAGAGTGCTGCCGTCACGCTTCCTGGTTTCATTGGTGATGCCCTGCTTCGTTAGTGAAGTTCCTACGGAAACCCTGTCCAGCCATG
>NC_042982.1:37169159-37176807 GCF_901001165.1 Salmo trutta | reverse complement strand
AGAGAGAGAGACACAGAGACAGAGATAGAGACACAGAGACAGAGAGAGAGACACAGAGAGAAAGAGAGACAGAGACAGAGAGATACACACAGAGACAGAGAGAGAGAGACACAGAGACGAGAGAGGAGAGAGAGACAGACACAGAGAGAGAGAGACAGAGAGAGAGAGAGACAGACACAGAGAGAGAGAGACAGACAGAGAGAGAGAGACACAACAGAGAGAGAGAGAGCAGACAAGAGAGAGAGAGGACACAGACACAGAGAGAGAGAGAGAGAGACAGACCACAGAGAGAGAGAGACAGAGAAGAGAGAGGAGACACAGAGAGAGAGAGAGAGACACAGAGAGAGAGGGAACAATGGAGAGGGAGAAGACAGAGGAGGAGGGGGGGAGAGAGGACCACGGAGAGAGAGGAAAGAGAGAAGACACAGAGCCAGAGAGACAGAGAAACAGACAGAGATGCAGGTATCTGGGCTGTGCCTTTTAGATTTTCTCTCTTGAATAAGTGTTTTCAAGGGTCCTTACAACAATGCATGAACTGATATTTTGGATGACCAGAGGAGACACGGGGGACCAGTTTTTCATGACCTGAGGAAGACACAGGGCCCAGTTTTTCATGACTAGAGGAGACACCATGGCCCCAGTTTTCATGACCAGAGGGAGACACCAGGGGCCCAGTTTTTCATGACCAGAGGAGACACCAGGGCCCATTTTTCATGACTAGAGGAGACCACCATGGCCCAGTTTTTCATGACCAGAGGAGACACCAGGGCCCAGTTTTTCATGACTAAAGGAGACACCAGGGCCCAGTTTTCATGACAGAGAGACACCAGGGCCCAGTTTTTCATGACTAGAGGAGACACCCAGGGGCCCAGTTTTTCATGACACAGGAGACACCAGGGCCCAGTTTTTCATGACCAGAGGAGACACCAGGGCCCAGTTTTTCATGACCAGAGGAGACACAAGGGCCCAGTTTTCATGACCAGAGGAGACACCAGGCCCAGTTTTTCATGACCAGAGGGAGACACCAGGGCCCAGTTTTTCATGACCAAGGAGACCACCAGGGCCCAGTTTTTTCATATTATCCGGATTCTGTAATCCTTTTATTTGCTATCCAGCCTTTTAATTGCTGTTGAGCCTGCCTTTTTTTTTGGAATATAATCGGATAAGATAATTCTGATCCGATACCACAATATCAAGATCAAAGAATCTGGATAGTTTTCAGTGCTTTGAACAGGGCTACGCCTTGCAATCTACTGATGAGGTTGTGGTACTACATCTACACATTTCTTTACCTTTATTATTAACTAATTAACTAAATTCTTATTTACAATGACGGCCTACCCCGGCCAAACCTGGCACACGCTGGGGCCATTGTGCACTGCCCTATGGACTTCCCACATCACGGCCGTTGTGATACAGCCTGGATTTCGAACCAGGGTGCTATACTGACCACATGCCTATACTGACCACATGCTTATAGTGACCACATGCCTATACTGACCACATACAGTTGAAGTCGGAAAATTTACATCCACATAGGTTGGAGTCGTTTAAAACTTGTTTTTCAACCACTCCACAAACTTCTTGTTAACAACTATAGTTTTGGCAAGTCGGTTAGGACATCTACTTTGTGCATGACACAAGTAGTTTTTCCAACAATTGTTTACAGACAGATTATTTCACTTATAATTCACTGTATCACAATTCCAGTGGGTCAGAAGTTTACAAACACTAATTTGACTGTGCCTTTAAACAGCTTGGAAAATTCCAGAAAAGGATGACATGGCTTTAGAAGCTTCTGATAGGCTAATTGACATCATTTGAGTCAATTGGAGGTGTACCTGTGGATGTATTTCAAGTCCTACCTTCAAACTCAGTGGCCTCTTAGTTTGACATCATGGGAAAATCAAAAGAAATCAGCCAAGACCTCAGAAAAGAAATTGTAGACCCCCACAAGTCTGGTTCATTCTTGGGAGCAATTTCCAAACGCCTGAAGGTACCACGTTCATCTGTACCAACAATAGTACGCAAGTATAAATACCATGGGACCACACAGCCGTCATACCGCTCAGGAAGGAGACACGTTCTGTCTCCTAGAGATGAACGTACTTTAGTGCGAAAAGTGCAAATCAATCCCAGAACAACAGCAAAGGACCTTGTGAAGATGCTGGAGGAAACAGGTACAAAAGTATCTATATCCACAGTAAAACGAGTCCTATATCAACTACCTGAAAGGCCGCTCAGCAAGGAAGAAGCCACTGCTCCAAAACCGCCATAAAAAAGCCAGACTATATACGGTTTGCAACTGCACATGGGGACAAAGATCGTACTTTTGGAGAAATGTCCTCTGGTCTGATGAAACAAAAATAGAACTGTTTGGCCATAATGACCATAATTATGTATGGAGGAAAAAGGGGGAGGCTTGCAAGCCGAAGAACACCATCCCAACCGTGAAGCATGGGGGTGGCAGCATCATGTTGTGGGGGTGCTTTGCTGCAGAAGGGACTGGTGCACTTTACAAAATAGATGGCATCATGAGGAAGAAAACTTATGTGGACATATTGAAGCAGCATCTCAAGACATCAGTCAGGAAGTTAAAGCTTGGTCGCAAATGGGTCTTCCAAATGGACAATGACCCCAAGCATACTTCCAAAGTTGTGGCAAAAATGGCTTAAGGATAACAAAGTCAAGGTATTGGAGTGGCCATCACAAAGCCATAACCTCAATCCTATAGAAGATTGTGGGCAGAACTGTAAAAGCGTGTGTGAGCAAAGAGGCCTACAAACCTGACTCAGTTACACCAGCTCTGTTAGGAGGAATGGGCCAAGATTCACCCAACTTATTGTGGGAAGCTTGTGGAAAGCTACCTGAAACTTTTTTCCCAAGTTAAACAATTTAAAGGCAATGCTACCAAATACTAATTTAGTATATGTAAACTTCTGACCCACTGGGAATGTGATGAAAGAAATAAAACCTGAAAATAAATCACTCTAACGATTATTCTGACATTTCACATTATTAAAATAAAAGTGGTGATCCTAACTGACCTAAAACAGGGAATTTTTACTAGATTAAATGTCAGGAATTGTGAAAAACTGAGTTTAAATGTATTTGGCTAAGGTGTATGTAAACTTCAGACTTCAACTGTATACTGACCACTTGCCTATACTGACCACATGCCTATACCACAATTTAACATAATGAACCTTTGGTTTCATTTAGTTACATTGACATTTCTTGGTTGTAGTGCCTTTCAACTTTCTAAATCCACCCTTCCAGTGGGATCAAGATAATCCTGAAAACTATCTTAATCAATACCTTAGATTTTAGAAAAATGCAAAAATGACATACAATCCTGATTTAAGGGTTAGATTGGATTACCAAATCCTTATCCCTATCCGGAGGATCAGAATCAAATGTTTGTCTAGAAAAATCCCAATTCTAACATTTAACCCTATCCTATTGCCAAAATCTGATCATATCACTTTAGAAAAACTGTGTCTCGACAGTAAACCTGACTCCTCAGACTCTATTTCAAATCTGGCATCTATTTCAAAGGCCTTCCCCAATATGGGTAACCTAGTTTTATCTCTTCAATTGTTGCATAGAAAGGCACACAGCTTTACACGTAAGGGGATACACATGGGCATCGCATGTCCTGTTGCTCACACACTGGGAAGCAAGTCTTTACAGAACACAAGGAGGGCCCTGAATGAACATACTATTATCTCTCTAAGGGCAGAGCATGAAGGTCCTCTGATACAGACATTAGCTGTGTCACGACTACACCTCTCACAATCACAGGGCACAAACAAATACCCTGTTCTTTCAACCCTTTTCATAGATAGTAGTCATGTTAGCCTCTCTAGGGGAGGTGGGACGAAATCGTCCCACACTATTCAACAGCCAGTGACAAATCAGAGCGCCAAATGTTAAAACCACAAAATTGTCATATTCAAAGTTCTCAAACATAGGACTATTTCACGCCATTTTATAGATACACTTCTCCTGAATCGAACCACGTTGTTCCGAATTTTCCAAAAGGCTTTACAGCGAAAGCAAAACAATTAGATTATGTTAGGAGAGTACATAGACACAAATAATCACACAGCCTGTTATCCAAGCAGCATATATGTCACATAAACCCAAACCACAGCTAAATGCAGCACTAACCTTTGATGATCTTCATCAGATGACACTCTAGGACATTATGTTATACAATACATGCATGTTTTTTTCAATCAAGTTCATATTTATATCAAAAACAGCTTTTTACATTAGCATGTGATGTTCAGAACTAGCATACCCACCGAAAAACTTCCCGGTGAATTTACTAAATTACTCACGATAAACGTTGACAGAATACATAACAATTATTTTAAGAATTATAGATACAGAACTCCTTTATGCAATCGCTATGTCCGATTTTAAAAATAGCTTTTCGTCGAAAGCAGATTTGCAATATTCTGAGTACATAGCTCGGCCATCACGGCTAGCTAATTTGACACCCACCAAGTTTGGGACAACCTAAACTCAGAATTACTATTAGAAAAATTGGATTACCTTTTGCTGTTCTTCGTCAGAATGCACTCCCAGGACTTCTACTTCAACAACAAATGTTTGTTTGGTTCCAAATAATCCATAGTTATATCCAAATACCGCCGTTTTGTTCATAGCGTTCAGCTCACTATCTGAAGGGTGATGCGACGAGCGCATTCGTGACAAAAAATTCACAACATTCCATTACCGTACTTAGAAGCATGTCAAACGCTGTTTAAAATCAATTTTTATGCTACTTTTCTCGTAAAATAGCGATAATATTCCAACCGGGTAATGTTTGTATTCATTCAAAGGCTGAAAGAAAAAAAAATTGTAGTCTCGTGACCGCATCTCCGGTGTCACTGTCCCCAGGCTGACCACTAACAAATTCTGCTGCTGTTCTTTGCCAAGAGACAGCAGAAACCCCATTCCACTTTCTGGCGGCTTTAGAGAGCCCATGGAAGCCTTAGAAAATGTCACGTTACAGCACAGATGCTGTATTTCCGATAGAGATGCAACAGAAGGACAACAAATTGTCAGACAGGGCACTTCCTGTATGGAATCTTCTCAGTTTTGGCCTGCCATATGAGTTCTGTTATACTCACAGACACCATTCAACAGTTTTAGAAACTTTAGAGTGTTTTCTATCCAAATCTACTAATTATATGCATATTCTATTTTCTGGGCAGGAGTAGTAACCAGATTAAATCGGTTACGTTTTTTATCCGGCCGTGAAAATACTGCCCCCTATCCCAAAGAAGTTAGACTATAAGCCATGTAGACAGAGTGTGGTGGTGGTGGGAACTAAACATTGTTGTATTAACTCTGATGCTTGGGAATGACACATTTTAACCCCCTAAAGGTCAGAGGGCAGCTCTCTGGAAATACAATGCATTCCAAATCATATTGCGTACACACACACACACACACACACACACACACATAAACACTCCTAATCTGGTTGGCAGTCTCCATCTTCTTGTCTGGTGTTGCGAGTGTCTCAGCCTCCATCTCCTTGTCTGGTGTTGCTAGTGTCTCAGTCTCCATCTCCTTGTCTGGTGTTGGCAGTGTCTCAGTCTCCATCTCCTTGTCTGGTGTTGCTAGTACCTCAGTCTCTACCTCGTTGTCTGGTGTTGCTCGTGTCTCAGTCTCTACCTCCTTGTCTGGTGTTGCTAGTGTCTCAGTCTCTACCTCACTGCTGGACTGTGTTGCTAGTGTCTCCAGTCTCTACCTCCTGTGGTGGGTGTTTGCTAGTGTCTCAGCCTCCATCTCCTTGTCTGGGTTTGGCTAGTGTCTCAGTCTCTACCCTCCTTGTCTGGTGGTTGCTAGTGTCTCATGTCTCTACCTCCTTGTCTGGTGTTGCTAGGTGTCTGCCAGCACTCCATCTCCGTTGTCTGGTCGTTGCTAGGTCTCAGTCTCTACCTCCTTGTCTGGTGTTGCTAGTGTCTCAGCCTCCATCTCCTTGTCTGGTGTGTGCTAGTGTCTCAGCCTCCATCTCCTTGGTCTGGTGTGCTAGTGTCTCAGTCTCTACCTCCTTGTCTGGTGTTGCTAGTGTCTCAGCTCCATCCCTGTCTGGTGTTGCTAGTGTATCAGCCTCCATCTCCTTGTCTGGTGTTGCTAGTGTCTCAGCCTCCATCTCCTTGTCTGGTGTTGCTAGTGTCTCAGTCTCTACCTCCTTGTCTGGTGTTGCTGGTGTCTCAGTCTCCACCTCCTTGTCTGGTGTTGCTGGTACCTTCAGTCTCCACCTCCTTGTCTGGTGTTGCTAGTGTCTCAGTCTCCACCTCCTTGTCTGGTGTTGCTGGTACCCTCAGTCTCCACCTCCTTGTCTGGTGTTGCTAGTGTCCTCAGTCTCTACCTCCTTGTCTGGTGTTGCTCGTGCCTCAGTCTCTACCTCCTTGTCTGGTGTTGCTAGTGTCTCAGCCTCCATCTCCTTGTCTGGTGTTGCTAGTGTCTCAGTCTCCATCTCCTTGTCTGGTGTTGCTAGTGTTTGTCTCTACCTCCTTGTCTGGTGTTGCTAGTGGTCTCAGTCTCTACCTCCTTGTCTGGTGTTGCTAGTGTCTCAGTCTCTACCTCCTTGTCTGGTGTTGCTGGTGCCTCAGTCTCCACCTCCTTGTCTGGTGTTGCTAGTGTCTCAGTCTCTACCTCCTTGTCTGGTGTTGCTAGTGTCTCAGTCTCTACTTCCTTGTCTGGTGTTGCTAGTGTCTGTCTCTACCTCCTTGTCTGGTGTTGCTAGTGTCTCAGTCTCTACCTCCTTGTCGGGTGTTGCTAGGTCTCAGTCTCTATCTCCTTGTCTGGTGTTGCTAGTGTCTCAGCCTCCATCTCCTTGTCTGGTGTTGCTAGTGTCTCAGTCTCTACCTCCTTGTCTGGTGTTGCTGGTGTCTCAGTCTCCACCTCCTTGTCTGGTGTTGCTGGTACCTCAGTCTCCACCTCCTTGTCTGGTGTGTGCTAGTGTCTCAGTCTCCACCTCCTTGTCTGGTGTTGCTAGTGTCTCAGTCTCTACCTCCTTGTCTGGTGTTGCTAGTGTCCTCAGTCTCTACCTCCTTGTCTGGTGTCTACTCTCCCTAGCAGAGCTGGTTAGGCTGTTTTCATGTTATCCAGAGCGTTGGTGACTATAACTGTTCTCCTGTGCAACAATTTAATTACGCTTGTTTTTGCTGACGTTTACTGACACTGGCCATATTCAACGGGTGTTGAGCACTCAGACTAGTGCTCTGAATCGGAGTAGATTGTTAATTCTGGCAATGTCGATTGAGAACTCACGACTATACCACTTAACTAAGAATGACGTGAATAATCAAATCAATAATGTTGGGTAGTTAGTTAGATAGCATATAGTTAATATACTGCCTGGCAAGTTCGATTTATTAGCAGCCAACTAACGTTAGGATGGTAACTAGCTAACATACCGGTACATACTGTAATGCTATGCGCTTCGTAAGGATAGGATGGTAACTAGCTAACATACCGGTACATACTGTAATGCTATGCTGTTCGTAAGGATAGGATGGTAACTAGCTAACATACCGGTACATACTGTAATGCTATGCGCTTCGTAAGGATAGGATGGTAACTAGCTAACATACCGGTACATACTGTAATGCTATGCGCT
>NC_042982.1:37111659-37164159 GCF_901001165.1 Salmo trutta | reverse complement strand
CCTTCAGAAAGTATTCATACCCCTTGACTTATTCTACATTTTGTTGTGTTACAGCCTGAATTCAAAATGGATGACGTTTATTTCTTGCTCACCCATCTGCACACAATACACAATAATTACAAAGTGAAAATATGTTTTTAGAATTTTTTTGCAAATTTATTGAAAATTAAATACAGACATATCTAATTGACATAAGTATTCACACCCCTGAGTCAATACTTTGTAGAAGCACCTTTTAGGTCATTGTCTGGCTGAAAGGGAAATTCATCTCCCAGTGTCTGGTGGAAAGCAGAGTGAACCAAGTTTTCCTGTGCTTAGCTCCATTCCTTTCTTTATTATCCTGAAAAACATGCCAGTCCTTAACAATTACAAGCATACCCATAGCATGATGCAGCCACCACTATGCTTGAAAATATGGAGAGTGGTACTCAGTAATGTGTTGTATTGGATTTGCCCCAAACATAGCACTTTTGCAGTATTACTTTAGTGCCTTGTTGCAAACAGGATGCACGTTTTGGAATATTTTTTTTCTGTACAGGCTTCCTTCTTTTCACTCTGTCATTTAGATTAGTATTGTGGAGTAACTGCAATTTTGTTGTTCAAACCTCAGTTTTCTCCTATCACAGCCATTAAACTTTGCAACCGTTTTAAAGTCACCATTGGCCCCATGAAATCCCTGAGAGGTTTCCTTCCTCTCCGGCAACTGAGTTAGGAAGGACGTCTGTATCTTTGTAGTGACTGGGTGTATTGATACACCATCCAAAGTGTAATTAATAACTTAACCATGCTCAAAGGGATATTCAATGTATTTTTTATTTTATTTTTACCCATCTACCAATAGGTGCCCTTCTTTGCCAGGAATTGGTCTTTGTGGTTGAATCGGTGTTTGAAATTCACTGCTCGACTGAGGGACATTACATATAATTGTATATGAGGTAGTCATTCAAAAATCATGTTAAACATTATTGTTGCACACAGAATGAATTAATGAAACTTATTATGTGACTTGTTAAGCAAATATTTTCTCCTGAACTTATTTAGGCTTGCCATAACAAAAGGGTTGAATACTTATTGAATGTAGACATTTCAGCGTTTCATTTTTAATTAATTTGTACAAATTTCGAAAAACACAAGTCCACTTTAACATTGTGGGTATTGTGAGTAAGCCAGTGACAAAAAATCTCAATTTAATATTTTTTTTTTTCAGGCTGTAACACAACAAAAATGTATTAATTTTTTATATCTGTGTCCATATTATCCATGAGTTTCTAGTAGAATAGACCGTAATGGTTCATGAGAAAATAGCCTTAACAAGTAATCAATTACCTCAATTGCCACCAGTTTGACACCAAAACATTGACAACAAATATATTTTGACATAGTAAAATACATTTATTTTCCTTAGTTTGTAAAAAATATATAAAGGATATAACACCAGTGGTATTCACTAAGTTGACGGTTTATATTTAGTATAATGTTTTACAGCTTTGTCATTCTATTTTTTTATTTTAAAATCATCTTGCTTAATTATTTCATATTTTACATGTGATAAGGCCACACAGTGGGCCAGAGATAATTAGACATCTGAAGTACTCAAAAGGGCCACTAGATGTTTTGTGATAGATTACAAAAATAATTGAAAGATACCAACATTCTGGTAGTTTACTGGTAAACTTAGAAAGTTTCCAGTAATATACCCTCCCTTTGAGACCCTATTCCTATGTGAAGACTCAATAGCACATCTAAGCCAAATGAAGTCAGTTAAGATGGTGTCTCATGAAGACATGACATGCACAGTTTGAGCTACTCCAGGAAGTGATGTTGCAGGCTATGTGAGTGCTGCCCCCTCTCATTGGGTAACTCAAGTTAAAGGCCGACCGGGGTACTGCAAGCTACAATTAATCAGGGCTGTCAAACTCCTTCCATGGAGGACCTAGTGTATGCTGGTTTTAGTTTTTTCCTTTCAATGAAGACGTAGACAACCAGGTGTGGAAAGAGCCTTTCTAATCAGTGACCTTCATTCATCAATCAAGACACTCCGTCCTCCGTGGAATGATTGTCGTCAAAACTTGTTTTTATTTACACGTAGACTGACCACACAGTTTTCTTTTTTCCCATTCACTAAAATAGTGGAACCTGTTTTCTGCTAACAATGCCTACAGTAGCGTGGTCGGCCTTGAACTCCTGTGCCTTCACACACACTGACTGACTGACCGACCGACCGGTTCTCTATACCCTGTGCTGTAAAACAGGTTACAGGACAGGGTATAGAACACAGGTTACAGGACAGGGTATAGAGAACAGGTTACAGGACAGGGTATAGAACACAGGTTACAGGACAGGGTATAGAACACAGGTTACAGGACAGGGTATAGAGAACAGGTTACAGGACAGGGTATAGAACACAGGTTACAGGACAGGGTATAGAACACAGGTTACAGGACAGGGTATAGAACACAGGTTACAGGACAGGGTATAGAACACAGGTTACAGGACAGGGTATAGAACACAGGTTACAGGACAGGGTATAGAGAACAGGTTACAGGACAGGGTATAGAACACAGGTTACAGGACAGGGTATAGAACACAGGTTACAGGACAGGGTATAGAACACAGATAACAGCAGAAGGATATAAGGCACAGCTTAATGGAAAAGCCCTATGGATTATGTTTGTCGGTCAGATGTTCTGAAATGTTCTGCTGTTCTCTACTGTGAGTCTGTGACATTGCCTGTCGGCTTGCGTTCTGGAAAGCTTTACATACTCACATACACAACACACACACAAGCATTATACACACACACACACACACACACATACACACACACCTTTTCTGTGGTCCAGGGGTAACCAGAGGTGGTGGAGGTCGTTGGGGTCAGAGAAGCATCACAGGACCCTCCCACACAATGGAACAATAGACAGCTCTACACTGAGTGGTTTCATAAAGGCTGGGATGGCAGAGCCGCTTGGACACTGTGCATTTTAATAAAGGGAGGGCTCTGCCCGTTGCCAGGCGTTTCACTGGTAGGCCAGGGGCTTCATTAGGCCAGGGGCTTCATTAGGCCAGGGGTTTCAGTTGGCCACCGGCTTCAGTAGGCTAGGGGCTTCAGTAGGCCAGGGTCTTCAGTTGGCCAGGGGTTTCAGTTGGCCAGGGGCTTCAGTTGGCCAGGGGCTTCAGTAGGCCAGGGGCTTCAGTAGGCCAGGGGCTTCAGTTGGCAAGGGGCTTCAGTTGGCCAGGGGCTTCAGTAGGCCAGGGGCTTCAGTAGTCTAGGGGCTTCAGTTGGCCAGGGGTTTCAGTTGGCCAGGGGCTTCAGTTGGCCAGGGGTTTCAGTTGGCCAGGGGCTTCAATAGGCCAGGGGCTTCAATAGGCCAGGGGCTTCAGTAGGTTAGTGGGGTTGGTTTCTGAAGAGGGCGATGTAGTTGGACAGAAACCAGATATGGGGTATTGCTGTTTGTCCCTACCCTATTACACACACACGCACATGCACGCACAAACACATGCATACGCCAAAACCATGTAAAAGTGTGTGTTTTGCATGTGTGGAGCACAATGGTCATTTCCCCATTTGTGCATACCTGCTTTTGATTGTGTGTGTGTGTGTGTGCCTGCTTGCCTGCCTGCTCATACATGTTCTCTCTCTCTCTCCCAACTCTAGGTTCCCGGTGCTGTCTCCTTTGACTCAGTTCCTCTCCTTACCCAGACTATGTCCTCACCAGTCTCACCTCCACACCATCTCTGGTCTGTCTGGCCTGTCTGGCCCCCGACACGGCTACTGCTGCTCCCGCTGTGCCCAGAAGAAATGGCCCCCCATTCTCCTGCCCCCCCTCAAACCCCCACAGTTCCTCCTGACCCCCCTCAAACCCCCTCAGTCTCTCCTGTTACCCCCTCTGGACCTCCAGACCCTCCAGAAGAGCCCTCTCCTGCCCCCCGTGGACACACACCACTCCACCACTAAGATCTCCCAGACCCCCAGGGCTGGGTCAGGGTTACTCCCTGAGGGGAAGTGGAGGATGCCTGGGGAGGTGACCCGGAATGTTGGGAGGTGAGGATGGAAACACACACACACGTATACTGTTCCTAAGTGTGAGCATTGTGTACATGCAGTTGAAGTCGGAAGTTTACATACACCTTAGCCAAATACATTTAAACCCGGTTTTTCACTGGTGTAACTGAGTCGCTGGTGTAACTGAGTTAGGTTTGTGGGCCTCCTTGCTCGCACACGCTTTTTAAGTTCTGCCCACAAATTTTCTAAGGGATTGAGGTCAGGGCTTTGTGATGGCCACTCCAGTACCTTGACTTTGTTGTCCTTAAGCCATTTTGCCACAAATTTGGAAGTATGCTTGGGGTCATTGTCCATTTGGAAGACCCATTTGCGACCAAGCTTTAACTTCCTGACTGTCTTGAGATGTTGCTTCAATATATCCACATAATTTTCCTTCTCATGATGCCATCTATTTTGTGAAGTGCACCAGTCCCTCCTGCAGCAAAGCACCCCCACAACATGATGCTGCCACCCCCGTGCTTCACGGTTGGGATGGTGTTCTTCGGCTTGCAAGCCTCCCCCTTTTTCCTCTAAACATAACGATGGTCGTTATGGCCAAACAGTTCTATTTTTGTTTCATCAGACCAGAGGACATTTCTCCAAAAAGTACGATCTTTGTCCCCATGTGCAGCTGCAAACCGTAGTCTGGCTTTTTTATGGCGGTTTTGGAGCAGTGGCTTCTTCCTTGCTGAGTGGCCTTTCAGGTTATGTTGATATAGGACTCGTTTTACTGTGGATATAGATACTTTTGTACCTGTTTCCTCCAGCATCTTCACGAGGTCCTTTGCTGTTGTTCTGGGATTGATTTGCACTTTTTGCAACAAAGTACGTTCATCTCTAGGAGACAGAACGCGTCTCCTTCCTGAGCGGTATGACGGCTGTGTGGTCCCATGGTGTTTATACATACGTACTATTGTTTGAGATGAACGTGGTACCTTCAGGCATTTGAAAATTGCTCCCAAGGATGAACCAGACTTGTGGAGGTCCACAATTTTTTTTCTGAGGTCTTGGCTGATTTCTTTTGATTTTCCCATGATGACAAGCAAAGAGGCACTGAGTTTGAAGGTAGGCCTTGAAATACATCCACAAGTACACCTCCAATTGACTCAAATGATGTCAATTAGCCTTTCAGGCACTTCTAAAGCCATAACATAATTTTCTGGAATTTTCCAAGCTGTTTAAAGGCACAGTCAACTTAGTGTATGTAAACTTCTGACCCACTGGAATTGTGATACAGTGAAATAATCTGTCTGTAAACAATTGTTGGAAAAATTGCTTGTGTCATGCACAAAGTAGATGTCCTAACCGACTTGCCAAAACTATAGTTTGTTAACAAGAAATTTGTGGAGTGGTTGAAAAACGAGTTTTATTGACTCCAACCTAAGTGTATGTAAACTTCCCACTTCAACTGTACGTAGGTGTATCCATGCACCGTGTGTCAATCTTCCGTTTGATTGACAGGTTTCAGGTGGCTCAGATTCAGGAGCAGAGGCCTGGTTCCATAGAGATGACGTTCCGACCAGAGTCTAGTGACTCAGACTCAGTGGAGGATTCATCTCTGCTGCGGGCGAACAAGTCATCCTCGTCTTCATCCTCGTCATCATCCTCATCAGCTGCCAGGGGAACACAGGAGGTGACGGTTACTTCCTGTCTTGCTGATTCTCATCTTTCTCTCATTTTGTTTTCACCTCCTCTCTTCCTCTTTCCAGTCCACAGAACTTTCTGCTTCTTGGAGTGCTGTTGAGTTCTCTCAGGAGTCCCTGGGAGCACACAGAGGACGTTAGATAATGTTCTTCTAGTGACCGCTGAATTATGAAATAGTAACACATTGCCTGTCATTGTTGTGCGGGGAAGGACTCCGTCCACCACACACACACCCTCCCTAGTTAGTCATCAGTGACAAAAACACACACGTCTAGCTCAGCACATTTAAACGTGACACACACAATCACGACACACTTACAGGTTGTCAGTGCTGACGCGTGAATGAATGAAATTGTATTTTTGCGTCAAATTGCCAGTTGGTATCCCATCCCTGACAGTTAGTGAGGAAGCTACTGGCCCCTGGTAGTGACATTGGGAACACACACACACACCACCTCTCAAGTCCTGCCTGTAAGTCACATTCCCATGAAGCAACATCCTGTGAGTCAACGATCAACCATTCTAATAATCTCTCTCTCTCTCTCTCTCTCTCTCTCTCTCTGTCTCTCTCTGTCTCGCTCTCTCTGTCTCGCTCTCTCTGTCTCTCTGTCTCTCTCTCTTTGTCTCTTTGTCTCTCCCTCTGTCTCTCTGTCTCTCTCTCCCTCTGTCTGTCTGTCTCTCCCTCTGTCTCTCTGTCTCTCTCTCTGTCTCTCTGTATCTCTCTCTTTCCACTTGCTTTCGCTCTCTTACAGGTTAACAGCTAAACATTCGCGGAGAGGAATGCTGGGTAAAAATAACTCTACCTCGCTGATCGATGGATGTGATGGGATTCCAAAATGGCGACCAGAGAGGTTGATTATCCTCCTCGTTGGGATTTGGGAAGTTAGCCTGGGTGCTTGTTGGGAAGTTAGCCTGGGTGCCAGACAAAGGGAAACCCTTGAATTTATAACACAAACAAGTTGTATTTTATCCTATTGTCTTTAGAGGCAGAGAGAAGAGAGGAGGAACAAACTATGAATTAACCCAACCGTGTGGTTGTGCTTCCATAACACTCTGGACAGGTTGGAGGACCTTAACACCATCTGCACTCCACACTGTGCAGTACACACACACACACACACACACACACACAGAGGTAGGCCTGCATAGACACACACACACGGAGGTAGGCCTACATAGACACATACACACACACACGGAGGTAGGCCTACATAGACACACACACACACACACAGAGGTAGGCCTACATAGACACACACACACACACACACGGAGGTAGGTCCTACATAGACACACACACACACACACACGCACACACACATACACACACACACAAGGAGGTAGGCCTACATAGACACACACACACACACACAGGGAGGTAGGCCTACATAGACACACACACACGGAGGTAGGCCTGCATAGACACACACACACGGAGGTAGGCCTACATAGACACATACACACACACACGGAGGTAGGCCTACATAGACACACACACACACAGAGGTAGGCCTACATAGACACACACACACACACACGGAGGTAGGTCCTACATAGACACACACACACGCACACACACATACACACACACAAGGAGGTAGGCCTACATAGACACACACACACACACAGGGAGGTAGACCTACATAGACACACACACACGGAGGTAGGCCTACATAGACACACACACACACGGAGGTAGACCTACATAGACACACACACACACGGAGGTAGGCCTACATAGACACACACGGAGGTAGGACTACATAGACACACACACACACACACACACACGGAGGTAGGCCTACATAAACACACACACACGGAGGTAGACCTACATAAACACACACACACGGAGGTAGACCTACATAAACACACACACACGGAGGTAGACCTACATAAACACACACACACGGAGGTAGACCTACAAAGACACACACACACACGGAGGTAGGCCTACATCGACACACACACACGGAGGTAGGCCTACATAAACACACACACACACACACAGAGGTAGGCCTACATAAACACACACACACACACACACGGAGGTAGGCCTACATAAACACACACACACACACACGGAGGTAGGCCTACATAGACACACACACACACGGAGGTAGACCTACATAGACACACACACACACACACACACGGAGGTAGGCCTACAAAGACACACACGGAGGTAGGCCTTCATAGACACACACGGAGGTAGGACTACATAGACACACACACACACACACGGAGGTAGGCCTACATAAACACACACACACGGAGGTAGACCTACATAAACACACACACACGGAGGTAGACCTACAAAGACACACACACACACGGAGGTAGGCCTACATCGACACACACACACGGAGGTAGGCCTACATCGACACACACACACGGAGGTAGGCCTACATAAACACACACACACACACACAGAGGTAGGCCTACATTAACACACACACGGAGGTAGGCCTACATAAACACACACACACACACACACACACGGAGGTAGGCCTACATAAACACACACACACACACACATGGAGGTAGGTCTACATAGACACACACACACACGGAGGTAGGCCAACATAAACACACACACACACACGGAGGTAGGCCTACATAAACACACACACACACACGGAGGTAGGCCTACATAAACACACACACACACATGGAGGTAGGTCTACATAAACACACACACGGAGGTAGGCCTACATAAACACACACACACGGAGGTAGGCCTACATAGACAGACACACACACACACACACGGAGGTAGGCCTACATAAACACACACACACACAGAGTTAGGCCTACATTAACACACACACGGAGGTAGGCCTACATAAACACACACACACACACGGAGGTAGGCCTACATAGACACACACACACGGAGGTAGGCCTACATAAACACACACACACACAGAGGTAGGCCTACATTAACACACACACGGAGGTAGGCCTACATAAACACACACACACACGGAGGTAGGCCTACATAGACACACACACACGGAGGTAGGCCTACATAAACACACACACACACACACACGGAGGTAGGCCTACATAAACACACACACACGGAGGTAGACCTACATAAACACACACACACACATGGAGGTAGGCCTACATAAACACACACACGGAGGTAGTCCTACATAGACACACACACACACGGAGGTAGGCCTACATAAACACACACACACACACGCGGAGGTAGGCCTACATAAACACACACACGGAGGTAGGCCTACATAGACACACACACACAGAGGTAGGCCTACATAGACACACACACACGGAGGTAGGCCTACATAAACACACACACACGGAGGTAGACCTACATAAACACACACACACACATGGAGGTAGGCCTACATAAACACACACACGGAGGTAGTCCTACATAGACACACACACACACGGAGGTAGGCCTACATAAACACACACACACACACGCGGAGGTAGGCCTACATAAACACACACACGGAGGTAGGCCTACATAGACACACACACACAGAGGTAGGCCTACATAGACACACACACACGGAGGTAGGCCTACATAAACACATAGACACATACAAAAAAGATCAAGTATTATTATTATTATCAGAAACACTCCAATTTGTAGTGTAGAGAGAACTTTTAATCACTTTTAATCAACACTTTCAGCTGTTTTGACTTGTTATATTTGAAACGCTGATTAGCGTAAGTTTTAGACCTTCTTGATAATGTTGAATGTAGTCTCCAACATTGACAGAGAGACATAATAATATACAAACAGCATGAACTACATGTTGTACTCTTCAGCTCTAATAGATGGCATTTAACTTCATTTAGTTTCTGATTAAATTGAACATGTGGTTACAGCGGCGTGAATGACTGTGTATATGTACATAGGTCTGTGGATATTGAAACTCTTAGATTTGTACAGAGGAGGGTCGGACAGGGACAGAGTCAGGGACAGAGTCGGGGTCAGGGACAGAGTCGAGGACAGAGTCGAGGGACAAGGTCAAGGACAGGGTCAGGGACAGAGTCAGGGACAGAGTCAGGGACAGAGTCGAGGACAGAGTCGAGGACAGAGTCGAGGGACAGGGTCAGGGACAGAGTCAGGGACAGAGTCGAGGGACAAGGTCAGGGACAGAGTCAGGGACAGAGTCGAGGGACAAGGTCAAGGACAGGGTCAGGGACAGAGTCGAGGACAGAGTCGAGGGACATGGTCAGGGACAGAACAGGGATAGGGTCAGGACAGAGTCAGGGACAGAGTCAGGGACAGGACAGAGTCAGGGACAGGACAGAGTCAGGGACAGGACAGAGTCAGGGACAGGACAGAGTCAGGGACAGAGTCGGGGACAGAGTCAGGGACAGGACAGAGTCAGGGACAGGGACAGAGTCAGGGACAGGACAGAGTCAGGGACAGAGTCAGGGACAGAGTCAGGGACAGGGTCAGGGACAGGGTCAGGGACAGTACAGAGTCAGGGACAGGGACAGGACAGAGTCAGGGACAGGACAGGGTGTGGGTTTGCCAGTAGTTTGTGGTGCTTCTTTTGACACACTTAAACCTGTCCCAGGCATTTTGGGGGAGATGTGCTTTGTCCTGTGACTTCCTCTCTCCTGGCATGTCACAGATTTAGGATCAGTTGACCCTCCCAGCTACACTGACCTTTGATCAGTGGCATCCTACTCCATGTGGCACTTAGCTCAAACCATGACCTCACTTCCTGCCTTGTGACAACTGCCTTTCGACAAACATAGACTGAGTTAGTAGGATAATCAACTAGTCTCTTTTCCCCCACAGATAAAGCACTACAGATGCATTATTCATTCCATTATCAGTCAATTGTTATTACGTATTGCCACACACACACACACACACACACACACACACACACACACACACACACACACACACACACACACACACACACACACACACACACACACACACACACACACACACACACACACACACAGCATGCAGACGGACACTATCATCTCTGGGTAATCTGAGTAAAAACTGTATTCTCAGTCCTCCTAAAGGGAACTACATTATCATAGGAATATTTTGACTTTGACCATCTCAATGTCATTCCCTCAGCTGCATTTCAAGTGTTTTTACTTCCATTTTTTTGTTTGTTTGTTATTTAAATAGATTTCTGAGTAGTGGCGGACGTAGCTGCTTCACCGTGGAAACACAGTTTGGGTTTTGCAGTTTACATTTGATAAAGGGTGGATGATGTCATGATCCAGTTCAACTATTTTTTTATATTCTGTATGTTGCTGTTTTTGCAGTTTAGAACCATTGTCTGGATTTGATCATTTTTATTGGTTGAACATTTCCATGTTTTTATGTGATTTATTATAACATGTTATAAACTGTAGTGTTGCAGACAAGAAAGGAAATCAACTCATCTTCTCTACATTGTAGATTTGTATTTATTATGATATTGCATTTTTCTCTATGATATTTCTAGTCTTGAAATAAATGAGCAGTTTATTTTGACTCGTCTGCGTGTGGTTGGTGTTATAATGCATGAACTCTCCACTGTAAACACACGTGTGGTTGGTGTTATAATGCATGAACTCTCCACTGTAAACACGCGTGTGGTTGGTGTTATAATGCATGAACTCTCCACTGTAAACACGCGTGTGGTTGGTGTTATAATGCATGAACTCTCCACTGTAAACACGCGTGTGGTTGGTGTTATAATGCATGAACTCTCCACTGTAAACACGCGTGTGGTTGGTGTTATAATGCATGAACTCTCCACTGTAAACACGCGTGTGAGTCTATATGAGGGCCCAAAAAATAAAGGCTGTCTACAAACATTGATCAAACATGGATGATGTCTACAAACATTGATCAAACATGGATGATGTCTACAAACATTGATCAAACATGGATGATGTCTACAAACATTGATCAAACATGGATGATGTCTACAAACATTGATCAAACATGGATGATGTCTACAAACATTGATCAAACATGGATGATGTCTACAAACATTGATCAAACATGGATGATGTCTACAAACATTGATCAAACATGGATGATGTCTACAAACATTGATCAAACATGGATGATGTCTACAAACATTGATCAAACATGGATGATGTCGACAAACATTGATCCACTATCAGCACAGTAAATTGACAGGATGTTAACTGCGTTGACAGGATGTTAAGTGAGCCTTTGGTGCCCTCTAGTGCAGTACGGGAAATCTTCACACAAATAAATATACTGAACAAAAATATAAACACATCATGTGAAGTGTTGGTCCCATGTTTCATGAGCTGAAATAAAAGATCCCAGACATGTTCCATACACACAAAAAGCTTTTTTCTCTCAAATGTTCTGCACAAATTTGTTTACATCCCTGTTAATGAGCATTTATCCTTTGCTAAGATAATCCATCCACCTGACAGGTGTGGCATATCAAGAAGCTGATTAAACACCATGATCATTACACAGATGCACCTTGTGCTGGGGACAATTAAAGGCCACTCTAAAATGTGCAGTTTTGTCACACAACACAATGCCATTGATGTCTCAAGTTTTGAGGGAGCATGCAATTGGCATGCTGACTGCATGAATGTCCACCAGAGCTGTTGCAATATAATTTAATGATAATTTCTCCAACGTCGTTTTAGAGAATATGGCAGTACGTCCAACCGGCCTCAAACCACAGACCACGTGTAATCAAACGTTTGGACACACCTACTCATTCAAGGGTTTTTCTTTATTTTTACTATTTTCTACATTGTAGAATAATAGTGAAGACATCAAAACTATGAAATACCACATATGGAATCATGTAGTAACCAAAAAAGTGTTAAACAAATCAAAATCTATTTTAGATTTTAGATTCTTCAAAGTAGCCACCCTTTGCCTTGATGACAGCTTTGCACACTCTTGGCGTTCTCTCAACCAGCTTCATGAGGTAGTCACCTGGAATGCATTTCAATTAACAGGTGTGCCTTGTTAAAGTAAATTTGTGGAATTTCTTTCCTTCTTAATGCGTTTGAGCCAATCAGTTGTGTTGTGACAAGGTAGGGGGGGTATACAGAAGATAGCCCTATTTGGTAAAAGACCAAGTCCATATTATGGCAAGACCAGCTCAAATAAGCAAAGAGAAACAACAGTCCATCATTACTTTAAGACATGAAGGTCAGTCAATCTGGAAAATATCAAGAACTTTTGAAAGTTTCTTCAATTGCAGACAAAAAAAACATCAATGATGAAACTGGCTCTCATGAGGACTGCCACAGGAAAGGAAGACCCAGAGTTACCTCTGCTGCAGAGGATAAATGCATTAGAGTTACCAGCCTCAGATTGCAGCCCAAATAAATGCTTCAGAGAGTTCAAGTAACAGACACATCTCAACATCAACTGTTCAGAGGAGACTGCGTGAATCAGGCCTTCATGGTCGAATTGCTGCAAAGAAACCACTACTAAAGGACACCAATAAGAAGAAGAGACTTGCTTGGGCCAGGAAACACAAGCAATGGACATTAGACCGGTGGAAATCTGTCCTTTGGTCTGATGAGTCCAAATTTGAGACTTTTGGTTCCAACTGCCGTGTCTTTGTGAGACGCAGAGTAGGTGAATGGATGATCTCCGCATGTGTGGTTCCCACCGTGAAGCATGGAGGAGGAGGTGTGATGGTGTGGGGGTCCTTTGCTGGTGACACTGTGATTTATTTAGAATTCAAGGCACACTTAACCAGCATGGGTACCACAGCATTCTGCAACGATACTGGTTTGCGCTTAGTGGGTCTATCATTTGTTTTTCAACAGGACAATGATCCAACACACCTCCAGGCTGTGTAAGGGCTATTTAACCAAGAAGGAGGGTGATGGAGTGCTGCGTCAGATGACCTGGCCTCCACAATCACCCGATCTCAACCCAATTGAGATGGTTTGGGATGAGTTGGACTGCAGAGTGAAGGAAAAGCAGCCATGATTTGTTAGATTTTTTTTATTTGTTTAACACTTTTTTGGTTACTACATTATTCCATATGTGTTATTTCATAGTGTTGATGTCTTCACTGTTATTATACAATGTAGAAAACAGTACAAATAAAGAAAAACCCTTGAATGAGTAGGTGTGTCCAAACTTTTGACTGGGACTGTATATAAAAAAGAATACTATATATGAATAAAAAAATGTAAGTTATTCAAGTATAAATTACCAAAGTTATGATAGATTGCTATAGATTTTTTGTTAATGACCAAAATTCATGAAGATTCTGGTAACTTTGGTGAATTACCGGTAGCTTTGTTTAAGCATTAGTTCTTTCTCTGTAATTTGTTGTCGTGCCAGCAGTGGGCCTGTGTTGCTTCTATAAAAAAGTATCTGTCTGGATTATATCCAGCACCATCTGTGAGTCTTTGGGATGTTAATGAATGATTTTCCAGACGCGCCCTAGAACCTGTCCTGGTCATGCCTGGGCCTGAACCTCTTTCTCTGACAGCCCTCAAGAGGAGGTCCTCTTCAGACTGACTTACAGTCTGTGTGTGGTGTATGCATTTCTGAAGATAGGTTTGTTAGATACACTACGATCAGTGGCTCCTAAAGATATAATAACTGTTTATTGTGATTCCAATAGTGATTAGAATATCACTAACATCACTATCATGTTATTACAGCATATATTCTCTCTACACTGTCAGCATCAACCAGTGTACTTTTCTCTGCCGTTAGCTTCCTTAGCTAAGTCAGATTTCATTCAATCAACTTACTGTATACCCCTCTCACTTTCAAGTAAGAAGTTTGGTATTTGTACTGTATGTGCAATCTCCCATTATTTACCAGTCAGGGATAAAACATTCAATAAAATATGGCCACTTTGTTTGACACCGTTCATTCTTTTTCAAACAGTCGTCATCCCATAGAATTAGGAATAGTATAATCTCTATGGGTCATCCCATAGAATTAGGAATAGTAGGATCTCTATGGGTCATCCCATAGAATTAGGAATAGTAGGATCTCTATGGGTCATCCCATAGAATTAGGAATAGTAGGATCTCTATGGGTCATCCGAACCATATCGGGAAATGATATTCAGTTCAAAGGAGCCCGTCATCCATCCAGTGTCTTTGTCCAACGGTGTTCTCTCCATTCCAATGGAATACACACTGTGTTCCATAGCTATTCAGTACATAGATTGATCTTCCTGTCGGTCAGAGCTGCGTCGAGAGTGCTGCCGTCACGCTTCCTGGTTTCATTGGTGATGCCCTGCTTCTGTTAGTGAAGTTCCTACGGAAACCCTGTCCAGCCATGAAGTAGAGGATGGGATCCACACAGCTGTTGGCGCTGGCCAGGGGGCGTGTTACCTTATAGGCCATGCTGGACACCTTCAGCAGCTCACAGCTCACCTGGGATGAATAAAAACTAATGATTTAAACATTAAGGCCGGGATTCAATCTGTATAATTCTGTTGACAATGCGCCTTTTAAAGAGCAACTGCCTTTAAAAAGCAGCAAATCCCTTTGAAAACGACCTATGTGGCATCCCTTTGAAAACGACCTATGTGGCATCCCTTTGAAAACGACCTATGTGGCATCCCTTTGAAAACGACCTATGTGGCATCCCTTTGAAAACGACCTATGTGGCATCCCTTTGAAAACGACCTATGTGGTATCCC
This sequence comes from Salmo trutta, assembly GCF_901001165.1. NCBI lineage: Eukaryota > Metazoa > Chordata > Actinopteri > Salmoniformes > Salmonidae > Salmo > Salmo trutta. The sequence goes on along the minus strand of NC_042982.1, from coordinate 37,148,820 downwards.
TTTGAAAACGACCTATGTGGTATCCCTTTGAAAACGACCTATGTGGCATCCCTTTGAAAACGACCTATGTGGCATCCCTTTGAAAACGACCTATGTGGCATCCCTTTGAAAACGACCTATGTGGTATCCCTTTGAAAACGACCTATGTGGTATCGATGACAGATTTCTTGAATTATCTTAGATTCCTTCAAGTGCCAATTGGCATGTTCAGTGGCTCTTTAAAGGCAATCTTACCGCGCTCGCAGAGATCATATTTAAGTTAAATGCTGCAGATGTCGTATCCGTAGTGGAAATGACATTTAAATGTCAATTACCTTTGAATCCCAGCCTATACAAGGATAATGACAATATCAACAACAACAATCATAATAGCAGTGGTTAAATTGAGCCTGAGCTATCTGGAGCCAGATTCCTGCACCTTGGGTGAAAGGGAGAGCTACCTGGAGCCAGACTCCTGCACCTTGGGTGAAAGGGAGAGCTACCTGGAGCCAGACTCCTACACCTTGGGTGAAAGGGAGAGCTACCTGGAGCCAGACTCCTGCATCTTGGGTGAAAGGGAGAGCTACCTGGAGCCAGACTCCTGCACCTTGGGTGAAAGGGAGAGCTACCTGGAGCCAGACTCCTACACCTTGGGTGAAAGGGAGAGCTACCTGGAGCCAGACTCCTGCACCTTGGGTGAAAGGGAGAGCTACCTGGAGCCAGACTCCTGCACCTTGGGTGAAAGGGAGAGCTACCTGGAGCCAGGCTCCTGCACCTTGGGTGAAAGGGAGAGCTACCTGGAGCCAGACTCCTGCACCTTGGGTGAAAGGGAGAGCTATCTGGAGCCAGACTCCTACACCTTGGGTGAAAGGGAGAGCCAGGCAGAGCCTTTAAACGCGTAGTATTCCAGTGGTTGTGGTACTGTACCTGGGAGGGGTCCATCTGCTCCAGGTATCTGAGGGAGTAGTACAGACTTCTGGTCAGGTGGAAAGGTAGGAAACACAGCATGAACGCTGCTAACACAATGATTATCATCTTCACAGACTTCTGTTTGGAGCGATGAGCAGCGAGCCCCCCGACTCCCCTCGACTGGCTCCCTCCCGCCCCCCAGGTGGGCTCCAGAAGCTTCCTCACCATCAGTCCATAGCACACCATCACCACCATGAAAGGGAAGGCAAACATCAGGACAGACACCACCGAGCTGTACACCAGGAAGTCATGAAATAACTCTGGACTGGACGTGTCGAAACACACCCTCTCTGTCCCCTCGTCCCTGGTGCGTGAGAAGTAGAGCACGGGAGCCTGGCACATCAACACACACGCCCACACTGCCACAGACACCAGCCGGGCTCTCCGGGAGCTGACCCAGCTCAGTGACCTCATCGGGTAGCACACACCCAGGAAGCGGTGCAGGCTGATGCAGCACAGGAACAGGATGGAACCGTAGAGGTTAGCGTAGAACAGGAAGCGGATGAGTTTGCAGAACGGCTCGCTGAAGGGCCAGTCATTCTCGTCGGCGTAGTAGTAGATTAGGAAGGGTAGGGTGAGGATGTAGAGGGTGTCGCATACTGTCAGGTTGAACATGTACACCGTGGAGGGCTTCCAGCGTTTCGTACGGAACAGGATCACGTACATGGCCGTGAAGTTCAGGGCTAGGCCAATCACGAAGACCAGGGTGTAGCTGACAGGAAGCAGGATGTACTTGAAGTCCTCCTTGAATTGACAGCGCCAGCTGTGTCCGCTGCTCTCATTTGTTGAGTGGTTTGCGAAGGTAGCCATTTTTGTTCATAAACAGATCTGAGGAGGACACAGATGTTTACTAATATGCACCCACACACCCACATACAGAATGAGAGAGAGAAGCCAGAGTGTGATAGTAAATATCAACTGTACTAGCCACTTGTATAACACTCCACAGTAAAGCTAAAGGAGTACCAATGTATCTGTTTACTTCAAATCAAATTGTATTGGTCACATACACATGGTTAGCAGATGTTAATGCGAGTGTAGCGAAATGCTTGTGCTTCTAGTTCCCGACAATGCAGTAATATCTAACAAGTAATCTAACAAATTCACAACAACTACGCATGCATGAACGAAGCGGAAGCTCATTTTGACATAATACCCATAATTACTTCATTTGTATCTTTCCTAAATTCCCTTACGAGTCCAAGTTAAGAGAGGGATGGAGTGGAGGAAGATGGCTGTTTTGTCCTTAGATAGTGATAGATGTTATAGCTGTTCCAACAGGTTTGGATCCCACAGAGAGCACTTTGAACATTTAAGTTAATGATTCATTGGGAAGTTATTGTCCTATTTTCACAGGTTCCGAGCATGGTGACAGGATATGATAACTAAGGTTGCAAAAGGAAGGTATATTACTGGAAACTTTCAAAGTTTACCAGTAAACTCCCAGAATTTTGATATCTTTCAAGGATTTTATCACATGTAAAATATATGAAATAAATAAATAAGATGATTTTAAAATAAGAAATAGAATGACAAAACTGTAAAACATCCTAAATATAAACCGTCAACTTAGTGAATACCACTGCTGTTTAACATTAGGGTTTCAGCATGAAATATCCTTTATATTTATTTTTGACAAACTTTGATTTATTTGACTATGTAAGTATGTATTTGTTGTCAAAGTTTTGGCGTCAAACTGGTGGTAGTTGTGAATAAAGTCAATAGTTGATAGAGCTGCAGAGTTAATAAAAAATAATGCCATTGTTGATTAGATGCTTTTGTCATGAATTAGGCTGTTTTCTCTTGAACCATATGGTCTGTCTACTAGAAACTCATGGACAATATGGACACAGATATAATACATTAATACTATATATTAATACATTTTTTAAGTTATTCAAGTATAAAATACCAAAGTTACGATAGATTACTATAGATTTTCTGTTAATTACCACAATTACTGAAGATTCTGGTAAATTTGGTAGTTTTGAAACCCTAATAACACAGAGAAATACACAATACATGGTACAGCAACACATCAGCATGAATGTTGTGTTATGTTCCTCAGTTTCTGTGTTGTGGGTTTGTGTATATGTATGTGTCTATTTCAGGAAATGGCTTCCTGGATTCCCCCAAGCAGCTGATTGGTCGGCCCCATTGCAGATTGGCGCTTTGATCCCGTCCGCTCGTTAGGGGATACAGCTGTCAGCAATTACCGACTCCTGCAGCAGCTTGAAAAGCCAGAGTTCCTTTGTTAGGAGAGAGAGCTTCTAGGATGTCCTGTGTTGGTTGTTGCTCAGAGACAGTTTTGTGGAAAGTATTTTGTAGCCGCTACTTCTGAGGTATGTGTGTGCCAATAGGACTCAGTGTTTTTGATTATTGAAATTGTTCACTTTACGTTAGTAATTATTCTGTTTTTGTTCCCAGGGGGGAAAGGGAGGGCACCTTGGGAGTGTTGAGACAAGAGGCCTGCAAGCATATGTAACCCGTAGTATGTACTCTGTCTCTGCACACTAGGTAAAACCTGGGCGGACCACCCCCTGTATTTTGGTTAGCGCGCCAGGTGGCGTTAAGAATAAGAAAGTAGTGGGCAGGTAAGATAGGAGAGCCGACTCTTTAACTTTTACTTTCTTTGCTTTGGTTCCGTCCAGCCCCTTTTCCCCACATTACCGTGTGGAAGAATAAATTCCCTGTAAACGGTATTATTCTGTCTCTCATCCTTACCCGCATCTACAATCACATACCTCTATACCTCCACCTACAGTCCCATACCTCTATACCTACAGTCACATACCTCTATACCTCCACCTACAGTCCCATACCTCTATTCCTCCACCTACAGTCCCATACCTCTTTACTTCCACCTACAGTCCCATACCTCTTTACCTCCACCTACAGTCCCATACCTCTTTACCTCCACCTACAGTCCCATACCTCTTTACCTCCACCTACAGTCCCATACCTCTATACCTCCACCTACAGTCCCATACCTCTATACCTCCACCTACAGTCCCATACCTCTATACCTCCACCTACAGTCCCATACCTCTATACCTCCACCTACAGTCCCATACCTCTTTACCTCCACCTACAGTCCCATACCTCTTTACCTCCACCTACAGTCCCATACCTCTATACCTCCACCTACAATCACATACCTCTATACCTCCACCTACAGTCCCATACCTCTTTACCTCCACCTATAGTCCCATACCTCTTTACCTCCACCTATAGTCCCATACCTCTATACCTCCACCTACAGTCCCATACCTCTATACCTCCACCTACAGTCCCATACCTCTATACCTCCACCTACAGTCCATACCTCTAACCTCCACCTACAGTCCCCATACCTCTATACCTCCACCTACAGTCCCATACCTCTATACCTCCACCTACAGTCCCATACCTCTATACCCTCCACCTACAGTCCCATACCTCTATACCTCCACCTACAGTCCCATACCTCTATACCTCCACCTACAGTCACATACCTCTATACCTCTACCTACAGTCCCATACCTCTATACCTCCACCTACAGTCCCATACCTCTATACCTCCACCTACAGTCCCATACCTCTATACCTCCACCTACAGTCCTATACCTCCACCTACAGTCCCATACCTCTATACCTCCACCTACAGTCCCCATCCTCTATACCTCCACCTACAGTCACATACCTCTATACCTCCACCTACAGTCACATACCTCTATACCTCCACCTACAGTCACATACCTCCACCTACAGTCCCATACCTCTTTACCTCCACCTACAGTCCCATACCTCTATACCTCCACCTACAGCCCATACCTCTATACCTCCACCTACAGTCCCATACCTCTATACCTCCACCTACAGTCCCATACCTCTATACCTCCACCTACAGTCCCATACCTCTATACCTCCACCTACAGTCCCATACCTCTATACCTCCACCTACAATCCTATACCTCCACCTACAGTCCCATACCTCTATACCTCCACCTACAGTCCCATACCTCTATACCTCCACCTACAGTCACATACCTCTATACCTCCACCTACAGTCCCATACCTCTATACCTCCACCTACAGTCCCATACCTCTATACCTCCACCTACAGTCCCATACCTCTATACCTCCACCTACAGTCCCATACCTCTATACCTCCACCTACAGTCCCATACCTCTATACCTCCACCTACAGTCCCATACCTCCAACTACAGACCCATACCTCCACCTACAGTCACATACCTCTATACCTCCACCTACAGTCACATACCTCTATACCTCCACCTACAGTCCCATACCGCTTTACCTCCACCTACAGTCCCATACCTCTATACCTCCACCTACAGGTCCCCATACCTCGTATACGCTCCACTAACGTCCCCTACCTCTATACCCTCCCCCTATAGTCCCATACCTCTATACCTCCCACCTACAGTCCCATACCTCATACCTCCACCTACAGATCCATACCTCTATACCCTCCCCTACAGTACCCATACCTACTATACTACACCTACCGTCCCCTACCCTCTATACCTCCACCTACAGTCCCATAACCCTCTATACCCTCCACCTACAGTCCCATACCTCTATACCTTCCACCTACAGTCCCATACCTCTATACCTCCACCTACAGTCCCCTACCTCATACATCCACCTACAGTCCCATACCTCCTATAACCTCCACCTACATCCATACTCAGACACCTCCACCCACAGAACCCCCCTACCTCTATACCTCCACCTACAGTCCCATACCTCTATACCTCCACCTACAGTCCCATACCTCTATACCTCCACCAACAGTCCCATACCTCTATACCTCCACCTACAGTCCCATACCTCTATACCTCCACCTACAGTCCCATACCTCTATACCTCCACCTACAGTCCCATACCTCTATACCTCACCTACAGTCCCATACCTCTATACCTACCCACCTACAGTCCCATACCTCTATACCTCACCTACAGTCCCATACCTCTATACCTCCACCTACAGTCCCATACCTCTATACCTCCACCTACAGTCCCATACCTCTATACCTCCACCTACAGTCCCATACCTCTATACCTCCACCTACAGTCACATACCTCTATAACTCCACCTACAGTCACATACCTCTATACCTCCACCTACAATCACATACCTCCACCTACAGTCCCATACCTCTATACCTCCACCTACAATCACATACCTCCACCTACAGTCCCATACCTCTTTACCTCCACCTACAGTCCCATACCTCTATACCTCCACCTACAGTCACATACCTCTATACCTCAACCTACAATCACATACCTCCACCTACAGTCCCATACCTCTTTACCTCCACCTACAGTCCCATACCTCTTTACCTCCACCTACAGTCCCATACCTACAGTCCCATACCTCTATACCTCCACCTACAGTCCCATACCTCTATACCTCCACCTACAGTCCTATACCTCCACCTACAGTCCTATACCTCCACCTACAGTCCCATACCTCTATACCTCCACCTACAGTCACATACCTCTATACCTCCACCTACAGTAACATACCTCTATACCTCCACCTACAATCACATACCTCCACCTACAGTCCCATACCTCCACCTACAGTCCCATACCTCCACCTACAGTCCCATACCTCCACCTACAGTCCCATACCTCTTTACCTCCACCTACAGTCCCATACCTCTTTACCTCCACCTACAGTCCCATACCTCTATAACTCCACCTACAGTCCCATACCTCTATACCTCCACCTACAGTCCCATACCTCTATACCTCCACCTACAGTCCCATACCTCTATACCTCCACCTACAGTCCCATACCTCTATACCTCCACCTACAGTCCCATACCTCTATACCTCCACCTACAGTCCCATACCTCTTTACCTCCACTACAGTCCCATACCTCTATAACTCCACCTACAGTCCCATACCTCTATACCTCCACCTACAGTCCCATACCTCCACCTACAGTCCCATACCTCTATACCTCCACCTACAGTCCCATACCTACAGTCCCATACCTCTATACCTCCACCTACAGTCCCATACCTCTATACCTCCACCTACAGTCCTATACCTCCACCTACAGTCCTATACCTCCACCTACAGTCCCATACCTCTATACCTCCACCTACAGTCACATACCTCTATACCTCCACCTACAGTAACATACCTCCACCTACAGTAACATACCTCTATACCTCCACCTACAATCACATACCTCCACCTACAGTCACATACCTCCACCTACAGTCCCATACCTCCACCTACAGTCCCATACCTTCACCTACAGTCCCATACCTCCACCTACAGTCCCATACCTCTATACCTCCACCTACAGTCCCATACCGCTTTACCTCCACCTACAGTCCCATACCTCTTTACCTCCACCTACAGTCCCATACCTCTATAACTCCACCTACAGTCCCATACCTCTATAACTCCACCTACAGTCCCATACCTCTATACCTCCACCTACAGTCCCATACCTCTATACCTCCACCTACAGTCCCATACCTCTATACCTCCACCTACAGTCCCATACCTCTATACCTCCACCTACAGTCCCATACCTCTATACCTCCACCTACAGTCCCATACCTCTATACCTCCACCTACAGTCCCATACCTCTATACCTCCACCTACAGTCCCAGTACCTCTATACCTCCACCTACAGTCCCGTACCTCTATACCTCCACCTACAGTCCCGTACCTCTATACCTCCACCTACAGTCCCGTACCTCTATACCTCCACCTACAGTCCCGTACCTCTATACCTCCACCTACAGTCCCGTACCTCTATACCTCCACCTACAGTCCCGTACCTCTATACCTCCACCTACAGTCACGTACCTCTATACCTCCACCTACAGTCCCGTACCTCTATACCTCCACCTACAGTCCCCGACCTCTATACCTCCACCTACAGTCCCGTACCTCTATACCTCCACCTATAGTCCCATACCTCTATACCTCCACCTACAGTCACATACCTCTATACCTCCACCTACAGTCACATACCTCTATACCTCCACCTACAGTCACATACCTCTATACCTCCACCTACAGTCACATACCTCTATACCTCCACCTACAGTCACATACCTCTATACCTCCACCTACAGTCCCGTACCTCTATACCTCCACCTACAGTCCCGTACCTCCACCTACAGTCCCGTACCTCCACCTACAGTCCCGTACCTCCACCTACAGTCCCATACCTCTATACCTCCACCTACAGTCCCGTACCTCTATACCTCCACCTACAGTCCCATACCTCCACCTACAGTCCCATACCTCCACCTACAGTCCCATACCTCCACCTACAGTCCCATACCTCCACCTACAGTCCCGTACCTCTATACCTCCACCTACAGTCCCGTACCTCTATACCTCCACCTACAGTCCCGTACCTCTATACCTCCACCTACAGTCCCGTACCTCTATACCTCCACCTACAGTCCCGTACCTCTATACCTCCACCTACAGTCCCGTACCTCTATACCTCCACCTACAGTCCCGTACCTCTATACCTCCACCTACAGTCCCGTACCTCTATACCTCCACCTACAGTCCCGTACCTCTATACCTCACCTACAGTCCCGTACCTCTATACCTCACCTACAGTCACGTACCTCTATACCTCCACCTACAGTCCCGTACCCTCTATACCTCCACCTACAGTCACGTACCTCTATACCTCCACCTACAGTCCCGTACCTCTATACCTCCACCTACAGTCCCGTACCTCTATACCTCCACCTACAGTCCCGTACCTCTATACCTCCACCTACAGTCCCGTACCTCTATACCTCCACCTACAGTTCCCGTACCTCTATACCTCCACCTACAGTCCCGTACCTCTATACCTCCACCTACAGTCCCGTACCTCTATACCCTCCACCTACAGTCCCGTACCTCTATACCTCACTACAGTCCCGTACCTCTCTACCTCCACTACAGTCCGTACCTCTATACCTTCCACCTACAGTCCCGTACCCTCTATACCTCCACCTACAGTCCCGTACTCTATACCTCCACCTACAGTCCCGTACCTCTATACCTCCACCTACAGTCCCGTACCTCTATACCTCCACCTACAGTCCCGTACCTCTATACCTCCACCTACAGTCCCGTACCTCTATACCTCCACCTACAGTCCCAACCCTCTATACCTCCACCTACAGTCACATACCTCCACCTACAGTCACATACCTCCACCTACAGTCCCAGACCTCTATACCTCCACCTACAGTCCCAGACCTCTTTACCTCCACCTACAGTCCCAGACCTCTATACCTCCACCTACAGTCCCAGACCTCTATACCTCCACCTACAGTCCCATACCTCTATACCTCCACCTACAAGTCACTACCTCTATACCTCCACCTACAGTCCCATACCTCTATACCTCCACCTACAGTCCCATACCTCTATACCTCCACCTACAGTCCCATACCTCTATACCTCCACCTACAGTCACATACCTCCACCTACAGTCCCAGACCTCTATACCTCCACCTACAGTCCCATACCTCTATACCTCCACCTACAGTCCCATACCTCTATACCTCCACCTACAGTCCCATACCTCTATACCTCCACCCTACAGTCCCATACCTCTATACCCACCTACAGTCCCTACCTCTATACCTCCACCTACAGTCCCATACCCTCTATACCTCCACCTACAGTCCCATACCTCTATACCTCCACCTACAGTCCCATACCTCTATACCTCCACCTACAGTCCCATACCTCTATACCTCCACCTACAGTCCCATACCTCTATACCTCCACCTACAGTCCCATACCTCTATACCTCCACCTACAGTCCCAACCCTCTATACCTCCACCTACAGTCCCAACCCTCTATACCTCCACCTACAGTCACATACCTCTATACCTCCACCTACAGTCCCATACCTCCACCTACAGTCCCATACCTCCACCTACAGTCCCATACCTCCACCTACAGTCCCATACCTCCACCTACAGTCCCCATACCTCCACCTACAGTCCCAGACCTCCACCTACAGTCCCAGACCTCCACCTACAGTCCCAGACCTCCACCTACAGTCCCAGACCTCTTTACCTCCACCTACAGTCACATACCTCTATACCTCCACCTACAGTCCCATACCTCTATACCTCCACCTACAGTCCCATACCTCTATACCTCCACCTACAGTCCCATACCTCTATACCTACACCTACAGTCCCATACCTCTATACCTCCACCTTACAGTCCCGTACCTCTATACCTCCACCTACAGTCCCGTACCTCTATACCTCCACCTACAGTCCCGTACCTCTATACCTCACCTACAGTCCCGTACCTCTATACCTCCACCTACAGTCCCGTACCTCTATACCTCCACCTACAGTCCCGTACCTCTATACCTCCACCTACAGTCCCGTACCTCTATACCTCCACCTACAGTCCCGTACCTCTATACCTCCACCTACAGTCCCGTACCTCTATACCTCCACCTACAGTCCCGTACCTCTATACCTCCACCTACAGTCCCGTACCTCTATACCTCCACCTACAGTCCCATACCTCCACCTACAGTCCCATACCTCCACCTACAGTCCCATACCTCCACCTACAGTCCCATACCTCCACCTACAGTCCCATACCTCCACCTACAGTCCCATCCTCCACCTACAGTCCCATACCTCTTTACCTCCACCTACAGTCCCATACTCTATACCTCCACCTACAGTCCCATACCTCTATACCTCCACCTACAGTCCCATACCTCTATACCTCCACCTACAGTCCCATACCTCTATACCTCCACCTACAGTCCCATACCTCTATACCTCCACCTACAGTCCCATACCTCTATACCTTCACCTACAGTCCCATACCTCTATACCTTCACCTACAGTCCCATACCTCTATACCTCCACCTACAGTCACATACCTCCACCTACAGTCCCATACCTCTATACCTCCACCTACAGTCCCAGACCTCTATACCTCCACCTACAGTCCCAGACCTCTATACCTCCACCTACAGTCCCAGACCTCTATACCTACACAGGAAGTTGATCGTAGCAGGGTGTTGCGTTCCCTCAGAGGCGTGCGTAACAGTTATATAACACAGACACACACACATAGATCGGGGGTGTTAATACAGGACTAGTAAAGGCCCAGTGTTAGACGTCTATATGGGTCTGTTAATACAGGACTAGTAAAGGTCTGTTAATACAGGACTAGTAAAGGTCTGTTAATACAGGACTAGTAAAGGTCTGTTAATACAGGACTAGTAAAGGTCTGTTAATACAGGACTAGTAAAGGTCTGTTAATACAGGACTAGTAAAGGTCTGTTAATACAGGACTAGTAAAGACCCAGTGTTACAGACGTCTATATAGGTCTGTTAATACAGGACTAGTAAAGGTCTGTTAATACAGGTATGTTCTAGATAGCACCCTTTCTTCTAAGAGTGTACATTACACCATAAGTTTTAACAGATAAGCAAGTTGGAGTCTGCTATTGGACCAGGTCTCTCTTGGAAAAGAGATGTTATCTCAATGAAAACCTGCATAAAATGTATTTTTTTTTTAAAGTTAGCTTTCTCTCTCTCTCTCTCTCTCTCTCTCTCTCTCTCTCTCTCTCTCTCTCTCTCTCTCTCTCTCTCTCTCTCTCTCTCTCTCGAAAAGAGAGCAATGCATTTTTTTAAAGGCTTCTACAGCAGAAGGAACACGTCAGAGCTTCTCCTGTCCTACACCATCAGAACTTCTCCTGTCCTACACCATCAGAACTTCTCCTGTCCTACACCATCAGAACTTCTCCTGTCCTACACATTATACCAGTACTAGTTACTCACAGTGAAAAACGATGTCTTGAAGGAACACACTCCGGTTATGTTCAGCAACTATGTCCAACTTCTGTACTAGACTCTAAAAATGGAATACTGATGCCCCACTCCAGCTAGCAGAGCTTGTACCTGCCCTGTCATTGTCTGCTGGTTAGGCCTATTTACTGTAATTCTCTGAATGCTTCTTCCTCTCAGCACAGAATGCTTTACACAATGTGTCTCCATGCTCGTGTGTGAGCGTGTGTGACAGTCAAGTTATTTGGCTTGGTGCTGAACTTGAGTAGGCGTGAACATGTTTGGCAAGCTGCAGCCTGTACACACACAGACAGGGAGGAACTCATGATCAAGATGTACCTACTGTATGCAACAGTTTAGCTGTTGCATACAGTAGGTACATGGCCCGCTCGGTCTTTAGCTATGGCCCGCTCGGTCTTTAGCTATGGCCCGCTCGGTCTTTAGCTATGGCCCGCTCGGTCTTTAGCTATGGCCCGCTCGGTCTTTAGCTATGCCCGCTCGGTCTTTAGCTATGCCCCGATCGGTCTTTAGCTATGGCCCGCTCGGTCTTTAGCTATGGCCCGCTCGGTCTTGTGGAAAATACAAGTTGCCCCTTCGGATTCATTAACTCATTATGCGCTTTGTTAATGATCCATGTGAATGTATCAATTATGGTAATTATATTGTTTTATATGCTACGCTTTGTTAACTATCATTTGTTAGTAATCACTAATATTCACAATATTATATTAACTAGCCACACCCTGTTGAATCTGCTGGATGTGTACAGTACCTGTACCTCTATAACTCATACAAGTTGATGTTTGTTTTTGTCTAAAGTCAATACAAAATAAACCTCTCAACTGTAGATACTGCCTGCCTGTCTGTCCACAGCTCAACAGGCAGACAGCTCAACAGACAGACAGCTCAACAGACAGACAGGCAAGCAGACAGCTCAACAGACAGACAGCTCAACAGACAGACAGCTCAACAGACAGCTCAACAGACAGACAGACAGTTCAACAGACAGACAGACAGTTCAACAGACAGACAGACAGTTCAACAGACAGACAGACAGTTCAACAGACAGACAGACAGCTCAACAGGCAGACAGCTCGACAGGCAGACAGACAGTTCAACAGACAGACAGCTCGACAGACAGACAGCTCGACAGACAGACAGCTCGACAGACAGACAGACAGTTCAACAGACAGACAGACAGTTCAACAGACAGAGAAATATGAATAATAAAGGAATGAGTGGAATTTCACTGGGGTAAAATCTGTAGCAGTGGATCTTGAATGACAGTGTGTGTGTGTGTGTGCGCATATGTGTGTTTGAGGGGAGGGATGCCTTCTCACTATGAGGTCAGTGATAACCTACCTGAAGCTTTTTTTTGTTATTGTGACACATCAAGTAAATAAAACCAACGTTTATAACCAGGACTGAGTTTCAAGCCAGGCCCATCAGAAATCAATCACAACCTACAGTAGACTGTGACCCACAAGGTATCAACTCAAACCAGGAGGGAGTCCCAACCCACCATTTGGAAAACACTGCTCCATATCACAACTATTCTCCACATCTGACACAGGGGCAGGGACAGGAACAGGGACAGGCACAGGAACAGAGGCAGGGACAGGGACAGGGACAGGAACAGGGGCAGGGACAGGAACAGGGGCAGGGGCAGGAACAGGGACGGGCAGGAACAGGGACAGGGACAGGGGCAGGGACAGGAACAGGGGCAGGAACAGGGACGGGGCAGGAACAGGGACAGGGACAGGAACAGGGGCAGTAACAGGGGCAGGAACAGGAACAGGGACAGGGGCAGGGGCAGGGAGAGGAACAGGGGCAGGGAGAGGGACAGGGGCAGGGACAGGGGCAGGGGCAGGGAGAGGGACAGGGGCAGGGACAGGGGCAGGAACAGGGGCAGGGAGAGGGGCAGGAACAGGGAGAGGGGCAGGGACAGGAACAGGGGCAGGGACAGGGGCAGGGACAGGAACAGGGACAGGGGCAGGAACAGGGGCAGGGAGAGGGACAGGGGCAGGGACAGGAACAGGGGCAGGGAGAGGGGCAGGAACAGGGACAGGGAGAGGGGCAGGGACAGGAACAGGGACAGGGGCAGGAACAGGGGCAGGGACAGGGACAGGGGCAGGAACAGAGACAGGGGCAGGGACAGGAACAGGGGCAGGGACAGGAACAGGGGCAGGAACAGGGGCAGGGAGAGGGACAGGGGCAGGAACAGGGACAGGGACAGGGGCAGGAACAGAGACAGGGGCAGGGACAGGAACAGGGACAGGGGCAGGAACAGGGGCAGGGAGAGGGACAGGGGCAGGGAGAGGGACAGCGGCAGGGAGAGGGACAGGGACAGGGGCAGGGAAGGAACAGGGGAAGGGACAGGGGCAGGGAGAGGGGCAGGGAGAGGGACAGGGACAGGGACAGGGGCAGGGACAGGAACAGGGGCAGGGACAGGAACAGGGACAGATCACAAATCTCTTTAGGCTTTTATGTGGAAGTAAACTGACAAATGTACAATGACCCAAATGTTGCACCATTCAACCTTTTTCACCCCCCCCCTTCCCCAATCCATCACAACCCCCCAATACACACAAACATTACTGTAACCTAGACTACAACCACCCAATACACACAAACATTACTGTAACCTACACTACAACCCCCCAATACACACAAACACTACTGTAACCTACACTACAACCACCCAATACACACAAACATTACTGTAACCTACACTACAACCACCCAATACACACAAACATTACTGTAACCTACACTACAACCACCCAATACACACAAACATTACTGTAACCTACACTACAACCACCCAATACACACAAACATTACTGTAACCTACACTACAACCCCCCAATACACACAAACATTACTGTAACCTAGACTACAACCACCCAATACACACAAACATTACTGTAACCTAGACTACAACCACCCAATACACACAAACATTACTGTAACCTAGACTACAACCACCCAATACACACAAACATTACTGTAACCTAGACTACAACCACCCAATACACACAAACATTACTGTAACCTAGACTACAACCACCCAATACACACAAACATTACTGTAACCTAGACTACAACCCCCCCAATACACACAAACATTACTGTAACCTAGACTACAACCCCCCAATACACACAAACATTACTGTAACCTAGACTACAACCACCCAATACACACAAACATTACTGTAACCTAGACTACAAACCCCCAATACACACAAACATTACTGTAACCTAGACTACAACCCCCCCAATACACACAAACATTACTGTAACCTAGACGACAACCACCCAATACACACAAACATTACTGTAACCTACACTACAACCCCCCAATACACACAAACATTACTGTAACCTAGACTACAACCCCCCAATACACACAAACATTACTGTAACCTAGACTACAACCCCCCAATACACACAAACATTACTGTAACCTGTAACAACAAAAAAAACGTTTAGTTACGAGAACCAAGCTATCATAAGTGCTTTTTATAGGCCTATTATGCATTTTGTATAAACAAATAGAATATTCTATAATTGTGGTACAACATCAACGCTGAGACTCACCTGACTGACTGGTGAAACGCAGACCCTCCTGGGTAAATCACATAACCAAACCACACATAAAACCTGAATGAACAGATGATTAAGGAGATCTTAAAGAAGTACAGTTGTACAGATGGCAGCCATTTCCCCCCCTCTCTGTGGAATAGAGGTTTGTGTGGGTGGTGAGAGAGGTGAGAAAGTGGGATTAATGTCTTACCTGCTCCAAAAACACAGTGTATTAATGATTGCCTTGAACTTAACCATAACCCCAGGCCTGCTCTCTGCTCTGGGGCTAGCTCTGTCAACACACTGGTCCACCTGGATGGTTAACCAGCTGTCACGGCTAGAGGTGTGAGTGAGAGCCTCTCACCTGTTCAAGTTCAACTTTCAACTTTATTTGTCCCAGAAGGCAATTGGTTTTGCAGTAAGGAGCACATGAGACACCTGAACACCTTTACAAACGCACATGCAGACGGGTCTTTCAATACACTAGGGTACCAGTGAGGATATCCTACACTGGACAACTTTATACAGCTGTTGAGAAGTCATTGATAGTAATCTGACAATGTTTTTCATGTCATTACATTAAGAAATGTATAAGGGGATCATAGCAATATTCAATCAAATTCACGAGTCAAATCAAATTAAATTAAATTGTATTAGTCACATGCTACGAATACAACAGGTGTAGACCTTACAGTGAAATGCTTACTTACAAGCCCCTAACCAACAATGCAGTTTAAAAAATATGAATAAGAATAATAAATAAAAATAACAAGTAATTAAAGACCAGCAGTAAAATAACAATAGCGAGACTATATACAGGGGGTACCGGTACAGAGTCAATTTGAGGGGGCACCGGTTAGTCGAGGCAATTGAGGTAATATGTACATGTAGGTAGAGTTATTAAAATGACTATGCATAGATAATAACAAAGAGTAGCAGCGATGTAAAAGAGTGGGGAGGGGGGTGCAAATAGTCTGGGTAGCCATTTGATTAGATGTTCAGGAGTCTTATGGCTTGGAGGTAGAAGCTGTTTAGAAGCCTCTTGGACCTAGACTTGGCGCTCGGGTACCAATTGCGGTGCGGTAGCAGAGAGAACAGTCTATGACTAGGGTGGCTGGAGTCTTTGACAATTTTTAGGATCTTCCTCTGACACCGCCTAGTATATAGGTCCTGGATGTCAGGAAGCTTGTCCCCAGTGATGTACTGGGCCGTATGCACTACCCTCTGTAGTGCCTTGTGGTCGGAGACCGAGCAGTTGCCATACCAGGCAGTGATTCAACCAGTCAGGATGCTCTCGATGGTGCAGCTGTAGAATCTTTTGAGGATCTGAGGACCCATGCCAAATCTTTTCAGTCTCCTGATGGGGAATAGGCTTTGTTGTGCCCTCTTCACGACTGTAATGGGATGCTTGGACCATGTTAGTTTGTTGGTGATGTGGACACAAACAAATTTGAAGCTCTCAACCTGCTCCACTACCGCTGATGAGAATGGGGGAGTGCTCGGTCCTCCTTTTCCTGTTGTCCACAATCATCTCCTTTGTCTTGATCACATTGAGGGAGAGGTTGTTGTCCTGGCACCACACGGCCAGGTCTCTGACCTCCATCCCTATAGGCTGTCTCGTCGTTGTCTGTGATCAGACCTATCAGTGTTGTGTCATCGGCAAACTTAATGATGGTGTTGGAGTCGTGCCTGGCTGTGCAGTCATGAGTGAATAGGGAGTACAGGATGAGACTGAGCACGCACCCCTGAGGGGCCCCCGTGTTGAGGAACAGCGTGGCGGATGTGTTGTTGCCTACCCTTACAACCTGGGGGTGGCCCGTCAGGAAGTCCAGGATTCAGTTGCAGAGGGAGGTATTTAGTCCCAGGGTCCTTAGCTTATTGATGAGCTTTGAGGGCACTATGGTGTTTAACGTTGAGATGTAGTCAATGAATAGCATTCTCAGATAGGTGTTCCTTTTGTCCAGGTGGGAAAGGGCAGTGTGGAGTGCAATAGATATTGCATCATCTGTGGATCTGTTGGGGCGGTATGCAAATTAGAGTGGGTCTAGGATTTCTGGGATAATGGTGTTGATGTGAGCCAGGACCAGCCTTTCAAAGCACTTTATGGCTACAGACGTGAGTGCTATGGGTCGGTAGTCATTTATGCAGGTTACCTTAGTGTTCTTGGGCACAGGGAGTATGGTGGTCTGCTTAAAACATGTTGATATTCTAGACTCAAGACAAGGAGAGGTTGAAAATGTCAGTGAAGACACTTGCCAGTTGGTCAGCACATGCGCATTCGTACACGTCCTGGTAATCCGTCTGGCCCTGCAGCCTTGTGAATGTTGACCTGTTAAAGGTCACACAGTCGTCCAGAACAGCTGGTGCTCTCATGCATGTTTCAGTGTTATTTTCCTCGAAGCGAGCATAGAAGTGGTTTAGATCGTCTGGTAGGCTCATGTCACTGGTCAGCTCTCAGCTGTGCTTCCCTTTGTAGTCTGTAATAGTTTGCAAGCCCAGCCACATCCGACGAGTGTTGGATCCGGTGTAGTACGATTCGATCTTAGTCCTGTATTGACGCTTTGCCTGTGTGATGGTTCGTCGAAGGGCATAGCGGGATTTCTTATAAACTACCGGATTAGAGTCCCGCTCCTTGAAAGTGGCAGCTCTAGCCTTTAGCTCAGTGCGGATGTTGCCTGTAATCCATGGCTTCTTGTTGGGGTATGTGCTGTCACGTCCTGACCAGTAGAGGGAGTATTTGTTTTTAATTTTGGTCAGGATGTGGCAGAGGGTATTTGTTTTATGTGGTTTGGGGTGTGTGTTGTATTTAAAGGGGGTTTGATTTGTTAGTTCCGGGTTTGGGTTATGTGCTATGTTTGTATTTCTATGTTCTTTCTAGTTCTTTGTATTTCTATGTCTAGGTTTGGGTGTTGGACTCTCAATTGGAGGCAGGTGTTTTTAGTTGCCTCTGATTGAGAGTCCTATATATGGGTATGTGTTTGGTTTAGTGTTTGTGGGAGATTGTTCCATGTATAGCTTATGGCCTTACAGGACTGTTTATTCGTCGTTGTGTTTCTTTTGGTTTTTTCCTTCTTTCCTTAATAAAAGAAGATGAGTACACATATACCCGCTGCGTTTTGGTCTCAATCCGACGACAGCCGTTACATGTACGTACGGTCACTGTTGGGGCGACATCATCGATGTACTTATTGATGAAGCCAATGACTGATGTAGTGTACTCCTCAATGCCATCGGAAGAATCCCGGAACATATTCCAGTCTGTGCTATCAAAACAGTCCTGTAGCTTAGCATCTGCTTCATCTGACCACTTTCTTATTGACCGAGTCACTGGTGCTTCCTGCTTAAATTTTTTCTTGTAAGCAGGAATCAGGAGAATAGAATTATGGTTAGATTTGCCAAATGGAGGGCGAGGGAGAGCTTTGTACGCATCTCTGTGTGTGGAGTAAAGGTGGTCTAGAGTTTTTTTCCCCTCTGGTTGCACATTTAACATGCTGATAGAAATTTGGTCAAACGGATCTAAGTTTGCCTGCATTAAAGTCTCCGGCCACTTGCAGCACCGCCTCTGGATGAGCATTTTCCTGAGTCGATTTAAAACCTATGTTTAATCCTTTATAAAATAGTTGGTGTCTTGACGGAATTGTCCAAAATCGTGTGACATTAAACATTACTTTTCTGTCCTTGCATTTATGGCAGTGTAAGTTGTCGTTATATCATATATTAAGCTTTAATCAGTTAAATTAGACATTGAACCCTGTAAGAATCCTTACTCTAGCTGTCAGACAGTTTTTTGTATAGAGATCTCAGACATGGCTTCTTTTGTTACTTGATGAAAACAGTTTTCATGGGCACACAAATCCAAAAGAATAAATGCGATTGCAAATAAAATGCTTCCAACCAAAAGAGTCCCCTAATTACCTTGATACTTAAAACCTAAATCCATACTGTCATTAATGTGGTTGTTCAATAATTATGCATAATACTTATTCGATGCACATTTGGTGTCCAGCTGACTAGTTACACTATGATATTTTCACATTATCATCTGATTTAGGAAAGAATTTTCAGAATGACAGTCAAGTGACCAACAACTGTTGTGATAGCGCATGCAATGCAACAACAGCCCAAAAAGGTGTTCAGAATATTTTTGTGTCTCATTCGTTACGCTGGTAAAGACAGGGTCTTGTTAGATTAACAGAGAAAGCATCAAGGGGGAAAGGGGGATACCTAGCCAGTTGTACAACTGAATGCCTTCAAATGAAATGTGTCTTCCACATTTTACCCAACCCCTCTGAATCAGAGAGGTGCGGGGGGCTGCCTTAATCGACATTCACGTCTTCGGCGCCCGGGGAACAGTGGGTTAACTACCTTGCTCAGGGGCAGAACAACAGATTTTTACCTTGACAGCTCAGGGATTTGATCCAGCAACCACTAGGCTACCTAAAGCCCCCATAATGAGTTAACGTTTTCATAAGTTTTTGTGCCTCTGATTGGACACTGTGCACAATTGTCTACTGTGCACAATTGTGTAGGATAGACTATTGTGTAGGATAGACTATTGCACAACACCCAATGCCATTTCTATTAATAATTCTGCCAACCTAGTCTCAGAGCATTTTGTATTATTATATACGTAAATCCGAGACACTCCATTTAGTATGATATGTAACGTTTTGTATGGTATGTATT
Source organism: Salmo trutta (assembly GCF_901001165.1). Taxonomy (NCBI): domain Eukaryota; kingdom Metazoa; phylum Chordata; class Actinopteri; order Salmoniformes; family Salmonidae; genus Salmo; species Salmo trutta. The sequence continues at coordinate 37,128,759 of NC_042982.1, read as the reverse complement.
AATTTGTGCATGTCCATCACCCATTTCGTATGATATGTTACGAATTACAATCCATATTACACAGTATGTTACAAATTTGCAAAATGTACAATATGTTAAGAATTTGCAAAACATATGATATTGTTCCCTGCTGTTTCATTACAACATTTTACGAATTCTAGCTAGGTGGCTAGCTGGCTAACGTTAGCTAGGCTATGGTTTAGGGGTTTCGGTGAAGGTTAGGGTTAAGTTCAGTAGTTAGCTTAAAGAGTTGAAGTTAGGGTTAGAGGAAGGGTTAGCTAAAAGGGTAAAGGTTAGGGGAAGGGTTAGCTAAAAGGGTAAAGGTTAGGGGAAGGGTTAGCTAAAAGGGTAAAGGTTAGGGGAAGGGTTTTCGAACATGGTAAGTAGTTTCAAAGTAGTTAAAAAGCAGTAAGTAGTTGAAAAGTTGCTAATTAGCTAAACAATCTTTGTCCTTGATGAGATTCGCACTCAGAACCTTTGGGTTGCTAGACATTCACATTATACAATATCAAACATAACATATCATACTAATCTGAGTGTCCTGGATTTACATTTACTATGTTAGGTCAAGTCTATGAGACCAGGTTGATTATGGATATAATGACACTAAATTACAAAGAATATTGGGCTTATTGACAATATAATCGGGTACTTCAATTAAAAATAAATGTCGTTTTCCATGTTACACCTGCAGTTTTAAACAATACAAGGGGCTTGAAGTAGCCTACTTGAACTTACATTTGGAGCTCAGAAATTAAAGTACTGTAATAGGCCTATATTGAAAATCAGACATTTCCTCAATTTGGTGCTTTAAAGTTCCTTGTAATTATTGTAACCTGTTTCTAAGGTCTCTTGCTCCCTTATAATTATCCGTGGTTTCAATTTTTATCAGTTTTTGTGAGAGATGGAGCCATTTTCGTTTTTTCTTGCTGCTTCAAGTGAAGGGTGTGGCGCTTCTCTGTTGCGGCAAAACCACGTGCGGTTACTATAACGATTATAACGTCTAATGTTGGCTTCAACTTGGCTTTCAAAAAAAATCCTTCCATTAAAAAAGGAACCTGTTTTTTGGTAACTTTCTCATTATAAAAACAGCCATGGTAAGATTCAAATGGTGAGATTAATGCTATTCATGGCTTTCATCATACATATTTAGCCTGGCAATGTCCAAATTATTCTCACATATTTTAGAATGTAATAATAATTTGAATATCAATTCTTTGGCAAGTCCTAAAAAAGCACATTATTCTTAAAGTGGTAATGGCCTACTTTAATGTATTTATTTGTACACTTTTTGCATACGTTGGGGGAGGGGAGGGGGGTGTGTACATTAGGCCCTATATGTTTAATTATATAAATTATACAATTGTATAAGACTGAGTTCCTTAAAAATTACAATTAAGTGCTTGAAAAAGTCCCTGAATGTCCTTGAATTTGACTTGCTAATGTCTGAAGGAACCCAGCTTTAAGGATGTACAGGGCTGTGAAAAGTATTTTCCCCCGTTCTGATTTTCTCTATTTTTGCATATTTTTTATACTGAATGTTATCAGATATTCAAACAAAATCAAAAATTAGATGAAGTGAACCTGAGTTTACAGATAACCAAAAAAAAGGATACTTATTTTGTTTATTTAATTAACAGAGTTACGTAACACCGTAACAAGTAATTGCCCTCTTACACTCAATAACTGGTTGTTCCACCTATAGTTGCAAGGATGCAACCAAATGCTTTCTGTAGTTGATCAGTCTCTCACATTGCTGTGTAGGAATTGTGGCCCACTCTTGCATGCAAAACTGCTTTATCTCAGCGACATTTGTGGGTTTTCAAGCATGAACTGCTCATTTCAAGTCCTGCCACAACATCTCAATTGGGATTAGGTCTGGACTTTGAGTAGGCCATTCCAAAACTTCAAATGTTTGCTTTTAAGCCATTTTCATGTAGACTTGATTGTGTTTTGGATCATTGTCTTGCTGCATGACCCAGCTGCACTTCAGCTTCAGCTCACAGACAGATGGCCTGACATTCTCCTGTAGAATTCTCTGATACAGAGCAGAATTCATGGTTCCTTCTAGCAAGACAAGTCATCCAGGTCCTGAAGCAGCAAAGCATCCCCAAACCATCACACTACCACCACCACGCTTGACCGTTGGTATAGGGTTCTTACTGTAAAATGCAGTGTTTGGTTTTCGCCAGACATAATGGGACCCATGTCATCCAAAAAATTTACTCAAGTTTGTCAAAAAACAACTGGAAGCACCTGGACGATCATCAAGACTCTTGGAAGAATATTCTATGCACAAATTATTCAAAAGTATAACTATTTGGACGACATGGGTCACATTATGCCCTGTGAAAACCAAACACTGGGAAATGTACAATTCATATTGCTGTCCTCTCAACTGTACCATATCTTTCACGTTGGAGATCGATACAGGACTTCATTACATGGACTTCAAACAATCTCAATTGTAATGCATTCATTTAACTGTTGGCTCATGGGAGTGTAGTGACCTACTAAACCACTGGGACTGGGATTGTATGTGTGTGTGGTACATGGTTTACTATACCTGTGAGTACCAGAAGGATTGTATGTGTGTGGTACATGGTTTACTATACCTGTGAGTACCAGAAGTCCTCACAAGAACAGCAAACCAACAAAAATTCTGAGAAGTGAGAACAATGTGCTGATCCTCACTTGTAAAAAGGCTATTTTAGGCTTAGGGGGTAGGTATAGGGTTAGGTTAAATAAAGGTAAAATAAATAAATATCTGGCTTTTCTACCTTCAATCGATGTTTCCTCGATCGACTCCACTTTCTTGTTGCTATGCAGGTCCAGAGACGCAGCCAGTCTCCTTGTGAAGCAGCAACGGCGTATTGTCTGTCACGACAAGGGGGCGTTAGTTTCACGTAAAACCACCATTCGTTTCTGTCCCCCCCCCCTATTACAAGAGCTATTCATTCGGATTTTGATGCTAGCGGTTTAAAACAAGAAAGGACTGTTATAGAGCTATGTAAAATATAAATAAAGGAACGTTTCTGGCGCTGTTTGATGTGCCTTTACCCCCATCAACACAGGGTGGTGTAGTTGTGAGTCATTACGCAGGGAAACCTCCACACCTCTGGCCTCAGTTGGTTCTCCCATCATTTCCCTGTCCTCTCTGCAACCCGCCCGCAGTGTGGTCCCGACCCAGTCTGTTAGTATAGAGTTGGTTTAGCCATCATTTCCCTGTCCTCTCTGCAACCCGCCCGCAGTGTTGTCCCGACCCAGTCTGTTAGTATAGAGTTGGTTTAGCCATCATTTCCCTGTCCTCTCTGCAACCCGCCAGCAGTGTGGTCCCGACCCAGTCTGTTAGTATAGAGTTGGTTTAGCCATCATTTCCCTGTCCTCTCTGCAACCCGCCAGCAGTGTTGTCCCGACCCAGTCTGTTAGTATAGAGTTGGTTTAGCCATCATTTCCCTGTCCTCTCTGCAACCCGCCCGCAGTGTGGTCCCGACCCAGTCTGTTAGTATAGAGTTGGTTTAGCCATCATTTCCCTGTCCTCTCTGCAACCCGCCCGCAGTGTGGTCCCGACCCAGTCTGTTAGTATAGAGTTGGTTTAGCCATCATTTCCCTGTCCTCTCTGCAACCCGCCCGCAGTGTTGTCCCGACCCAGTCTGTTAGTATAGAGTTGGTTTAGCCATCATTTCCCTGTCCTCTCTGCAACCCGCCCGCAGTGTTGTCCTGACCCAGTCTGTTAGTATAGAGTTGGTTTAGCCATCATTTCCCTGTCCTCTCTGCAACCCGCCCGCAGTGTGGTCCCGACCCAGTCTGTTAGTATAGAGTTGGTTTAGCCATCATTTCCCTGTCCTCTCTGCAACCCGCCCGCACTGATCCCGACCCAGTCTGTTAGTATAGAGTTGGTTTAGCCATCCTTTCCCTGTCCTCTCTGCAACCCGCCCGCAGTGTTGTCCCGACCCAGTCTGTTAGTATAGAGTTGGTTTAGCCATCATTTCCCTGTCCTCTCTGCAACCCGCCAGCAGTGTTGTCCCGACCCAGTCTGTTAGTATAGAGTTGGTTTAGCCATCATTTCCCTGTCCTCTCTGCAACCCGCCCGCAGTGTGGTCCCGACCCAGTCTGTTAGTATAGAGTTGGTTTAGCCATCATTTCCCTGTCCTCTCTGCAACCCGCCCGCAGTGTGGTCCCGACCCAGTCTGTTAGTATAGAGTTGGTTTAGCCATCATTTCCCTGTCCTCTCTGCAACCCGCCCGCAGTGTTGTCCCGACCCAGTCTGTTAGTATAGAGTTGGTTTAGCCATCATTTCCCTGCCCTCTCTGCAACCCGCCCGCAGTGTGGTCCCGACCCAGTCTGTTAGTATAGAGTTGGTTTAGCCATCATTTCCCTGTCCTCTCTGCAACCCGCCCGCAGTGTGGTCCCGACCCAGTCTGTTAGTATATAGTTGGTTTAGCCATCATTTCCCTGTCCTCTCTGCAACCCGCCCGCAGTGTGGTCCCGACCCAGTCTGTTAGTATAGAGTTGGTTTAGCCATCATTTCCCTGTCCTCTCTGCAACCCGCCCACAGTGTTGTCCCGACCCAGTCTGTTAGTATAGAGTTGGTTTAGCCATCATTTCCCTGTCCTCTCTGCAACCCGCCCGCAGTGTTGTCCTGACCCAGTCTGTTAGTATAGAGTTGGTTTAGCCATCATTTCCCTGTCCTCTCTGCAACCCGCCCGCAGTGTGGTCCCGACCCAGTCTGTTAGTATAGAGTTGGTTTAGCCATCATTTCCCTGTCCTCTCTGCAACCCGCCCGCACTGATCCCGACCCAGTCTGTTAGTATAGAGTTGGTTTAGCCATCATTTCCCTGTCCTCTCTGCAACCCGCCCGCAGTGTTGTCCCGACCCAGTCTGTTAGTATAGAGTTGGTTTAGCCATCATTTCCCTGTCCTCTCTGCAACCCGCCAGCAGTGTTGTCCCGACCCAGTCTGTTAGTATAGAGTTGGTTTAGCCATCATTTCCCTGTCCTCTCTGCAACCCGCCCGCAGTGTGGTCCCGACCCAGTCTGTTAGTATAGAGTTGGTTTAGCCATCATTTCCCTGTCCTCTCTGCAACCCGCCCGCAGTGTGGTCCCGACCCAGTCTGTTAGTATAGAGTTGGTTTAGCCATCATTTCCCTGTCCTCTCTGCAACCCGCCCGCAGTGTTGTCCCGACCCAGTCTGTTAGTATAGAGTTGGTTTAGCCATCATTTCCCTGCCCTCTCTGCAACCCGCCCGCAGTGTGGTCCCGACCCAGTCTGTTAGTATAGAGTTGGTTTAGCCATCATTTCCCTGCCCTCTCTGCAACCCGCCCGCAGTGTGGTCCCGACCCAGTCTGTTAGTATAGAGTTGGTTTAGCCATCATTTCCCTGCCCTCTCTGCAACCCGCCCGCAGTGTGGTCCCGACCCAGTCTGTTAGTATAGAGTTGGTTTAGCCATCATTTCCCTGCCCTCTCTGCAACCCGCCCGCAGTGTTGTCCCGACCCAGTCTGTTAGTATAGAGTTGGTTTAGCCATCATTTCCCTGTCCTCTCTGCAACCCGCCAGCAGTGTTGTCCCGACCCAGTCTGTTAGTATAGAGTTGGTTTAGCCATCATTTCCCTGTCCTCTCTGCAACCCGCCCGCAGTGTGGTCCCGACCCAGTCTGTTAGTATAGAGTTGGTTTAGCCATCATTTCCCTGTCCTCTCTGCAACCCGCCAGCAGTGTTGTCCCGACCCAGTCTGTTAGTATAGAGTTGGTTTAGCCATCATTTCCCTGTCCTCTCTGCAACCCGCCCGCAGTGTGGTCCCGACCCAGTCTGTTAGTATAGAGTTGGTTTAGCCATCATTTCCCTGCCCTCTCTGCAACCCGCCCGCAGTGTGGTCCCGACCCAGTCTGTTAGTATAGAGTTGGTTTAGCCATCATTTCCCTGTCCTCTCTGCAACCCGCCCGCAGTGTTGTCCCGACCCAGTCTGTTAGTATAGAGTTGGTTTAGCCATCATTTCCCTGTCCTCTCTGCAACCCGCCCGCAGTGTGGTCCCGACCCAGTCTGTTAGTATAGAGTTGGTTTAGCCATCATTTCCCTGTCCTCTCTGCAACCCGCCCGCAGTGTGGTCCCGACCCAGTCTGTTAGTATAGAGTTGGTTTAGCCAGCGTTCGCCGGAGTCCAAATCTAACTGTAATTTTCATATCTTCCCTCCGTGGAGGCTTGACGAATTATCCAGCACCACCTTGGATTTCTTTGGAATAAACATTTCTTTAAGGAATACACCATTCATGTCAATGCTTCAACATGCAGCCCCCACCGAGAAAGGTGAGTTTTTCCATGTACTTGGTTATCTATTTCTCTACGATAGATAGCTGGCTAACTAGTAGCAAACAGTGGGATGTTGACTTGCGAATAACAATGATGTTTAACATTAGCTACTTAGCTAGCTTGCTAGTATTATAAGCCAAATGTGGGTTTGCAAATATTGTAACTATAGTATTTGTATTCGGTTGTCAATTTGAACCCTATAGTAGTCATGCCGAGCAGCTATGTTTGGTTAGCTAGCTAGCAGAAAGGTCTGGTGGAGGTCGTGAGGAACCGCTAGCTAGCTAACCAAACATAGAAAGGCTCCGTATCTTTGGCTAACGTTAGTCTTCCACAAAGATGTAGCTGTAGGCCAAGCTGTAGTTTTTTTTAAGGAGCATTCGGGACATAGTTAGCTAGTTGATAATGTTTCGAAACACATTTGAAGTAACGTTACGCTGATGAAGTATAAACGGGACACAAACATACATGACAGCTCCGATGTTGTCCTCTCATCTGGAGAGTAGTGACGGATTCTTCCCCTCCTAAAACATTGTTAACCAGAAGATAAAATGCGAGTGTGCATTTGGTGGCCACAATAATGTTCCATTGTGTGATTTTAACAAACCCTTGCCTTGACTTTTTAGTGTATTTGGACAAAACGTAGCTAGCTAACTATTTTTAAGTCAATAGACGGAGGATTGAGGATTGTTCCGCTGTTAGTCAGTGAACGGTTAATAACGTTGTTCGCTAGCTCATCACAGCTGTCTGGTTATTACCGACACGGTGCATTTCGTTTCCATACTATAGAGACAAGTAGTCAGTCATCAGGTCTAGAGCCTTAGTTTGCATCACCGATAATTAACGGCATGGGCTCTGCGGGTTGTACAGCATGCAGTGTGTCCAGGGGCCATTGTTTACAGTGCACACGTCTTCCCTTTGTGCGTGTGTTTTGTGACACCTCTCTGGTACAATGTAGAATATACTGTAACAAGGCATAGTGTCCCTTTGTTCTTCCTGTCTGCCATTCACATGTTGTGTGTGTATGTGAGAGAGAGTCTGTGTTTCTCTTTCATGATCTTAGTTATTCTAGAAGAGGTGTCTGAGAACCAATTACTGGCTTGCAGTACCTCGGCACAGCTTTCAGTTAATTATCGGTTATTCCCGGGTGCTGTTGCTGCTCCACTGAGCCTGTCAGACACATTGTGGGCAGACTGAACATGTCACATCATGTCCTCCCCTTTATGGGTCAGATAGAGAGTACATCTCTTCCTCCCCATCTCTCTCTCTCTCCCCCCATATCTCTCTCACTCTCTCTCTCTCTTCCTCCCATCTCTCTCTCCCTCTTCCTCCACATCTCTCTCTCTCTTTCTCCCCATCTCTCTCTCTCTCTCACTCCCCATCTCTCTCTCTCTCCCTCCCATCTCTCTTTCTCCCCATCTCTCTCTCTCCCTCTTCCTCCACATCTCTCTCTCTCTCTCTCTCCCCCCATATCTCTCTCTCTTTCTCTCTCTCTTCCTCCCATCTCTCATTCTCCCCTTCTCCCTCTTCCTCCGCATTTCTCTCTCTCTCCCTCCCCATCTCTCTCTTTCTCTCTCTCCCTCCCCATCTCTCTCTCTCCCTCTTTGTCCCTCATCTAGCTTTCCTCTCTCTCCCTGCCCTCTCTCATTTTTTCTGTCTCATATGGGACTGACTGAAAGGAGAGATGGAGTGAAATAATTTTTCCCTGACAAGCTCCACCGTGGACCTCTCCTTCTCTATCTCTGATAAGCCCCACCGTGGACCTCTCCTTCTCTATCTCTGAAAAGCCCCACCGTGGACCTCTCCTTCTCTATCTCTGATAAGCCCCACCGTGGACCTCTCCTTCTCCATCTCTGAAAAGCCCCACCGTGGACCTCTCCTTCGCCATCTCTGAAAAGCCCCACCGTGGACCTCTCCTTCTCTATGCCTGAAAAGCCCCACCGTGGACCTCTCCTTCTCTATCTCTGAAAAGCCCCACCGTGGACCTCTCCTTCTCCATCTCTGAAAAGCCCCACCGTGGACCTCTCCTTCTCCATCTCTGAAAAGCCCCACCGTGGACCTCTCCTTCTCTATCTCTGAAAAGCCCCACCGTGGACCTCTCCTTCTCCATCTCTGAAAAGCCCCACCGTGGACCTCTCCTTCTCCATCTCTGAAAAGCCCCACCGTGGATCTCTCCTTCTCTATCTCTGAAAAGCCCCACCGTGGACCTCTCCTTCTCTATCTCTGAAAAGCCCCACCGTGGACCTCCTTCTCTATCTCTGAAAAGCCCCACCGTGGACCTCTCCTTCTCCATCTCTGAAAAGCCCCACCGTGGACCTCTCCTTCTCTATCTCTGAAAAGCCCCACCGTGAACCTCTCCTTCTCTATCTCTGATAAGCCCCACCGTGGACCTCTCCTTCTCTATCTCTGAAAAGCCCCACCGTGGACCTCTCCTTCTCTATCTCTGAAAAGCCCCACCGTGGACCTCTCCTTCTCCATCTCTGAAAAGCCCCACCGTGGACCTCTCCTTCTCCATCTCTGAAAAGCCCCACCGTGGACCTCTCCTTCTCTATCTCTGATAAGCCCCACCGTGGACCTCTCCTTCTCTATCTCTGAAAAGCCCCACCGTGGACCTCTCCTTCTCCATCTCTGAAAAGCCCCACCGTGGACCTCTCCTTCTCTATCTCTGAAAAGCCCCACCGTGGACCTCTCCTTCTCTATCTCTGAAAAGCCCCACCGTGGACCTCTCCTTCTCTATCTCTGAAAAGCCCCACCGTGGACCTCCTTCTCTATCTCTGAAAAGCCCCACCTTGGACCTCTCCTTCTCTATCTCTGATAAGCCCCACCGTGGACCTCTCCTTCTCTATCTCTGAAAAGCCCCACCGTGGACCTCTCCTTCTCCATCTCTGAAAAGCCCCACCGTGGATCTCTCCTTCTCTATCTCTGAAAAGCCCCACCGTGGACCTCTCCTTCTCTATCTCTGAAAAGCCCCACCGTGGACCTCTCCTTCTCTATCTCTGATAAGCCCCACCGTGAACCTCTCCTTCTCTATCTCTGATAAGCCCCACCGTGGACCTCTCCTTCTCTATCTCTGAAAAGCCCCACCGTGGACCTCTCCTTCTCTATCTCTGAAAAGCCCCACCGTGGACCTCTCCTTCTCCATCTCTGAAAAGCCCCACCGTGGACCTCTCCTTCTCCATCTCTGAAAAGCCCCACCGTGGACCTCTCCTTCTCTATCTCTGATAAGCCCCACCGTGGACCTCTCCTTCTCTATCTCTGAAAAGCCCCACCGTGGACCTCTCCTTCTCCATCTCTGAAAAGCCCCACCGTGGACCTCTCCTTCTCTATCTCTGAAAAGCCCCACCGTGGACCTCTCCTTCTCTATCTCTGAAAAGCCCCACCGTGGACCTCTCCTTCTCTATCTCTGAAAAGCCCCACCGTGGACCTCCTTCTCTATCTCTGAAAAGCCCCACCTTGGACCTCTCCTTCTCTATCTCTGATAAGCCCCACCGTGGACCTCTCCTTCTCTATCTCTGAAAAGCCCCACCGTGGACCTCTCCTTCTCCATCTCTGAAAAGCCCCACCGTGGATCTCTCCTTCTCTATCTCTGAAAAGCCCCACCGTGGACCTCTCCTTCTCTATCTCTGAAAAGCCCCACCGTGGACCTCTCCTTCTCTATCTCTGAAAAGCCCCACCGTGGACCTCTCCTTCTCCATCTCTGAAAAGCCCCACCGTGGACCTCTCCTTCTCTATCTCTGAAAAGCCCCACCGTGGACCTCTCCTTCTCTATCTCTGATAAGCCCCACCGTGGACCTCTCCTTCTCTATCTCTGAAAAGCCCCACCGTGGACCTCTCCTTCTCTATCTCTGAAAAGCCCCACCGTGGACCTCTCCTTCTCCATCTCTGAAAAGCCCCACCGTGGACCTCTCCTTCTCTATCTCTGAAAAGCCCCACCGTGGACCTCTCCTTCTCTATCTCTGAAAAGCCCCACCATGGACCTCTCCTTCTCTATCTCTGAAAAGCCCCACCATGGACCTCTCCTTCTCTATCTCTGAAAAGCCCCACCATGGATCTCTCCTTCTCTATCTCTGAAAAGCCCCACCATGGACCACTCCCCCTCCATCTTCAAAGGCAGGCAACATGACAGCTTCAGCACACACTGATTGTGCTCTGTGTTGCTGTTTTGTCTAGAACAGTCATGAATCTCCGACTGCATAATCCCCCCAAGAGACAATGAGTACTGTTGCATGCACACAATAGTAAGATTGTATTATGGATAGTCAGACTAATAGGTCATTTAAAACGTTGACATGCTTTGCAAGAATAACAATTTCCCTAATAATCCTGTTTACATGACACATCTGAAATCGGGCGAACTGATGGGATTTAAATAAATGCAGAAAATCGCTAATCAAAATAAAATTTCGACCACGTTATTTTTGCGAAGCCTATTTGATTCGGAGTTCAGACATATAATGTTTGCATGTGAAACTATTTCTCAGATGCAGTGGTGGATTTAGGCATAGGCGGCATGGGCAGGCGCCCAGGGCGGCACGGGGTGCCCGCACAAAAAAATATTAAATATTCCGAATGGTGACATTTGCGCGATCGGTTTTCTATCGCTCATTTGCACGTCACGTCAATGATATCATGTCACCGTGTGGGACTGTGGCTCAATTAACCTTGTCAGAGTGGGCGACCTGATTCTAGTTTGTGAGCTAGGCAGGCTACTACCTGGGAAGGTCTCCCACTCAGAAGTACGAGGTGGGGAGGGGGCAGGGTAGGTTGACCTCAGGTCTCCCCACAGGAATCCCGAGGTAGAGGGAGCGGGGGATTCTATCAAATAGCGCACCGCTAACTTTGTACAGTACTAATGCAATTAGTTGTGCAATTTAGTCTGTGTTTCTTGTTTGAAGTGCAATAGTGTAATAATCAGGATGTCTTCTTTATAAGTGTGTTATTCTATTTGTGTATTTGTGTGATATAGGATTTGTGTAATTTAGTTTTATTTGTTTTTGTTAGCAATAGGGTAATAGTGTAATAATTCAATTTGTATTTATATACTACAATTTGTTTCTAAACTCAGCAAAAAAAGAAATGTCCTCTCACTGTCAACTGCGTTTATTTTCAGCAAACTTAACATATGTAAATATTTGTATGAACATAACAAGATTCAACAACTGAGACATAAACTGAACAAGTTCCACAGACATGTGACTAACATAAATGGAATAATGTGTCCCTGAACAAAGGGGGGGGTCAAAATCAAAAGTAACAGTCAGTATCTGGTGTGGCCACCAGCTGCATTAAGTACTGCAGTGCATCTCCTCCTCATGGACTGCACCAGATTTGCCAGTTCTTGCTGTGAGATTTTACCCCACTCTTCCACCAAGGCACCTGCAGGTTCCCGGACATTTCTGGGGGGAATGGCCCTAGCCCTCACCCTCCGATCTAACAGGTCCCAGACGTGCTCAATGGGCTTGAGATCTGGGCTCTTCGCTGGCTATGGCAGAACACTGACATTCCTGTCTTGCAGGAAATCACGCACAGAACGAGCAGTGTGGCTGGTGGCATTGTCATGCTGGAGGGTCATGTCAGGATGAGCCTGCAGGAAGGGTAACACATGAGGGAGGAGGATGTCTTCCCTGTAACGCAAAGCGTTGAGATTGCCTGCAATGACAACAAGCTCAGTCCGATGATGCTGTGACACACCACCCCAGACCATGACGGACCCTCCACCTCCAAAACAATCCCGCTCCAGAGTACAGGCCTTGGTGTAACGCTCATTCCTTCGACGATAAACGCGAATCCGACCATCACCCAGGGTGAGACAAAACCGCGACTCGTCAGTGAAGAGCACTTTTTGCCAGTCCTGTCTGGTCCATCGACGGTGGGTTTGTGCCCATAGGTGACGTTGTTGCCGGTGATGTCTGGTGAGGACCTGCCTTACAACAGGCCTACAAGCCCTCAGTCCAGCCTCTCTCAGTCTATTGCGGACAGTCTGAGCACTGATGGAGGGATTGTGCGTTCTTGGTGTAACTCGGGCAGTTGTTGTTGCCATCCTGTACCTGTCCCGCAGGTGTGATGTTCGGATGTACCGATCCTGTTCAGGTGTTGTTACATGTGGTCTGCCACTGCGAGGACAATCAGCTGTCCGTCTTGTCTCCCTGTAGCGCTGTCTTAGGCGTCTCACAATATGGACATAGCAATTTATTGCCCTGGCCACATCTGCAATCCTCTTGCCTCCTTGCATCATGCCTAAGGCACGTTCACACAGATGAGCAGGGACCCTGGGCATCTTTCTTTTGATTTTTTTCAGAGTCAGTAGAAATTCCTCTTTAGTGTCCTAAGTTTTCATAACTGTGACCTTAATTGCGTACCGTCTGTAAGCTGTTTGTGTCTTAACGACCGTTCCACTGGTGCATGTTCATTCATTGTTTATGGTTCATTGAACAAGCATGGGAAACAGTGTTTAAACCCTTTACAATGAAGATCTGTGAAGTTATTTGGATTTTTCTGAATTATCTTTGAAAGACATGGTCCTGAAAAAGGGACGTTTCTTTTTTTGCTGAGTTTATTTGTCTTTGTTACTTCTTTTTGATATTTATGTGTCTTATTTTTTATATATATATTAATATAGTTTTGATTATTTATTTGTTCCAAATTTTGGAATAAAAATGAGTTATTTTGTTTGGGGGGGGGGTTCGCCCAGGGAGCCATACAATCTAGAACCGCCACTGCTAACATGCATACTTTAAGTTTATTTCCAAACTATCCTCACTCGCAATAAGAGGGAGGCTTGCGCCACACATAAGAGGGAGGCTTGCGCCACACATAAGAGGGAGGCTTGCACCACTTGTGCTGGTACATGCGCAGATCAAATACACCGCTGGAACGCCGATTAAGTATTTGACATGTCCTAACAATTTGAGATTCAAGATTGCTCAGAAAACCAGGTGCTTTAATCGGCGTATGCTTACTTCGTAACTTTACGCCGATTTAAGATAAGCAAAGGTGTCAGCATACTTCAGTTCCGCTGGCCCCTAGCCGAACTCGGCCAGCCGAACCGAGTGTGCTCGCATACTCCCTTAAGACATTTGCTTGGGGAAAAAAAAAAAGTGCCGATAGTACTGTTTGTCTATTTTGTGACGCCATAGCCAGTGTACACTTACTTCTTCATAGACATAATTAATTGAATATAACTTAAAAAATCTGTAATTAACTTTGAAGTTTTTTGATGAAGAGATCTTAGTCGGTCAATTTTACGTCTAACTAAGATGTTTAGTACAGTATTTTTTTATGGAAAAAATGTGCATGAAAACAAGTCGTCTCCCGTTGAATGACAACAGAGTTTATTGACAAATCCCTACCATTGACCTTTCGCCAACGAAGGGGCGTAGACTTTGGCTCCGGACTTCGGCTTGCCTCCAGAACATTTTTTGTGTACCTGAACAGCCGAAAAAACCCTCACAGTACAAAATCTTCCTAACTGTTTCGGCTGGGAAACATGGGGACGCCTTCTGGTGTTTACATGACTAACGCCATACTGCCATAATCAATTTGATATGTAATTATTACTGTGCATGTAAACATACTCAATGGCTGATAATGACTGTGAGTGTGCTTCCGTGGGTGGGTGAGTTGGTCGTTGCGCTGAGTAAACGCTGATCGCTGTTCGCGGTGAGTAAAGTAATACTCCCTATACTTTCGATGCATTTTACAGCAAACGGTGTTTACCTTTGATTACCCTCCGCTACACCAGTTTACCTTTTGATTACCCTCCGCTACACCAGTTTACCTTTTGATTACCCTCCGCTACACCAGTTTACCTTTTGATTACCCTCCGCTACACCAGTTTACCTTTGATTACCCTCCGCTACACCAGTTTACCTTTGATTACCCTCCGCTACACCAGTTTACCTTTTGATTACCCTCCGCTACACCAGTTTACCTTTTGATTACCCTCCGCTACACCAGTTTACCTTTTGATTACCCTCCGCTACACCAGTTTACCTTTGATTACCCTCCGCTACACCAGTTTACCTTTGATTACCCTCCGCTACACCAGTTTACCTTTGATTACCCTCCGCTACACCAGTTTACCTTTTGATTACCCTCCGCTACACCAGTTTACCTTTTGATTACCCTCCGCTACACCAGTTTCCTTTGATTACCCTCCGCTACACCAGTTTACCTTTGATTACCCTCCGCTACACCAGTTTACCTTTTGATTACCCTCCGCTACACCAGTTTACCTTTTGATTACCCTCCGCTACACCAGTTTACCTTTTGATTACCCTCCGCTACACCAGTTTACCTTTGATTACCCTCCGCTACACCAGTTTACCTTTTGATTACCCTCCGCTACACCAGTTTACCTTTTGATTACCCTCCGCTACACCAGTTTACCTTTGATTACCCTCCGCTACACCAGTTTACCTTTTGATTACCCTCCGCTACACCAGTTTACCTTTTGATTACCCTCCGCTACACCAGTGGGTGTGTGTGTGCAGTTGGCGCCTCTCCAGTGAATGTTGGTAGCAGGGTGGACTAATGCTAATGAGATGACTAGGCTCTTGCTTCGATGTCACCCTGTTGCTTATGGTAACTTCATATAGCTGAATGTACCTTTTGATGGACTGATTGACAGTGTGACTGTGTCCCTCCCTGCAGGTCAAAGTAACTCAGGAGCTGAAGAATTGTCACATAGAGCAGATGACCAGACTGCACCTCAAACATCAGACAGAGTGTGACCTGCTGGAGGACATGAGGTACACACACTACATACACACACTACATACACTACATACTACACACACACATAACGGAGGTGATTTGGTCGACCAAATTCCCTTTCCTCTCCCCGAGCGGGCTAACACAGTCTTGTGGTGCACAAGAGACCCGGGTTCGAACCCAGTAGGACAAACACACACACACAGACTGAAATCGTATTACAAAAAAACAACTGAGAAGAGCGACAGAGGAGGAGTATTCCAGTATGCCTATTTATTGGAAGAACACACAGATCTGGGATATGACGAAGGAATTTCCTGCTGTTCTCTCTCGCTCTCTTTTTCTCGCTCTCTCTCTGTTTCTCTCTCCCGACCCTCCCACAGCTGGAAGTCAACACGGGAAACCAGCGCAGCACAAATGTTTCTCTCTCTCTTTTCTGCCCTTCTCTCCTTTCGCTGGGTTTGGCGTTTCCCTTTTTCATAAAGTGGAGAGGCCTGGTCTGTTCTGAGTCATGGAGTCAGGAAGAAGTTGGTCGCAGAAGGGAAATAGCAAAGGGATCTATTGCGTGTGTGTTCAGAGTACAGCAGCAGTAATGGCACACTGCCCCCTTCCCAGCTTGACAACAGAAGGAACCCCCCCCCCGCCTGCTCTCTCAAGCTCTCGTATCTGTGTACTCAATGCATACATGTTTTATGACAACATACACACTCGCGTCTGTTCGAGGACAGATCGCCTCGCTGCAGCGTTGCTGTTGCTTTTGTTTGAGGAAACAGATGTTGTGGTAACTTCTCCTCAGTCTCTGCTAGCAACTGTTAGGGAGGCTGCTTAGCGCTTCCTGTGTTCACTTGTGTCTGCAGCCTCTGTTTTCTGTGGCTGACGTTAGGAAAACTAGTTAGCTAATATGTGCTTGCTGATGCACATAGACACAGAGAGTAGAAACACACACACACACACACTTTCCTCTGCAAATCTGAGATAGTAACTCTTTAGTCCCCAAAGCTGCGCTGAGTTCATTAACCCTAATTAATCCTGGGGCTTGTTTAATCGGAGAGGACAAAAACACCTCGACACTCATAGCTAGACACGGACATAGCTAGACACGGACATAGCTAGACACGGACATAGCTAGACACGGACATAGCTAGACACGCACATAGCTAGACACGGACATAGCTAGACACGGACATAGCTAGACACGCACATAGCTAGACACGGACATAGCTAGACACGGACATAGCTAGACACGCACATAGCTAGACACGGACATAGCTAGACACGCACATAGCTAGACACGGACATAGCTAGACACGGACATAGCTAGACACGCACATAGCTAGACACGGACATAGCTAGACACGGACATAGCTAGACACGGACATAGCTAGATACACATATAGCATATTTCTTGTTAACAAACTATAGTTTTGGCAAGTCGGTTAGGACATCTACTTTGTGCATGACACAAGTCATTTTTCCAACAATTGTTTGCAGACAGATTATTTCACTTATAATTCACTGTATCACAATTCCAGTGGGTCAGATGTTTACATACACTAAGTTGATTGTGCCTTTAAACAGCTTGGAAAATTCCAGAAAATAATGTCTTAGCTTTAGAAGCTTCTGATAGGCTAATTGACATAATTTGAGTCAATTGGATGTGTACCTGTGGATGTATTTCAAGTCCTACCTTCAAACTCAGTGCCTCTTTGCTTGACATCATGGGGAAATCAAAATAAATCAGCCAAGACCTCAGAATTTTTTTTGTAGACCTCCACAAGTCTGGTTCATCCTTGGGAGCAATTTCCAAATGCCTGAAGGTACCACGTTCATCTGTACAAACAATAGTACGCAAGGATAAACACCATGGGACCACGCAGCCGTCATACCGCTCAGGAAGGAGACGCGTTCTGTCTCCTAGAGATGAACGTACTTTGGTGCGAAAAATGAAAATCAATCCCAGAACAACAGCAAAGGACCTTGTGAAGATATTGGAGGAAACGGGTACAAAAGTATCTATATCCACAGTAAAACGAATCGACATAACTTGAAAGGCCGCTTAGCAAGGAAGAAGCCCCTGCTCCAAAACCA
>NC_042982.1:36937458-37064175 GCF_901001165.1 Salmo trutta | reverse complement strand
TTAGGTTGAGTGGGTGAGATGTTTTAGGTTGAGTGAGTGGGATGTTTTAGGTTGAGTGAGTGGGATGTTTTAGGTTGAGTGGGTGGGATGTTTTAGGTTGAGTGAGTGGGATGTTTTAGGTTGAGTGAGTGAGATGTTTTAGGTTGAGTGAGTGGGATGTTTTAGGTTGAGTGAGTGAGATGTTTTAGGTTGAGTGAGTGGGATGTTTTAGGTTGAGTGAGTGGGATGTTTTAGGTTGAGTGAGTGGGATGTTTTAGGTTGAGTGAGTGGGATGTTTTAGGTTGGGTGAGTGGGATGTTTTAGGTTGAGTGAGTGGGATGTTTTAGGTTGAGTGAGTGGGATGTTTTAGGTTGAGTGGGTGGGATGTTTTAGGTTGAGTGAGTGGGATGTTTTAGGTTGAGTGAGTGAGATGTTTTAGGTTGAGTGAGTGAGTGGGGAGACTGTATTTAATCGACTGAATGAACGAACCCAGAGGTCCACCCGAAAAGAAGGGAGTAGAAGACAACATCACCACAGAGGACAACGTAACCAGAGGACAACGTAACCAGAGGACAACGTAACCAGAGGACAACGTAACCAGAGGACAACGTAACCAGAGGACAACGTAACCACAGGACAACGTAACCACAGGACAACGTAACCAGAGGACAACGTAACCAGAGGACAACGTAACCAGAGGACAACGTAACCAGAGGACAACGTAACCACAGGACAACGTAACCACAGGACAACGTAACCAGAGGACAACGTAACCAGAGGACAACGTAACCAGAGGACAACGTAACCACAGGACAACGTAACCAGAGGACAACGTAACCAGAGGACAACGTAACCAGAGGACAACGTAACCAGAGGACAACGTAACCACAGGAGAAGCTTTCTGTCATATTTGTTGTGTGTTCCTATTTGAAGACTGGAGCCATGCTTTTGTTATTTAAACCAGGAAGTTTATTTAGTTTCAATAACCTTTGTTTTGTTGTGATTCCGCGTCCTACTCACTGACCACCTCAAACTAACAATCAATTAAACAATCAAATCACTTTGACTGATATGTTGACCACCTCTCTACTGAGCCCCTAAAGTTACTGATGAGGTAGAGGTCACAAAGGGTCTGGTCTCACTTCTAACCTTTCAGTTTGACCCTTGAACTTTGACATATGATGTCCTGTAGATTTTGAAAGCCCTTCAGACTGATTAATCAGCTCCTAACATATCGCACAGCTATTGGCTTGCACATTTCAAACCTGCCACGCTGATAGGGTATACTACTACACAAGAAACTACCGTATAGAAGATTGAACTACACTGAACAAAAATACAAAACACAACATGCAACAATTTCAAAAATTTTACTAACAGTTCATATAAGGAAATCAGTCAATTTAAATACATTTGTTATGCCCTGATATATGGATTTCACATGGCTGGGAATACAGATATGCATCTGTTGATCACAGATACCTTGGTCTGCAGTTGGATATACTGAGGCCGGTTGGACATACTGCCAAATTCTATCAAACGACTTTGGAGGAGACTTATGGTAGAGAAATGAATATTCAATTCTCAGGCAACAGTTCTGGTGGACATTCCTGCGGTCAGCACAGCACATTTTAGAGTGTCCTTTTGTCCCCTGCACAAGGTGCACCTGTGTAATGATCATGCTGTTTAATCAGCTTCTTGATATGCCACACCTGTCAGGTGGGTGGATTTTCCTGGCAAAGGAGAAATGCTCACTAAACAGATTTGTAAGAAGAAAAAAAAATGCGTAAAAAGCTTTTTGTGCGTATGGAACATTTCTGGGATCTTTTATTTCAGCTCATGAAACATGGGACCAACACTTTACATGTTGTGTTTATATTTTGATTCAGTGTAGACACCCTGTGAGGTTGTACCTTACCGTAGGTCAGTGTAGACACCCTGTGAGGTTGTACCTTACCGTAGGTCAGTGTAGACACCCTGTGAGGTTGTACCTTACCGTAGGTCAGTGTAGACACCCTGTGAGGTTGTACCTTACCGTAGGTCAGCGTAGACACCCTGTGAGGTTGTACCTTACCGTAGGTCAGTGTAGACACCCTGTGAGGTTGTACCTTACCGTAGGTCAGTGTAGACACCCTGTGAGGTTGTACCTTACCGTAGGTCAGTGTAGACACCCTGTGAGGTTGTACCTTACCGTAGGTCAGTGTAGACACCCTGTGAGGTTGTACCTTACCGTAGGTCAGCGTAGACACCCTGTGAGGTTGTACCTTACCGTAGGTCAGTGTAGACACCCTGTGAGGTTGTACCTTACCGTAGGTCAGTGTAGACACCCTGTGAGGTTGTACCTTACCGTAGGTCAGTGTAGACACCCTGTGAGGTTGTACCTTACCGTAGGTCAGTGTAGACACCCTGTGAGGTTGTACCTTACCGTAGGTCAGCGTAGACACCCTGTGAGGTTGTACCTTACCGTAGGTCAGCGTAGACACCCTGTGAGGTTGTACCTTACCGTAGGTCAGTGTAGACACCCTGTGAGGTTGTACCTTACCGTAGGTCAGTGTAGACACCCTGTGAGGTTGTACCTTACCGTAGGTCAGCGTAGACACCCTGTGAGGTTGTACCTTACCGTAGGTCAGCGTAAACACCCTGTGAGGTTGTACCTTACCGTAGGTCAGCGTAGACACCCTGTGAGGTTGTACCTTACCGTAGGTCAGCGTAGACACCCTGTGAGGTTGTACCTTACCGTAGGTCAGCGTAGACACCCTGTGAGGTTGTACCTTACCGTAGGTCAGCGTAGACACCCTGTGAGGTTGTACCTTACCGTAGGTCAGTGTAGACACCCTGTGAGGTTGTACCTTACCGTAGGTCAGCGTAGACACCCTGTGAGGTTGTACCTTACCGTAGGTCAGCGTAGACACCCTGTGAGGTTGTACCTTACCGTAGGTCAGCGTAGACACCCTGTGAGGTTGTACCTTACCGTAGGTCAGCGTAGACACCCTGTGAGGTTGTACCTTACCGTAGGTCAGCGTAGACACCCTGTGAGGTTGTACCTTACCGTAGGTCAGTGTAGACACCCTGTGAGGTTGTACCTTACCGTAGGTCAGTGTAGACACCCTGTGGGGTTGTACCTTACCGTAGGTCAGTGTAGACACCCTGTGGGGTTGTACCTTACCGTAGGTCAGTGTAGACACCCTGTGGGGTTGTACCTTACCGTAGGTCAGTGTAGACACCCTGTGAGGTTGTACCTTACCGTAGGTCAGTGTAGACACCCTGTGAGGTTGTACCTTACCGTAGGTCAGTGTAGACACCCTGTGAGGTTGTACCTTACCGTAGGTCAGTGTAGACACCCTGTGAGGTTGTACCTTACCGTAGGTCAGCGTAGACACCCTGTGAGGTTGTACCTTACCGTAGGTCAGTGTAGACACCCTGTGAGGTTGTACCTTACCGTAGGTCAGTGTAGACACCCTGTGAGGTTGTACCTTACCGTAGGTCATTATCCATTACCAGCCCCTTCAAGCAGGCCTTCTTAAACCCAACCTAGGAGACATCATAGCACTCGATTTGTTTTATTCACCTGTTTCTATTTCTGTAGTTTTTTGTGTGTTGCTCTCTGATTCTGGCTGCATCTCCCTAACCTCGGGTCCCTAACCTCGGGGCCCTAACCTCGGGGCCCTAACCTCTGACCCTGTATCGTGTTCTACAGAAGCCAGGGAACCATTTGGTCTGCTACTTTAGAATGATGTTATTAAAAAAATACAAATAAAGTTATTTGAATTATGAAACAATTGAAGGAATATTGAATGAACCTTGGAGATAATGTGGATTTGTTAGTTTTAGGTGGTGTGTGAGTTTTGAGTGATTTTTAATGCGAGGGGGGTTAGGATACGGTCCTATCTGTACTTGGCTAGTTTGGTCTGCTCTAAACCACGCCCTCTCTGAGATCTTTATAATGTTTCTCAAACTTGTTTAGAAGTTTCTGGTTTACATCAACGTCCTCCATCTTGTCAGAAAGCTGTTCTCACCCACAGAGCAAGCCAACACTTTATTACAATACGGGTGATGTTACGGTTCATCTCTCTGGCCAAATACAGCTCTGTAATCTCCCTGTGGAACAGTCCTGTGTCCCTGTAGGTTTAGTTTATAGTTTTGATTTGGAGATGTTTCTGAGCTGCTAAATCAGTGTAGTTGAACAACAGGTCTTCTCTTCTGACTGTTGCCACGGTGACATCATTGAGAACAGGTGAAAAATCCTTTCTGCATATTATTATTGGCTGTAAAAAAAAAGTGTTTATTGTGTACAAATGTTCAATAATAAAACAGATGGAAAAATGCATATTTTTTTTGCCTTTTTGTTCTTCACAGTAGACTTATAAGACAATACAGTATCTGTCTGGTCTGTGTGTGAGTGGGGGGATGTGTTCATTATCCAGAACAGCATCAGAAGGCAGTTTCCTGATGGGAACAGCAAGGAGGAGAGATGGGGCGAGGGAGAATCGTTTAGGCAAGACAACACCCTGATCATTACTTTCCATATATTGTCTTTTTTGTCCCGTGGGAATGCTATTTTCAGTTGATATCTTATTGTTACATCTGACGAACAGCCTGGTGTCTAATCCAGAATGTAGAGCAGGTCTGATTGGATATAACCAGTGTGTGTTCTAGACTGTTGTTGAGCGCATGGCTCTGAGAGAAAGTGTGTTTCCCAGGCTAAGGGAGCACTGCAGACACACACGGACTGGACTTCAGGGTGAGCGGTCACCTCTGTTTTGATGTTGGAATGGATGTTATGCTGTAGGAAGGTCTTGTTTAGATTGTCCAGTATCATAGCAGTTGGTGAACTATTCAGTACCACTCATGTGAGACATTTACATTTTACCAGACACTCTGATCCAGAGCAACTTGCAGGATCATTTAAAGGACACATCAACAGATTTGTTTCACATAGTCAGCACAGGGATTCAAACCAGTGACCTTGCGGTTACTGGCCCAATGCTCTTAACCACTAGGCTACCTGCCACCTACAGCCTCTACAGAAGACTGCCTTTAGGAGGAGTTCAACTCAACACATTCTACTGTTCAGTGATAGAGGATGTTCAGTGATAGGGGATGTTCAGTGATAGTGTTCAGTGATAGAGGATGTTCAGTGATAGAGGATGTTCAGTGATAGGGGATGTTCAGTGATAGGGGATGTTCAGTGATACTGTTCAGTGATACTGTTCAGTGATACTGTTCAGTGATACTGTTCAGTGATACTGTTCAGTGATTTAGGATGTTCATTGATAGAGGATGTTCAGTGATACTGTTCAGTGATAGGGGATGTTCAGGGATACTGTTCAGTGATAGAGGATGTTCAGGGATACTGTTCAGTGATAGAGGATGTTCAGTGATAGGGGATGTTCAGTGATAGGGGATGTTCAGTGATAGGGGATGTTACCACCCTGCATCCAACTGCTGGCTTGCTTCTGATGCTAAGCAGGGTTGGTCCTGGTCAGTCCCTGGATGGGGGACCAGATGCTGCTGGAAGTGGTGTTGGAGGGCCAGTAGGAGGCACTCTTTCCTCTGGTCTAAAAAAATATATATATCCCAATGCCCCAGGGCAGTGATTGGGGACACTGCCCCGTGTAGGGTGCTGTCTTTCGGATGGGACGTTAAACGGGTGTCCTGACTCTCTGAGGTCATTAAAGATCCCATTGCACTTATCGTAAGAGTAGGGGTGTTAACCCCGGTGTCCTGGCTAAATTCCCAATCTGGCACTCATACCATCACGGCTGTCTAATCATCCCCAGCTTACAATTGGCTCATTCATCCTCCTCCTCTCCCCTGAAACTATTCCCCAGGTCGTTGCTGTAAATGAGAATGTGTTCTCAGTCAACTTACCTGGTAAAATAACGGTAAAATAAAATAAATAAATAAATAAAATGTTCAGTGATACTGTTCAGTGATAGAGGATGTTCAGGGATACTGTTCAGTGATAGGGGATGTTCAGTGATACTGTTCAGTGATAGAGGATGTTCAGGGATACTGTTCAGTGATAGAGGATGTTCAGTGATACTGTTCAGTGATAGGGGATGTTCAGGCATACTGTTCAGTGATAGAGGATGTTCAGTGATAGAGGATGTTCAGGGATACTGTTCAGTGATAGAGGATGTTCAGTGATACTGTTCAGTGATAGGGGATGTTTAGGGATACTGTTCAGTGATAGAGGATGTTCAGTGATACTGTTCAGTGATAGGGGATGTTCAGGGATACTGTTCAGTGATAGAGGATGTTCAGTGATACTGTTCAGTGATAGGGGATGTTCAGGGATACTGTTCAGTGATAGAGGATGTTCAGTGATACTGTTCAGTGATAGGGGGTGTTCAGTGATAGTGTTCAGTGATAGAGGATGTTCAGTGATACTGTTCAGTGATAGAGGATGTTCAGTGATAGAGGATGTTCAGTGATAGGGGATGTTCAGTGATAGGGGATGTTCAGTGATACTGTTCAGTGATAGAGGATGTTCAGGGATACTGTTCAGTGATAGGGGATGTTCAGTGATACTGTTCAGTGATAGAGGATGTTCAGGGATACTGTTCAGTGATAGGGGATGTTCAGTGATACTGTTCAGTGATAGGGGATGTTCAGTGATACTGTTCAGTGATAGAGGATGTTCAGGGATACTGTTCAGTGATAGGGGATGTTCAGGGATACTGTTCAGTGATAGAGGATGTTCAGTGATACTGTTCAGTGATAGAGGATGTTCAGGGATACTGTTCAGTGATACTGTTCAGTGATAGGGGATGTTCAGTGATACTGTTCAGTGATAGGGGATGTTCAGTGATAGAGGATGTTCAGTGATACTGTTTAGTGATAGAGGATAGAGGATGTTCAGTGATAGGGGATGTTCAGTGATACTGTTCAGTGATAGGGGATGTTCAGTGATAGAGGATGTTCAGTGATACTGTTTAGTGATAGAGGATAGAGGATGTTCAGTGATAGGGGATGTTCAGTGATAGAGGATGTTCAGTGATACTGTTCAGTGATAGAGGATGTTCAGTGATACTGTTCAGTGATAGGGGATGTTCAGTGATAGGGGATGTTAGGTGATAGAGGATGTTCAGTGATACTGTTCAGTGATAGGGGATGTTCAGTGATAGAGGATGTTCTCACGATGGTGTTGTGAAGAGCGAGGATGAGAGGGGTTGGTTATTGTTCAGTATGAACAGATGCTGAGTGACAGTGTGTTGAGTTTGGGTTTATCTTCAGGCTATATTATAAAATCTCTATTGAGCAGCAGGAGTTTGAAGAAAACCCAGAATCAGATGGACTAGATGTTTTGGAAATGTGTTATTACACCTGTGTGAATGACGATACATTTCATACTATATGTTTGATAAGAAATCATCTCAAGAATATATATTATATTTAAGTAGACCCACACACTTAAATCATCTCTTTCCAGAATATTACAGTTAAATTGTCTCTCTCCAGAATATTGTAGTTAAATCATCTCTCTCCAGAATATTGTAGTTAAATCATCTCTCTCCAGAATATTGTAATTAAATTGACCCACACCAACATAGAGAGGTAGGTCCTGGACTGATGGAGGACTTTGGCCTGAGAATGTATAAGTGAATGGGGATCTGTAGTCAATTAAGGTCTTCCATTTGGCAAATCTAACCATAATTCTATTCTCCTGATTCCTGCTTACAAGAAAAAATTCAAGCAGGAAGCACCAGTGACTCGGTCTATAAAAAAGTGGTCAGATGAAGCAGATGCTAAACTACAGGACTGTTTTGCTAGCACAGACTGGAATTTGTTCCGGGATTCTTCCGATGGCATTGAGGAGTACACCACATCTGTCACTGGCTTCATCAATAAGTGCATCGAGGACATTGTCCCCACAGTGACTGTACGTACAGTTGAAGTCGGAAGTTTACATAAACCTTAGCCAAATACATTTAAACTCAGTTTTTCACAATTCCTGACATTTAATCCTAGTAAAAAAGTTCCTGTCTTAAGTCAGTTAGGATCACCACTTTATTTTAAGAATATGAAATGTCAGAATAATAGTAGAGAGAATTATTTATTTAAGCTTTTATTTCTTTCATCACATTCCCAGTGGGTCAAAAGTTTACATACACTCAATTAGTATTTGGTAGCATTGCCTTTAAATTGTTTAACTTATATACCCCCTGTATATATCCCCGCTATTGTTATTTACTGCTGCTCTGTAATTATTTGTTATTCTTATCTCTTACTTTTTTTTAGGGCTTGTAAAGTAAACAAGGTCTACACCTGTTGTATTCGGCGCATGTGACAAATAACAATTGATTTGATTTATACACGTCAGCTACTACAGCGACTGAAAATTCACTAAATCCTAAACCTCAACTAAATCTTGTAATAAATAATGTGGAAATTAGCAAGTTGAGGTGACTAAACTGCTTGGAGTAACCCTGGAATGTAAACTGTCATGGTCAATACATATTGATACAACAGTAGCTAAGATGGGTAGACGTATGTCCATGATAAGGTGCTGCTCTACCTTCTTGACAGCACTGTCAACAAGGCAGGTCCTACAGGCCCTAGTTTTGTCGCACCTGGACTACTGTTCAGTCGTGTGGTCAGGTGCCACAAAAAAGGACTTAGGAAAATTACAATTGGCTCAGAACAGGGCAGCAAGGCTGGCCCTTCAATGTACACAGAGAGCAAACATTAATAAGATGGATGTCAATCTCTTCTGGCTCAAAGTAGAGGAGAGATTAACTTCATCACTACTTGTATCTGTGAGAGTTATTGACATGTTGAAAGCACCGAGCTGTCTGTTTAAACGACTAGCACAAAGCTCAGACGCCCATGCATTCCACACAAGACATGCCACCAGAGGTCTCTTCACAGTCCCCAAGTCCAGAACAGACTATGGGAGGCGCACAGCACTACGTACAGCCATGACTACATGGAACTCTATTCCACACCAGGTAACTGATGCACGCAGTAGAATCAGATAAAAAAAACAGATACAAATACACCTTATGGAACAGCAGGGACTGTGAAGCAACACAAACAGGCACGGACACATGCATACAAACACATGATAACATACGCACTATACACACATGTACACATGGATTTTGTGTTGTAGATATGTGGTAGTGGAGTAGGGGCTTGAGGGCACACACTTAGTGTGTTGTGAAATCTGTTATGAATGTATTGTAATGTTTTGAAAATTGTATATCTGGTTTAATTTTGTCGGACCCCAGGAAGAGTAGCTGCTGCCTCGGCAGGAACTAATGGGGATCCATAATGAACCCCAGGAAGAGTAGCTGCTGCCTTGGCAGGAACTAATAGGGATCCATAATGAACCCCAGGAAGAGTAGCTGCTGCCTCGGCAGGAACTAATGGGGATCCATAATAAACCCCAGGAAGAGTAGCTGCTGCCTTGGCAGGAACTAATGGGGATCCATAATGAACCCCAGGAAGAGTAGCTGCTGCCTTGGCAGGAACTAATAGGGATCCATAATAAACCCCAGGAAGAGTAGCTGCTGCCTTGGCAGGAACTAATGGGGATCCATAATGAACCCCAGGAAGAGTAGCTGCTCCCTTGGCAGGAACTAATGGGGATCCATAATAAACCCCAGGAAGAGTAGCTGCTGCCTTGGCAGGAACTAATAGGGATCCATAATAAACCCCAGGAAGAGTAGCTGCTGCCTTGGCAGGAACTAATGGGGATCCATAATAAACCCCAGGAAGAGTAGCTGCTGCCTTGGCAGGAACTAATGGGGATCCATAATGAACCCCAGGAAGAGTAGCTGCTGCCTTGGCAGGAACTAATGGGGATCCATAATAAACCCCAGGAAGAGTAGCTGCTGCCTTGGCAGGAACTAATGGGAATCCATAATAAACCCCAGGAAGAGTAGCTGCTGCCTTGGCAGGAACTAATGGGGATCCATAATAAACCCCAGGAAGAGTAGCTGCTGCCTTGGCAGGAACTAATGGGGATCCATAATAAACCCCAGGAACAGTAGCTGCTGCCTTGGCAGGAACTAATGGGGATCCATAATGAATATAAATCTACACCCAGCCCATAGCTATCCCATAGAGACTGTTACTATGTCGTGTTCAAAAGACAACAGGCGTCCTCAACCCCATGTCTCTCTGTAGATGTCAAAATAAAGGTGGCCTGAGCGGGGGAAACACTGAAAGACGAGTTTCACTTATATTCACCTCTCTGACATTTTAAATAGCTCCAATACTCTGGTGGGATTTTGGCCTATCTAGAGGAATTGTAAATTCTTTACTCATCTCTCCATTTAAAGTAATTTTTTCCAATCTAGCATATCACTATTTAATTTAATTTTTATTAAGGTGTACAATGTACAACTTAAAACTATCCCTCCAGCTCTTGATACAGACCTGCGATTCACTCTGAAGAACCGTCCTAGACATGATATCATCAAACGCTGCCTGGTCTACATCAAGGCCAGAATGAGGAGGTGGACCAACCCCCTGCATGCCTGTCCCCACACCCCCATCCACCACTCGAGATAGAAGCTTCTCTTAATAACTGATTTAGTTTCCCAGCGTTGGATAGTGATCGCTGGAAATAAATATGTCCAAGACAAACAGGTAGACAATAGACTTATTTCTCAAACAAAACAACAAACTCCACTCAGCCTAAAACAGGCTTACCCTGTAGCTTCCATAGCTCTTACAGGTTGGGAGTGTACCTCGCTTCTAAAACAGAACTGACTTGCTCTCCAAAACAAGCCCATAAATACCTGAGGTACACTTCCTGGAACATACCAATATATATATGGCAACATAACACCAAATCTGGCTAATACAAATGTAACTGGCTTCCTGATAATTACCACATTACATACTGCTTGTCCAGATCAGTGAGATCTATAATTAAGGACAGACCTCCATGAGCCAGATAGACAGTGGAAGGAGGAGACCTCTACCAGCATGATGATAAAGAATTCAGTTGACCCCTGATAAGTTTGCAACAGATGGGTGCTGACATCTTCCTCATTGTTCAACTTTTAAAAAAACAACCTTGCCCCAGATATCTGCAATCGTCCATGCTCCTGTTCAGTATTTGTATTTATTATGCATCACCATTAGCTGCCAAGGCAGCAGCTACTCTTCCTGGGGTCCAGCAAAATTAAGAAATGTCATACAATATTAAAAACATAACAATACATTCACAGATTTCACAACACACTGTGTGCCCTCAGGCCCCTACTCCACCACTACCACATATCTATAGTACAAAATCCATGTGTATGTGTGTGTATAGTGCGTATGTTATCGTGTGTGTGTACGCATGTGTCTGTGCCTATGTTTGTTTCTTCACATTCCCTGCTTTTCCATAAGGTGCATTTTTATCTGTTTTTTTTAACAAATTTTACTGCGTGCATCAGTTACTTGATGTGGAATAGAGTTCCATGTAGTTATGGCTCTATTTAGTACTGTGCGCCTCCCATAGTCTGCTCTGGACTTGGGGACTGTGAAGAGACCTCTTGTGGCATGTCTTGTGGGGTATGCATGGGTGTTTGATCTGTGCGCCAGTTGTTCAAACAGACAGCACAGTGCTTTCAACATGTCAATACCTCTCATAAAAACAAGCAGTGATGAAGTCAATCTCTCCTCCACTTTGAGCCAGGAGAGATTGACATGCATATTATTAATATTAGCTCTCTGTGTACATCCAAGGGCCAACCATGCTGCCCTGTTCTGAGTCAATCCTTTTTGTGGCACATGACCACAGGACTGAACAGTAGTCCAGGTGCGACAAAACCAGGACCTGTTGGACCTGCCTTGTTGATAGTGCTGTTAAGAAAGTAGAGTAGCGCTTTATTATGGACAGACTTCTCCCCATATTAGCTACTGTTGTATCAATACAGTGAGGGAAAAATGTATTTGATCTCCTGCTGATTTTGTACGTTTGCCCACTGTGTCATAGGCGTCGATGAACGGTAACCAAAATGCAGCGGGTATAATGCTCATCTTTCCTCTTTATTTGAAAGAACACTCAAAACAAAATAAACAGACGACAAAACAGTTCCATAAGGCACACAGGCTATACAGAAAAGAACCACCCACAAAAACACAGGAAAACACAGGCTGCCTAAGTATGGCTTCCAATCAGAGACAACAAGAAACACCTGCCTCTGATTGGAAACCATACTCAGCCAAACATGGAAAAGAAACATAAAAAAAGAAAACTAGAATCAAAATCCTCTAGAACCAAAAACCCAAAACACACAAAACAAACACCCCCTGCCACGCCCTGACCATACTAAAATTACAAATGACCCCTTTACTGGTAGGGACGTGACACACTGACAAAGACATTTTAATGGTAGGTTTATTTGAACAGTGAGAGACAGAATAACAACAAACAAATCCAGAAAAACGCATGTAAAAAATTGATTTGCATTTTAATGAGGGAAATAGGTATTTGACCCCTCTGCAAAACATGACTTAGTACTTGGTGGAAAAACCCTTGTTGGCAATCACAGAGGTCAGACGTTTCTTGTAGTTGGCCACCAGGTTTGCACACATCTCAGGAGGGATTTTGTCCCATTCCTCTTTGCAGATCTTCTCCAAGTCATTAAGTTTTAGAGGCTGACGTTTGGCAACTCGAACCTTCAGCTCCCTCCACAGATTTTCTATGGGATTAAGGTCTGGAGACTGGCTAGGCCACTTCAGGGCCTTAATATGCTTCTTCTTGAGCCACTCCTTTGTTGCCTTGGCCGTGTGTTTTGGGTCATTGTCATGCTGGATTACCCATCCACGACCCATTTTCAATGCCCTGGCTGAGGGAAGGAGGTTCTCACCCAAGATTTGACGGTACATGGGGGTGCATCGTCCCTTTGATGCGGTGAAGTTGTCCTGTCCCCTTAGCAGAAACTCACCCCCATTGCATAATGATTCCACCTCCATGTTTGACGGTGGGGATGGTGTTCTTGGGGTCATAGGCAGCATTCCTCCTCCTCCAAACATGGCAAGTTGAGTTGATGCCAAAGAGCTCCATTTTGGTCTCATCTGACCACAACACTTTCACCCAATTGTCCTCTGAATCATTCAGATGTTCATTGGCGAACTTCAGATGGGCATGTATTTGTGCTTTCTTGAGCAGGGGGACCTTGCGGGCACTGCAGGATTTCAGTCCTTCACAGCGTAGTGTGTTAACAATTGTAAGTCGCTCTGCATAAGAGCGTCTGCTAAATGACTAAAATGTAAAATGATTTACAAAAAAACTGAAATGCCAATGGTGGAGGTGTTGCTGTTTTATATTCAGAACCACATTCCTGTAAAGATTTAAAGATGGTCTCATGTTAAATACTGTTGAAGTAATATGGCTACAGGTTCATCTGCCTCATCAAAAGCCCATTCTGGTGGGAAGCTGCTATAGACCACCAAGTGCTAACAGTCAGTATCTGGATAATATATGAAATGCTTGATAATGTATGTGATGTCAATAGAGAGGTTTACTTTCTGTGTGATTTAAGTATTGACTGGCTGCCCACTCAAGAGAAAGCTTCATACTGTAACTAATGCCTGCAACCTGGTTCAGGTTATCAATCAACCTACCAGGGTAGTTACAAACAGTACAGTAATGAAATCATCAACATGAATTGACCATATCTTTACAAATGCTGCAGAGATTTGTTTGAAAGCAGTATCCAAATCCATCAGATGTATCTAGGAAAACCAAAGTTCCAAAGGCTCGGCCTAATATAGTGTATAAGAGGTCATTCAATATGTTTTGTAGTGATTCCTATGTTGTTGATGTAAAGAATATTTGTTGGTTCGTGATCTGTAAAGAGGAGCAAACAAACACTGCACTTGACATATTTATGAGATTGCTTATTCCCGTTACTAATAAACATGCACCCATTAAGAAAATGAATGTAAAAACTGTTAAATCCCTGTGGATTGATGAGGAATTGGAAAATTGTATGGTTGAGAGGGATGAGACAAAAGGAATGGCAGACAAGCCACCGGGGTCTGACAACTTGGATGGAAAATTACTGTGGATAATAGCGGACGATATTGCCACTCATATTTGTAATATTTTCAATTTAGGCCTACTAGAAAGTGTGTGCCCTCAGGCTTGGAGGTAGGAAAAGTCATTCCACTACCCAAGAATATTAAAGTCCCCTTCACTGGCTCAAATAGCTGACCAATCAGCCTGTTACCAACTCTTAGTAAACTTTTGGAAAAAAATGGTATTTGACCAGATACAATGCTATTTTACAGTAAACAAATTTACAACAGACTTTCAGCATGCTGATAGGGAAGGACATTCAACAAGCACAACACTTACACAAATGACTGATGAATGGCTTAGAGAAATTGATGATACAAATATTGTGGGGGCTGTTTTGTTAGACTTCAGTGCGGCTTTTGACATTATTGATTATATAGTCTGCTGCTGGAAAAACTTGTGTTATGGCTTTACACCCCCTGCTATATTGTGGATAAAGAGTTACCTGTCTAACAGAACACAGAGGGTGTTCTTTAATAGAAGCCTTTCCAACATAATCCAGGTAGAATCAGGAATTCCCCAGGGCAGCTGTCTAGGCCCCTTACTTTTTAAAATCTTTACTAATGACATGCCACTGGCTTTGAGTAAAGCCAAAGTTTCTATATATATGGATGACTCAAGTCAGCTACTACAGCAACTGAACTGACTGCAACACTTAACAAAGAGTGGGTGGCAAGGAATAAGTTAGTCCTAAATATTTCTAAAACTTAAAGCATTGCATTTGAGACAAACCATTCACTAAAACCTAAACCTCAACTAAATCTTGTAATAAGTAATGTGGAATTACACATGTATAAGAACTGTATGAACATACTTTTGACATATTTTATTGTCATAATTTTTTTTTAACTTGTCCATAAGGAATATGTTTTGTCCATTTGCAATATGATTTCATAGGAAGTCAAAAGTCAAAGTCAAAATTCAGTGAACCATTGCCAAATGCCATAAGAAATGTCCAAATGCAATAAGAAAGTATTGAAAGTGCCAAATCAGATTATGTCCATTTGCTATGTACGATCATAGGAAGTCGGTTTCCAAACCCAAAAGTCAGTGAACCATGTCCAAATGGCATTTATACTGCCCAAATTATATATAGCCCTATGTTAAGCCATGAATCAACCTAGATGGTCTATTTGTCATGTATGATGAGGGAGAAGTGGGACTCTTGTTTTTTAACCATTTTTTGAAAAACGTCCAAAATGACCCCTATTGGATGGACACGGGTGGGGGGGTGCTCCCTACCCTACCCAACCGTAGACCCCTTGCACCCCCCTAAAGGCATTAAAAACATTTTTAAAATGTGCTCCTGGTAACGCATTCCAATCACCAGGCGCATGGCTGTCCATTTGCAATATGTTTCAATGGGCATTTAGCATCATGAATTTGACATGCTCAAAAATACTGCAGAAATGCAAAATTGACTGGCCCGATGAACTCGGGATGGCCGGGCAGTGATTCTGGTTCCTCTCCATTGCCTGTTGGTGTTGATTTCAAAATACCTAAAATTCACAGCGCCTTCTGTTTAATAAACCATAATAGAAACATAGAACACGCAGTTACGTTCTAGCTGCGGGTCCAGTTCTGACATTATGTGTAGGCCTAGGTGAGGCGACCCCGAAACCTAAGTTTCGGCTCGATAGGTCATTTGCTGAAAATCCAAATTTTTCCGGGCGTTGCTGCGGGGTCCTTGAATGAGCTATCGGACAGAAACTTTAGGGTCCGTCTCTATGGGTCGAGGCAGTTTCAATGCACCTAGTCTTGCGACTCTGGGACATTTCTAAATGTCGTCATTTTCGTGACGGTCAAAATGAATTGACGTTATTGCAAATGTACGAGGTTGTTTCTTGGTCTGAGAATCTTCTAGAGCCACATAACTCACTGTGCACTATCGATTTGAGCTCTAGAACAGGTTTCTAAAGTTTCAGAGCTCTAGGTCTGACAGTTCTTTGACAGTTCTAACAAAGGTAATTATTGCAGGCTCTGTGTGTCTCTAAGCCCCACACTGTGTCACTCCATCCTTGCTGTGTGTGTGTGTGAGCTTTTCTTGGAAATCTGATGGGAGAAATTATTGATTTACAGTTCATGAGGGTTGCCTAATCACACGTATAAAGTTTTGGAAAGATGTGACTTTTTTAACCCTTCGAAACAGACACTATGACCCCAATTGAAGGCACTTCCAGTTGGCACAGGATGCTGAAAGTAAACGCATATCCTCATTGGGGTATATGCTTTTACAGAATTGTGTGATTTTCACAAACTGCAAGTTTGGTACATCAAAACACCTTTAGGGTGAATTTAACCACTTCCGGTTGCTCCAGGAAGATTGGAATCAACCCAGGTAGACCTCATAGTGGCTTGATGAACTGTCATCGAAGACATGTTCATAAGGCATTCATAACCCACATAGGCTTCAGGTTGAATTTAGGGGAGCAGGCAATGTATTCCTATGGGGAGAGAAGTCATTGCAAACTGTTTGATGTAAACACCTTCTTCTCACTGTTATCCTGTCTGGGAACGTCCACCCTAGTCAACAGCCAGTGGAATCACGTCGCGCGAAATGCAAAACCTCATAAATGCTATAACTTCAATTTCTCAAACATATGACTATTTTACACCATTTTATAGATGCCTCTCCTGAATCGAACCACGTTGTCCGATTTCAAAAAGGCTTTACAGCAAAAGCAAAACATTAGATTATGTTAGGAGAGTATCCTGCTAAACAAAATCACACTGCCATTTTCAAAGCAACTAGCATGCATCACAAATACCCAAAACACAGCTAAATGCAGCACTAACCTTTGACAATCTTCATCAGATGACACTCCTAGGACATCATGTTACACAATACATGCATTTTTGTTCGATAAAGTTCATATTTATATATAAAAACAGCATTTTACATCGGCGCATGACGTTCAGAAAATATTTTCCCTCAAATGCTTCCGGTGAATCATTGTTAAAATGTAATATTGTCATTCAAAGAACATCTCGTGAATGCAACCGCATTGCCAGATTTAAAAATAACTTTACTGGGAAATCACACTTTGCAATAAACGACGTGGTATGCTCAGAAAAATAGGCTAGGCGATACATGTTAGCGCCATCTTGGAACCATCTAAAATCAAATATACTATTGTAAATATTCCTTTTCCTTTGATTATCTTCATCAGAAGGCACTTCCAGGAATCCCAGGTCCACAACAAATGTAGTTTTGTTCGAAAAAGTTAATAATTTATGTCCCAATAGTTCCTTCTTGTTAGCGCGTTCCGAAGGCTACTCATAATGTAATAAAGCGCGCGGGACTTGTCGTCACGAATGTGCAAAAAATATATATTTACGTTTGTTCAAACATGTCAAACGTTGTATAACATAAATCTTTAGGGCCTTTTTCAACCAGAGCTTCAATAATATTCAAGGCGGACAATTGCATTGTCTTACTAAACGTTTCGGAATGAAAGGGTTCCCATGGGCGCCCGCGTCATAGTAGTAATGGCCCTCACCCTGTGACCAACTTCCCAAGCCTCTCTTTGGGTCAATTTCTACCGGAGAAGACTCAAACCACTTTGTAAAGACTGTTGACATAATGATTAATAAGTCCCTGTGTGTTTCAATGGCAAAGGTTTGAAGTTATTCCATACATCAGATTTCCATTTCCTGTTAGGGTTTGTCTCAGGGTTTTGACTGCCATATGAGTTCTGTTATACTCACAGACACCATTCAAACAGTTTTAGAAACTTTAGAGTGTTTTCTATCAAAATCTACAAATTATATGCATATTCTAGTTACTGGGCAGGAGTAGTAACCAGATTAAATCGGGTACGTTTTTTATCCGGGCGTGCAAATACTGCCCCCTATCCCCAACAGGTTAATAACCTCTTACATCTAGACGTTCCGCTAGCGGAACACCTGCTCCAATATCCAATGATAGGCGTGGCGCGAATTACAAATTCCTCAAAAATCCCAAAACTTCAATTTTTCAAACATATGACTATTTTACATCATTTTAAAGACAAGACTCTCCTTTATCTAACCACTGTCCGATTTCAAAAAAGGCTTTACAGCGAAAGCAAAACATTAGATTATGTCAGCAGAGTACCCAGCCAGAAATAATCAGACACCCATTTTCAAGCTAGCATATAATGTCACAAAAAACAAGACCACCGCTAAATGCAGCACTAACCTTTGATGATCTTCATCAAATGACACGCCTAGGACATTATGTTATACAATACATGCATGTTTTGTTCAATCAAGTTCATATTTATATCAAAAACCAGCTTTTTACATTAGCATGTGACGTTCAGAACTAGCATTCCCACCGAACACTTCCGGTGAATTTACTAAATTACTTACGATAAACGTTCACAAAAAACATAAATTATTTTAAGAATTATAGATTATAGATACAGAACTCCTTTATGCAATCGAGGTGTCCGATTTTAAAATAGCTTTTCAGTGAAAGCACATTTTGCAATATTCTGAGTAGATAGCCCAGCCATCACGGCTAGCTATTTTGACACCCACCAAGTTTGACCCTCACCAAATTCCGATTTACTATTAGAAAAGTTTGATTACCTTTGCTGTTCTTCGTCAGAATGCACTCCCAGGACTGCTACTTCAATAAAATGTTGGTTTGGTTCAAAATAATCCATAGTTATATCCAAATAGCGGCGTTTTGTTCGTGCGTTCAAGACACTATCCAAGGGTGACGAAGGGTTACGCGCCCGACGCGTTTCGTGACAAAAAAATTCAAAATATTCCATTACCGTACTTCGAAGCATGTCAACCGCTGTTTAAAATCAATTTTTATGCTATTTTTCTCGTAAAAAAGCGATAATATTCCGACCGGGAGTCGTTGTTTACGTTCAAAGACGAAAGAATAAAAACATGGGGTCGCCTTGTGCACGCGCCTCCAGTCTCTGATCGACCACTATCAAAATGCGCTAATGTTTTTCAGCCAGGGCCTGCAAAGCCACCATTCAGCTTTTTGCCGCTGAGAGCCCATGGGAGCCGTAGGAAGTGTCACGTTACAGCAGAGATCCCCTGTTTTGGATAGAGATGATCAAGAAGGCCAAGAAATGGTCAGAGAGGGCGCTTCCTGTTTGGAATCTTCTCAGGTTTTGCCCTGCCAAATGAGTTCTGTTATACTCACAGACACCATTCAAACAGTTTTAGAAACTTTGGAGTGTTTTCTATCCAAAGCTAATAATTATATGCATAATAATCAGATTAAATCGGGTACGTTTTTTTATCCGGCCGTGAAAATACTGCCCCCTATCCATAACAGGACCTAGTCCCTACCCTGACCCTACTGATCTAGTGATAACTGGACCTAGCTCCTACCCTACTGATCTGGTGTTAACTGGACCTAGTCCCTGACCCTGCTGATCTGGTGTTAACCGGAGATGTAGTGGTAAAAAACATTGGTAGGTAAACGCTGATCGCTGATGTGGTCTTCCTGTCTGGGTTGGCGCCCCCCCCTTGGGTTGTGCCATGGCGGAGATTTTTGTGGGCTATACTCGGCCTTGTCTTCGGACGGTAAGTTGGTGGTTGTAGACATCCCTCTAGTGGTGTGGGGGCTGTGCTTTGGCAAAGTGGGTGGGGTTATATCCTGCCTGTTTGGCCCTGTCCGGGGGTATCATCGGATGGGGCCACAGTGTCTTCTGATCCCTCCTGTCTCAGCCTCCAGTATTTATGCTGCAGTAGTTTATGTGCCGGGGGGCTAGGGTCAGTCTGTTACATCTGGAGTATTCTCTTGTCTTATCCGGTGTCCTGTGTGAATTTAAATATGCTCTCTCTAATTCTCTCTTTCTCTCTTTCTTTCTTTCTCTCGGAGGACCTGAGCCCTAGGACCATGCCTCGGGACTACCTGGCATGATGACTCCTTGCTGTCCCCAGTCCACCTGGCCATGCTGCTGCTCCAGTTTCAACTGTTCTGCCTGCGGCTACGGAACCCTGACCTGTTCACCGGACGTGCTTGTTGCACCCTCGACAACTACAATGATTATTATTATTTGACCATGCTGGTCATTTATGAACATTTTAACATCTTGACCATGTTCTGTTATAATATCCACCCGGCACAGCCAGAAGAGGACTGGCCACCCCTCATAGCCTGGTTCCTCTCTAGGTTTCTTCCTAGGTTTTTGGCCTTTCTAGGGAGTTTTTCCTAGGGAGTTTTTCCTAGCCACCGTGCTTCTTTCACATGCATTGCATGCTGTTTGGGGTTTTAGGCTGGGTTTCTGTACAGCACTTTGAGATTTCAGCTGATATACGAAGGGCTATATAAATAAATTTGATTTGATTTGATTTGTTCATGGTGAGTAAAGTCACACTACCTATTACTTTCAATCAGTGGTGTAGTGGAGGGTATACGCAGGTATACGCCAAATACCCACTTATTTTTCACTGGGCATTGTGTATACTCACTTCTTAATCCCCACTGATACATATCAGAGTAGTGTAGTGGAGGTATACGCTGTATCAATTAATAAGGCTGATTGAACAGATAGGAATGTTTAGCTTCAAATTATGGTAAACAATTTTTTCCTCAAATTTTAGGCGCGGCAATGTACTCACGTCGGTAGGCCTACTTGTAAATGTTCTGAAATGCAATTTGTGGAAAACACCATTCTAAAATGGCCACTGCACATGTGAGCGGTTACATGGACAGAGATGGAAATATCCATTACAAATGCAAAAGGAGAGGGGATTTAAAGACGCAACAACTACATTATCAAGGGTTGATAATATGATAATGCATTTGGCTGCTAGACAATGAAGTTGAAAGAAAACCAATAGTGTAGGAGAATGCATAATGAGGAAGTCTTTATAAAAAATAATTGCCTCCACGTTTCTATGGTGGGATTTTAGCTATAGGCTACTCTGAAGCAGAACAGAGTAGCCTATACATACATGGTAGAGAGAGATTACATAATGAAGATGCAGGAAAACATACAACTGAAAACCTTTCCAGAAATTAAAGCTAACTATGACCCTTGACCCTATACCAAATACACAATGATCGCTTAGACAGTCACAATAACAGAGCAGTTATTCAGTACTCATTATCCCTTGGCTCTAGCAGCTGGTGCTAGAGATGGCCAGGAGCTTTTCGGTGACGGCAGGTTTCCCGTCATCACCCTCCTTCCCCCTCTCCTCCTCCCCCAGTGCGGCCAGCAGGTCCCAGGAGCGGGGCAGTAGGCGGTGGCTGAAGGCAAGGGTGGCCAGGCTGGAGGCTAGGGGGATACACACCAGAGACACCAACATCACCAGAGTCCTGAAGGGGAAGTACTGGCGGATGACTCCTCCCTCCTCCCTCCAACCAGGGAACAGGAGGGCCGTTGGAAGCCGGAGGAGAGGCTCTCCACTCAGCAGCCTCAGAGTGACTGCCACAAGGTAACCAGCGGTAGCACCGTAGCCATTAGCACAGCGGCAGTGAAGAACACAGATCAGCTGGGGGAAGACCAGGCAGTAGATGAGGTCTCCACTCATCAGCCAGAAGGCAAACACACTGTCCTCAGCAAACGCCAGGCCTGCACCAGCCAGACCCACCAGCAACACACTGACACGGATCACCCACACACACTCCCTGTCCGACGCCTGAGAGAGAGAGAGAGAGAGGGAGAGAGAGAGAGAGAGAGAGACAGAGACAGACAGACAGACAGACAGACAGACAGACAGACAGACAGACAGACAGACAGACAGACAGACAGACAGACAGACAGACAGACAGACAGACAGACAGACAGACAGACAGACAGACAGACAGACAGACAGACAGACAGACAGACAGACAGACAGACAGAGAGAGACAGACAGAAACACATATATATATAGATATATAGAGAGAGAGAGCGAGATACATATATATAGAGAGAGAGATATAGAGAGATATAGAGAGAGAAAGAGATTATATAGATATAGAGAGAGATATAGAGAGAGAAAGAGATTATATATATATAGAGAGAGATAGAGAGAGAGAGAGATGTATGTATATATATATATATATATATATATAGAGAGAGAGAGAGAGAGAGAGAAAGATAGAGGGTGGGGGGAGTCACATACAGTACATTCAGAAAGTATTCAGACCCATTTACTTTTTCCACATTTTGTTACGTTACAGATTTATTCTAAAATGTATTAAATTATATTTTTTCCTCATCAACCTCCACACAATACCCCATAATGACAAATCAAAAACAGGCTTTTAGAATTTTTTGCTAAATAAAAAATAAAATCCCTTATTTACATAAGTATTCAGACCCTTTGCTATGAGACTCAAAATTGAGCTCAGGTCCATCCTGTTTCCTTTGATCATCCTTGAGATGTTCTACAACTTGATTGGAGTCCACTTCTGGTAAATTCAATTCATTTGACATGATTTGGAAGAGCACACACCTGTCAATATAACATCCCACAGTTGACAGTGCATGTTAGAGCAAAAACCAAGTCATGAGGTCGAAGGAAATTGTCCTTAGAGCTCAGAGACAGGATTGTGTCAAAGGCACAGATCTGGGAAGGGTACCAAAACATTTCTGCAACATTGAAGCGGCCCAAGAACACAGTGGCCTCATAATTCTTCAACGGAAGACGTTTGGAACTAGCTTGGAACTATCAAGACTCTTCCTGTGGAGATGGGAGAACCTTCCAGAAGGACAACCATCTCTGCAGCACTCCACCAATCAGGCCTTTATGGTAATGTGACCAGACTGAAGCCAATCCTCAGTAAAAAGCACATGACAGCCCACTTGGAGTTTGCCAAAAGGCACCTAAAGGGCTCTCAGACCATGAAAAGCAAGATTATCTGCTCTGATGAAACCAAGATTGAACTCTTTGACCTGAATGCCAAGTGTCACGTCTGGAGAAAACCTGGCATCATTCCTACGGTGAAGCATGGTGGTGGCAGCATCGTGTTGTGGGTATGTTTTTCAGCGGCAAAAACTGGGAGACTAGTCAGGATCGAGGGAAAGATGAACGGAGCAAAGTACAGAGAGATCCTTGATGAAAACCTGCTCCAGAGAGCTCAGGACCTCAGACTGGGGCAAAGGTTCAACTACAGGTGTGTCCCCCAAATACAAGCTTGTAGCGTCATACCCAATAAGACTCGAGGCTGTAATCGCTGCCAAAGGTGCTTCGGCTAAGTACTGAGAAAAGGGTCTGATTACTTATGTAAATGTGATATTTCTGTTTTTGCTTTATCATTATGGGGTATTGTGCGTAGATTGATGAGGGGAAAAAAACGATTTAATCCATTTTAGAATAAGGCTGTAACATAACAAAATGTGTAAAAAGTCAAGGGGTCTGAATACTTCCTGAATGCACTGTAACGTGTATACTTTTCTTGATTGACACAACAGCAATTTTCAGAAGTAAATTATTCATACTTTCAGTTAATAGAAAACCCCTGTGTGTACACACACACACACACACACACACACCTGTGCCTTGAGAGTGCCCTTGTAGATGTTGTGAGTGAACATGGATGCGGAGGAGAGGAGGACAGAGTCCATGGAGGACATGACAGCTGCAGCCACGGCCCCGATGCCCACCACAGACACCCAGGGAGGGGTGAGGTAGTGCAGGGCCAGAGGCAGCACCTTGCCTGCCTCCCCACGGGCAAAAGGAGAGGGTAGGCCGTACGCCGTCTGGTTCCAGTCTGTAGGTGTAGACAAGGGAGAGAGAGGAAGGGGTAAAGAGAGGGTTCAGTCCGAAAAGGGGATGGCAGGGAGGAGTGACTGACTGGTTGGATAGCTGACTGGGTAACTGACAGACTGAAGGACTGACATATTGACATATTGACTGATGGACTGACTGATTGACTGACCGACCGACTGACTGACTGATTGACGGACTGACTGGTTGACTGACTTACTGATATATCAACTGACCGACTGACCGACTGACTGACCGACCGACCGACCGACTGATCGACCGACTGACTGACTGGTTGACTGACTGACTGGTTGACTGACTGACTGGTTGACTGACTGACTGGTTGACTGACTTACTGACCGACTGACTGACTGATCGACCGACTGACTGACTGGTTGACTGACTGACTGGTTGACTGACCGACTTGCTGGTTGACTGATTGACGGACTGACTGGTTGACTGACTGACTGACCGACTGACTGGTTGACTGACTTACTGATATATCAACTGACCGACTGACTTACTGACCGACTTGCTGGTTGACTGATTGACGGACTGACTGGTTGACTGGCTGGTTGACTGACTTACTAATTGATCAACTGACCGACTGCCTGGTTGACTGATCAACTGCCTGGTTGAC
Organism: Salmo trutta; assembly: GCF_901001165.1. Taxonomy (NCBI): domain Eukaryota; kingdom Metazoa; phylum Chordata; class Actinopteri; order Salmoniformes; family Salmonidae; genus Salmo; species Salmo trutta. The sequence goes on along the minus strand of NC_042982.1, from coordinate 37,039,864 downwards.
TGACCGACTGACTGGCTGGTTGGCTGGCTGACTGACTGACTGACTGTCTGGGCACCTGTGGAGGCTGCCACTGCTCCTATGATGACCGAGGGTACTCCCATGATGACAACTATTCCAGCTGCAGCGAAGCAGGTGACCTGAGCCTGAGTGGACGATGCTGCAGAGAGGATACGCTGATACAGAGCCTGGTAGGACAGGCCTCCCAATGCCTGCAACACACAGAGACGCACACACAACACACACACGCATCCACATACATAAACACTCCACAAATAGAGGCCGTTAGTCTTAAAGCAGCCATGTGATGCATCGTACTGTAGAGATATATGATGTACTGTGGAGACACAATGTAGTGTAGAGATATGATGTAGTGTAGAGATATGATGTAGTGTAGAGATATGATGTAGTGTAGAGATATGATGTAGTGTAGAGATATGATGTAGTGTAGAGATATGACGTAGTGTAGAGATATGATGTAGTGTAGAAATATATATTTAATCCCATTCCATTTATTCTAATCCAGCCATTACCACGAGCCTGTCATCCCCAGTTAAGGTGCCAACAACCCTCTGTGTCGTCTATAGTTGACATGTTAAAGGACTTTAGTTGTAAATTCTTTACCTCATGTTCGGACTCAAATTTAAAATGTATGGTTCATAACATACATAATACATCATGAAACAATTCATTTTGCTCCTGTGCACATTTGAGGCCATCTTTCAGGACCCTCTTTTACTCATGAGCATCCCTAGTGGAGGTTCCGGACAAAATGGTGGTGTGAAAGATTAGAACTAAACCGTTTCAGAAATGCAGCTTAATCCTAACAACCAATTTCTACCAAAACAAACCCTACACTTACCCTAACTTCTTAACCCTAAACTCTACCCAAAGTCCTCATTTACTGGTTTTTCCCTCCTCACTGAATCAGCAAGCAATCTGATGCACGCGCACAAACACACACGCACACACACACGCGCACAAACACACACGCGCACACACACACACACACACACACACACACACACACACACACACACACACACACACACACACACACACACACACACACACACACACACACACACACACACACACTACAAAAATCTAACCAATAAAAGCAGCTCATCTATCCATTTCCCAGCATGTTCCAACTTCAGTTCGCCCATCAAGGGCGCCTGCTGTGATTGGTTGAAAAAGGCTGCGAGTGTGACCTCCGAGGATGCTGGGTTGAGAACCAGAAAGGGAACGCAGAGCCACTGAAAAACAAAACCACACTATTCATATTGCACTTTACACTGGGCTTTACGTTATACTGCAGAATCAACCTAATATAACCTAGAACTGATGTAATTCATACATCTAATCTACGCTGTGCTTTGACTGAGAAGTGGAAAAGCCTCTCTGTTTCTCTCACCAGAGAGATGAAGATGACGAAGAGTTGTATGATGTCTGTGTAGGCCACAGAGTAGAGCCCTCCCATCAGTGTGTAGGTGATGGCTACTGCTGCAGACAGAACAATGGAGTAGGACGAGGACAAGCCCAGAATCACACTCATCGTCCCTCCTGCAACACACACACACACACACATTTAAAATACATTGTTTGGATGCAGAGTTAATCAATAACCAACCATTAGTTTTGAGGGTTAGGGTCAGAGGCCAGGGGTTACTGACCCAGGGCAGCGAGGATGCAGGCCACCCAGAGCACGTCACTTATCAGTGCGGGAAGCAGCAACGCCATGGTGACCGAGTTTCCATAGCGACGCTGAAACGGGTCCATCATCGTCACGTAGCACTGTGATCTCATTGGCTTAGCAAAAAATAGCCCTGCTGTTGGATACAGAAACAGAAAACTGATAAAAGATACAGTAAGGAAATCCCACATCTTTCTGTGTATACGTGATGCCAAATAACATTTCCCTAAGGAGATAATCAAGTCAGCATCATCAAGTAAGTAAGCCTAAGTAATAAGATGTATGTGTACATCGCTAACTGACATTTTCAACATGTCCCTGATTGAGTCTGTAATACCAACATGTTTCAAGCAGACCACCATACTGCCTGTGCCCAAGAACACCAAGGTAACCTGCCTAAATGACTACCGACCCGTAGCACTCACGTCTGTAGCCATGAAGTGCATTGAAAGGCTGGTCATGGCTCACATCACCACCATTATCCCAGAAACCCCAGACCCACTCCAATTTGCATTCCGCCCAAACAGATCCACAGATGATGCAATCTCTATTGCACTCCACACTACCCTTTCCTACCTGGACAAAAGGAACACTTATGTGAGAATGCTATTCATTGACTACAGCTCAGCGTTCAACACCATAGTACCCTCAAAGCTCATCACTAAGCTAAGGATCCTGGGACTAAAGACCTCCCTCTGCAACTGGATCCTGGACTTCCTGACGGGCCGCCCCCAGGTGGTGAGGGTAGGTAGAAACACAACTGCCACGCTGATCCTCAACACTGGAGCCCCCCAGGGGTGTGTGCTCAGTCCCCTCCTGTACTCCCTGTTCACCCACGACTGCATGGCCAGGCACGACTCCAACACCATCATTAAGTTTGCAGACGACACAACAGTGGTAGGCCTGATCACCGACAACGACGAGACAGCCTATAGGGAGGAGGTCAGAGACCTGCCTGGGTGGTGCCAGAATAACAACCTATCCTTCAACGTAACCAAGACTAAGGAGATGATTGTGGACTACAGGAAAAGGAGGACCGAGCACGCCCCCATTCTCATCGACGGAGCTGCAGTGGAGCAGGTTGAGAGCTTCAAGTTCCTTGGTGTCCACATCACCAACAAACTAGAATGGTCTAAACACATCAAGACAGTCGTGAAGAGGGCACAACAAAGCCTGTTCCCCCTCAGGAAACTAAAAAGATTTGGCATGGGTCCTGAGATCCTCAAAAGGTTCTACAGCTGCAACATTGAGAGTATCCTGACTGGTTGCATCACTGCCTGGTACGGAAATTGCTCGGCCTCCGCCCGCAAGGCACTACAGAGGGTAGTGCGTACGGCCCAGTACATCACTGGGGCTAAGCTGCCTGACATCTAGGACCTCTATACCAGGCGGTGTCAGAGGAAGGCCCTACAAATTGTAATCAAATGGCTACCTGGACTATTTGCATTGTGTGCCCCCCCCCAACCCCTCTTGTACGCTGCTGTTACTCTCTGTTTATCATATATGCATAGCCACTTTAACTATACATTCATGTACATACTACCTCAATTGGCCCGACCAACCAGTGCCCCCGCACATTGGCTAACCGGGCTATCTGCATTGTGTCACACCAGCCGCCACCCACCACCCGCCAACCCCTCTTTTATGCTACTGCTACTCTCTGTTCATCATATATGCATAGTCACTTTAACCATATCTACATATACATACTACCTCAATCAGCCTGACTAACCGGTGTCTGTATGTAGCCTCTCTACTTTTATAGCCTCGATACTGTATATAGCCTCACTACTGTATATAGCCTCGCTACTGTTATTTTTCACTGTCTTTTTACTGTTATTTTTATTTCTTTACTTACCTATTGTTCACCTAACACCTTTTTTGCACTATTAGTTAGAGCCTGTAAGGGAGCATTTCACTGTAAGGTGAAATACCTGTTGTATTCGGCGCATGTGACAAATAAACTTTGACTTGATTTGATTAATGAGCTTCTTTCCTCCTGCCAGCTAATACCTGTGTTAGTGGGTGGTATGTTGCTAATGCTAGCTGCTTGGGTTAGTCTATAGTGTGTAGCTAACGCTAACGCTAATACAAGCTACAGTAGTTTCAAGTTTTAATGTCACATGCACGAGTACAGTGAAATGCCTTTCTTGCAAGCTCCAAACCCAACAATGAACTAATCAATATTAATGTAGCAGCAAAAATAACAAGGTAGAACAAAAACACAAAATAAGAAGAACATGAGAACGTAAGAAGCTATATACAGGGTCAGTTCCAGTACTACAGTCAGGTCCATAAGTATGTGGACAGTGACACTATTTGCATAATTCTGTCTCTGTACGCCGCCACAATGGAATTGAAAGGAAACAGGATGTGCTTTAAGTGTAGACTTTCATCTTTAATTTAAGAGTTTTGTCAAAATTATTGTATGAACCGTGTAGGAATAACAACCATTTCTAGACATAGCACCCCAATTTTAGGGGCTCAAAAGTAATTGGACAAACTAACATAATCATAAATTAAATTGTGAGTTTTAAGACTTGGTTGCAAATCCTTTACGGTCAATGACTGCCTGAAGTCTGGAACCCATAGACATCACCAGATGCTGGGTTTCTTCCCTGGTGATGCTCTGCCAGGCCTTTACTGCAGCTGTCTTCACTTCCTGCTTGTTCGTTGGGCGTTTTGCCTTCAGCAAGGGAAATGCATGCTCAATTGGATTCAGGTCAGGTGATTGACTTGGCCATTGCAGAACATTTCACTTCTTTGCCTCCAAAAAGTATTGGGTTGCTTTCGCAGTATACTTCGGGTCATTGTCCATCTGGACTGTGAAGCACCGTCCAATGAGTTTTGAAGCATTTGGCTGAATCTGAGCAGATAATATAGCCCTAAACACATAATTCATCCTGCTGCTTTTGTCAGCAGTCACATCGTCAATAAATACAAGGGACCCAGTTCCATTGGCAGCCATGCATGCCCACGCCATAACAATACCTCCACCATGCTTCACAGATGAGGTGGTATGCTTCGGATAATGAGCAGTACCTTCCCTTCTCCATACTCTTCTCTTCGCATCATTCTGGTACAAGTTGATCTTTGTCTCATCTGACCATAGGATGTTGTTCCAGAACTGTACAGGCTTTTTTTTAGATGTTTTTTGGCTAACTCTAATCTGGACTTCCTGTTTTTGAGGCTTACCAATGGTTTACATCTTGTGGTAAACCATTTACTCTGGTGAAGCCTTCTCTTGAATGTTGACTTTGACACAGATACGCCTACCTCCTGGAGGGTGTTCTTCATCTGGTCAACTGTTGTGAAGGGGGTTTTCTTCACCAGGAAAATAATTATTCTGTCATCCACCACAGTTGTTTTCTGTGGTCTTCTGGGCCTTTTGGTGTTCCTGAGATCACCAGTGTGTTCTTTCGCTTTAAGAATGTACCAAATAGTTGATTTGGCCACACCTAAAGTTTTTGCTGTCTCTCTGATGGGTTTGTTTTGACTTGTCAGCCTAATGATGTCTTGATTCACTGGCAGTAACAGCTCTTTGGATTTCATATTGAGGTTAACAGCAACATATTCCAAATGCAAAAGCCACACTTGAAATCAACGCTAGACCTTTTCTCTGATTACTTGTAAATGAACTCATGAGGGAATAACATACACCTGGCCATGGAACAGCTGAGCAGCCAATTGTTCAATTACTTTTGGTCCCTTAAAAAGGGAGGGACCACATATAAAAAGTGTTGTAATTCCTACACCGTTTACCCGATTTGAATGTAAATACCCTCAAATTAAAGCTGAAAGTCTGCACTTTCAGCTCATAATCCTTCTTTAATTTCAACTCCAATATGCTGTGGTAGAAATTATAATTTGGTCAATGTCCAAGTATTTATGGACCTGACTGTATATGTACAATGTGCAGGGATACTGGAGCACCTGTGTCCCTGTGTACCTGTGTCCCTGTGTACCTGTGTACCTGTGTGTGTACCTGTGTGTGTACCTGTGTGTGTACCTGTGTGTGTACCTGTGTACCTGTGTATCTGTGTACCTGTGTACCTGTGTACCTGTGTGTGTACCTGTGTGTGTACCTGTGTGTGTACCTGTGTGTGTACCTGTGTGTGTACCTGTGTGTGTACCTGTGTATCTGTGTTAGGGATGGATCTAAATGTACAGAATGGGGACCTGGGGGAAAATAGGGGAGGGGCATGCTTTTCAATTTCAGTCAACTGAAGGGTTTAGTATTTTTTTAAATCTAGTAATTTGTAATTGATGAAATTTCAATATTTCTCAGTGTTTTAGAATTAGTTGCTTATTAGGCTATATATCGATGTGTGCCCGATCCCACCCCTCATCTCTGATTCTCTGCTGGGTGCGCAATATCAAGTGGCCTATAGGCTTTTTAGTGTGGTCTGAATCACATGATCCATAGGCTATAGGCTATTTAGTGTGGTCTCAATCACATGATCCATAGGCTATAGGCTATTTAGTGTGGTCTCAATCACATGATCTATAGGCTATAGGCTATTTAGTGTGGTCTTAATCACATGATCTATAGGCTATTTAGTGTGGTCTCAATCACATGACCCATAGGCCATAGGCTATTTAGTGTGGTCTCAATCACATGATCTATAGGCTATAGGCTATTTAGTGTGGTCTCAATCACATGACCCATAGGCTATAGGCTATTTAGTGTGGTCTCAATCACATGACCCATAGGCTATAGGCTATTTAGTGTGGTCTTAATCACATGATCCATAGGCTATAGGCTATTTAGTGTGGTCTCAATCACATGATCTATAGGCTATAGGCTATTTAGTGTGGTCTCAATCACATGATCTATAGGCTATTTAGTGTGGTCTGAATCACATGACCCATAGGCTATAGGCTATTTAGTGTGGTCTGAATCACATGACCCATAGGCTATAGGCTATTTAGTGTGGTCTCAATCACATGACCAAAAGGCTATAGGCTATTTAGTGTGGTCTCAATCACATGACCCATAGGCTATAGGCTATTTAGTGTGGTCTCAATCACATGATCTATAGGCTATTTAGTGTGGTCTCAATCACATGATCTATAGGCTATTTAGTGTGGTCTCAATCACATGACCCATAGGCTATAGGCTATTTAGTGTGGTCTCAATCACATGATCCATAGGCTATTTAGTGTGGTCTCAATCACATGACCCATAGGCTATAGGCTATTTAGTGTGGTCTCAATCACATGACCCATAGGCTATAGGCTATTTAGTGTGGTCTCAATCACATGACCCATAGGCCATAGGCTATTTAGTGTGGTCTGAATCACATGACCCATAGGCTATAGGCTATTTAGTGTGGTCTCAATCACATGACCCATAGGCTATTTAGTGTGGTCTCAATCACATGACCCATAGGCTATTTAGTGTGGTCTCAATCACATGAACCATAGGCTATAGGCTATTTAGTGTGGTCTCAATCACATGACCCATAGGCTATAGGCTATTTAGTGTGGTCTCAATCACATGACCCATAGGCTATAGGCTATTTAGTGTGGTCTCAATCACATGACCCATAGGATATAGGCTATTTAGTGTGGTCTCAATCACATGACCCATAGGCTATAGGCTATTTAGTGTGGTCTGAATCACATGACCTATAGGCTATTTAGTGTGGTCTCAATCACATGACCCATAGGCTATAGGCTATTTAGTGTGGTCTGAATCACATGACCCATAGGCTATAGGCTATTTAGTGTGGTCTCAATCACATGACCCATAGGCTATAGGCTATTTAGTGTGGTCTCAATCACATGACCCATAGGCTATAGGCTATTTAGTGTGGTCTCAATCACATGATCCATAGGCTATTTAGTGTGGTCTCAATCACGTGACCCATAGGCTATAGGCTATTTAGTGTGGTCTCAATCACATGACCCATAGGCTATAGGCTATTTAGTGTGGTCTCAATCACATGACCCATAGGCTATAGGCTATTTAGTGTGGTCTCAATCACATGACCCACAGGCTATAGGCTATTTAGTGTGGTCTCAATCACATGATCTATAGGCTATAGGCTACGAAGTGCATGCTCGGAGAAGCACAGAGAAAAGTTATATTTCTAGGAAAATGTACTTCCTTCCTGAGTCTTTTGTGCTGCTGGGATGGTGTAAATAAAACTAGGCTGCATTACCCACAGCAATGGATATTCCAACTCTGAGCCCCAGCATGCTCTGCTCTCGTTGATCAAAACCTTTTTGTGTGCTGCCTAACCAATGGCTGTACTGTGTAGGCCTACAGTGGCAGTTCAGGAGGAGAGACAAATCATTCTAACTCCTAACAGTTCTTGATTAGGCCTAGTCCCCAAAAATCTATATATTGTGCACGGACGAGCCTATAGCCTATGTTCTGTTCAGTTTGAGAAGGAGAGCGTGAAGATGAGGAGGAGGACCGGAGGTGAAATTTAATAGCTCGCTACTACTATAAATGATTTGAATAAAAACAGTATATCTCCTGTCCATGATGAATTTATCAGAGTCATTGACCGAACAATAAGCCAGATTCTAGTAATTTATATTCTGCTGAAACTTAAAGTAGCAGCCGTGACACAATCAATCGGAAATGGACTGAAAGTAGATCAACTCATGTAGGCATAATTAATTTCATTTTAATTAGACATTTCTAACAACAAGAGGGCACTGTGTTGGAGCCTATTTCTATCTATTTAAGAAATAAGAGGAAGACCTACCCGTTTGACAGACGAAATTAGGCTATAGGCTGCTATATCCATACATTTCTCTGCCAATTCATTCACCCACCATGCACTCTTTAAATAGCCGTGTCAGTGAAGGGCTGTTAAGTTAAAACAAGAACTCGAATTGAGGGGTATGAGAGGGTATGCCATAGGCCTACCTTTTAACCATTAACTGTCCATTAACTACCCATGAACTGTCCATTAACTACCCATTACTGTCCATTAACTGCACATTAACTGCACATTAACTGCACATTAACTACCCATTGACTGTCCATTAACTACCCATTAACTGCACATTAACTGCACATTAACTACCCATTAACTGCACATTAACTACCCATTAACTGTCCATTAACTACCCATTAACTGCACATTAACTACCCATTAACTGCACATTAACAGTCCATTAACTGTCCATTAACTACCCATTAACTGCACATTAACTACCCATTAACTGCACATTAACTGCACATTAACTGCACATTAACAGTCCATTAACTGTCCATTAACTACCCATTAACTGCACATTAACTACCCATTAACTGCACATTAACTGCACATTAACTGCACATTAACTGCCCATTAACTGCCCATTAACTACCCATTAACTGGCCATTAACTGCACATTAACTACCCATTAACTGCACATTAACTGCACGACAACTGTCCATTAACTGCCCATTAACTACCCATTTACTGTACATTAACTACACATTAACTGCACGTCAACTGTCCATTGACTGTCCATTAACTGCTCATTTGTAAAGTCGTGTCCCCATCCGTCCTTGACTTGTCCTAAATAAGTCTATACAACACACTGTCGGTGTTAGAATCTTAATATCACAAACAGTTATAACCAGTTTAAGGAGGGCATGTCATTTTTGAATTGTCTTCCCTCGGTTACCCCTCCTTCTCCTGGCAGTAGGGCCTGCTCCCGCCTGACAGTCGAATGTGCCGTGAGTGGTGATAATCACCCCCATAATTACCTCATAACTGAACCTAAACTACATTGAAACTAATTTCACACATCTAACAACAGATGAAATAAATGAAGTAAAGTATGGATGGGAGAGAAAAGGGGAGAATGGGTGAGTTAGAAAATGTTACATTTACATAAGTATTCAGACCCTTTAATCAGTACTTTGTTGAAGCACCTTTGGCAGTGATTTTAGCCTCAAGACTTCTTGGTTATGATGCTTGGCACACAAGCTTGGCACACCGGTATTTGGGGAGTTTCTCCCAATCTTCTCCTCAGATGTAATGCGATGCTACTGGTGGCAGAGAAGTCAGGCGCAGGAGAGCGGAAACCGATTTACAACGGTTGTGTTTAATAACCATAAACCACCGTCAACAGAATAATACAATAAATGGGTCAAACAAAACCCGGTAACTACCAGCATACCGTGAACAAGCACTACAACAAACAATTATGGACAAGGACATGGGGGGGAACAGAGGGTTAAATACACAACATGTAATTGATGGAATTGGAACCAGGTGTGATGGAAGACGAGGCAAAACCAATGGAAAATGAAAAGTGGATCGGCGATGTCTAGAAGGTCGGTGAAGTCGAACGCCGAACTCCGCCCAAACAAGGAGAGGGACCAACTTCGGCGGATGTCGTGACAGCAGATATTCTCAAGCTCTGTCAGGTTGGATGGGGAGTGTCACTGCACAGCTATTTTCAGGTCTCTCCAGAGATGTCAAATCAAATTGTATTTGACACATGGGCCTTCCTCTGACATCGCCTAGTATAGAGGTCCTGGATGGCAGGAAGCTTGGTCCCAGTGATGTACTGGGCTGTACGCATTACCCTCTGTAGCGCCTTACGGTCAGATGCCAAACAGTTGCCATACCAGGCGCTGATGCAACCGGTCAGGATGCTCTCGATGGTGCAGCTGTAGACATTTTTGAGAATCTGGGGACCCATGCCAAATCTTTTCAGTCTCCTGAGGGTGCAAAGGTTTTGTTGTGCCCTCTTCACGACTATCTTGGTATGTTTGGACTATGATAGTTTGTTGGTGATGTGGACACAAAGGAACTTGAAACTCTCGACCCGCTCCACTACAGCCCCGTCGATGTGAATGGGGGCGTGTTCAGCCCTCCTTTTCCTGTAGTCCATGACCATGCATACCTCCATTTTGATGACAAAGAAACAGACAAATTCGCCATGGTATCCGACGTATAAATAATATGACTGCTGTCATATCGACACTTATATTCTTCATGTCATTGTTGCTTTTGTGCTGATTTTCATTATTTATCAAGCACACTTGGCGCTTATAATGATGTTTAGGCTATTGATGATTTGACTGCGCATCTTGCTGATCGTGCATCTTGGTGGTTGGTGTATTTTGGTGTATTTGTTTTATTTTGGCGTTATAAAAAGAAGCTGTTACCGTGTTCCAACACATACATTTTTTGTTTCATAGTTGTAACAAAGGCACTCCAAATAGAAATTGATTGAACACTTGAATATTTGTGTTTTTTGTGAGTTTTGATTTTACATATAGCCTACAGTAACATAAACTAAGGAAAATGCTATTGTGTTATGTGAAATAAGATTTGTATTCTAATATTACCTTAGACCTTCATAAACACAACCAAATGATTATTTTTTGCGATAGCATATATGAAATGTATTAATTACACTGTTAGAATGTTGCAGTCAGAATGACTGTTCATTAGCTTGAAGGGGGGTCCCTTGAGGCCCAGTAGTTTTTGTGTTTAAAAGAAAATGGCAAAAATCACATTCACAGCTTAACATTTTTAAGAAAATAAAATGGATCTGATTTGGTTCGTGATGCTTTATGCCAGAAACAAGCTGTAAAGTCCCCGGGAAAGACGTGACGCCGATGCACATGGGGATATGATTGTTTCATTTCTTTGACATTCGAAGGCTGAGCTACAACCTTCTGTAGCCGAGGAGACAAACAATTTGCTTGGGAAGTAATCTCATTCTGTCACTATCAACTGATTAAGCTATTCATTTTCTGTACAGTATAAGATCTTTAAACCCAGACAGCTTTTAGGGAAACACTCATTGTAGCAGTCTCCTGTGGTTCACTCCCTTAGTGTGTTTGGTGAAAAGTGTGTTGCTAATGCTAACAACCTGTGTTAGTGGATGGTATGTTGCTAATGCTAACAACCTGTGTTAGTGGATGGTGTGTTGCTAATGCTAATGCTATCATGTTGTTAATACTAATGCTTGCAACCTGTATGGGTAGACGGCGTGTCGCTTATACTAACTACCTGTGTTAGTGGATGGTGTGTAGCTCATGCTAATGCTAGCAGTGCAGCTGACTGCTTATAAGCTCTCTTCGTACTTCTTACCCAATATGAAGGTGATAAGATAAGCCAGGGGCCCCAAAGCCCAGATGAGACCTTGAGAGGGAGAGTAGACAGCCTCTGCAGTGCCCATGATGTAGCCCCCTCCAACCCACGTCGCTATGACAACAGATACACAGTCGTGAGCACAAACATGCACACACATCTCAATGAACAACACATTCCTGGAAAACGCATATCAGTCACAGTGTAATAATGTCCAGTATTACTGTTTACTCTAAGGTATAACACGCTGTTACATCTTCCCTGACATCTCCAGGCTGAAGCACTGTTTCTGTTACCCACACACACACACACACACACACACACACACACACACACACACACACACACACACACACACACACACACACACACACACACACACGACTCACCTGTCATAGTGAAAACCCCCACCAAAACGTTGATATTGCGTCCTCCTATCATGGTGACTTCACTCTTGCTGCCTACACATTTCTCCTCCTCCTTCTTGGACTTCCTGGAGGCCCAGATCCCTATGGCCAGGATCAGGACATAGAAGACCACCACCGCCACCAGGCCACCAACATCCAGAGCCATCCTGAGTCTATCACACACACATCAAGATATAAGACTTCCACCAGAATCCAGAGCAACGTCAACAACATGCATGTAGCCAACACACACACGAGGGGAAGAGAGCACAGGAGAGGAGAGTTTGTGTTCTGTCTGTCTGTCTGTCTGTCTGTCTGTCTGTCTGTCTGTCTGTCTGTCTGTCTGTCTGTCTGTCACATACGGCAGGTGGAGATGACATGCTCCAGATATAGTCCGGTGTGGCAGAAAGTGATATTCTAAATCCAGTGACACCCCCTGTGTAACAGTATTGTTTCTGTCCCTCTCCTCCGTCCCTCTCCTCCGTCCCTCTCCTCCGTCCCTCTCCTCCGTCCCTCTCCTCCGTCCCTCTCCTTGCCCCAATCTAGACTTTTACACAAACTCTCAAAACAACTACTTCAAGGTCTCAGAGCGAGTGACATCACCAATTGAAAGCCGTGTGGCTCAGTTGATAGAGCATGGTGTTTGCACGCCAGGGTTGTGGGTTCGATTCCCACGGGGGACCAGTATGGAAAACAATGTATGAAATGTATGCATTCACTACTGTAAGTCGCTCTGGATAAGAGTGTCTGCTAAATGTAAAAATGTAAAAAAAAAAAATGTAAAAAATGTAGTCTAGCGCACACCGCTAACTAGCTAGGCATTTCACACAGGTTACACTCACCCCCCTTTGACCTCGTCCTTGTCCACAGCAAACCCAGCAGCTGGGCAGAACCCAACTGAGTGATCCAGGTACGGCACCAATGTAACAGTATTGCTTCCGGCCCTCTCCTTGCCCCAACCTATGCTCAAACCAGGGACCCTTTGAACATATCAACAACTGCGTCAGAGCATCGTTACCTATTGCTCCTGTCAATGCTCCTGTTGGGCAAGAATTATGGAGCCAGATTTTCCTCTCTTCCCCCCAATTCGTGTTTTGACTGGTCATAAAAACTCTGCAGTATTGAGAGTGGAATGTGTGACTGTGGAACACACAGAGAGACTTGTCCAAACTTGAACATAAAATGGTTTAATAATGAAACAATATTTCTGTATTCCAACCAGTTGGAATGGTCCGTGGGCACTTAAAGAACAATCCTGTTGAATTTGTTAAAGATGTGCAATGTAACTAAGGACAGTAGAACAACATAACTGTATATCTGAATGTGTATAATTCTCAGTGATCAGATTCACATCCAAATGTTGGGGAACTGATATGATTAAATATGAAACTATTTGTGAGAAGATGTGATTTTAGCCTTCTAATTGAAAGAACTGTTTTTCATATGAAGTCTTAACCAAGTCAGTGGCCACGCCCATGTGAGCACAGACATTACGACGAAAGGAGGGAACGCCCCTTTTCCCCCGAATGCTTGAATAGCACTCATGACAAAATGTACATTTAGACAAGAAATCGCAGGGACGGGAGTCCTCACGATGAAATGGCTACTACTCTATAGACCCGAGAGCATGGAGTTGTAGCTACATGTTGAAATGGTTGGCAAATTACATACAGACCAGAGGACGTGAGGATGCAGTCCCCATGCATGAAATGGCTAAGAAAACTACAAGACTACACATTCACAGTCTGCAACTGTATATGTTAAATAGTCTAGTAAACTCGACCGAAGACGGGAGGAGAACACTTCCCTATCGAACCATGGTACTCTGAAAGATCCATTCTGGAGGACACTTCCCTATCGAACGACCGAATGGTACTCTGAAAGATCCATTCTGGAGAACACTTCCCTATCGAACCATGGTACTCTGAAAGATCCATTCTGGAGGACACTTCCCTATCCAACGACCCAATGGTTCTCTGAAAGATCCATTCTGGAGAACACTTCCCTATCCAACGATGGTACTCTGAAAGATCCATTCTGGAGGACACTTCCCTATCCAACGACCCAATGGTTCTCTGAAAGATCCATTCTGGAGAACACTTCCCTATCGAACGATGGTACTCTGAAAGATCCATTCTGGAGGACACTTCCCTATCCAACGACTGAATGGTACATCTGACATACCCTTTATAACAGAGCTACAACTACGAAAGACTTTGATCTCTGGTGGACAAACCAGAGACTCTGTCGACTGACTCTCCAGCAGCCGGACTGGCGATTTCAACAGAGAGAATACAAGAAAATAAATATATAAATTGCAATTCCTTTCGTATGAGCGGCTGTTCATTTACAAAGTGTTAGCATTTCAATGAGCCTAGTTATCAACTGTATGTAGTGGGCCCCATTCTGTCTTGCCTGCTCTTTATCTGTCCCCACACCTTTCCATTGTACACCAAGCCGTCATATGGGTTTATTTCACTAGGGACCTTTAATGGTATTGTGTTAGTAACCAATTACCAACTGTTTGTGTTTATGTAATTCTGTGTGATCATTTAGTTAGTAAATAAATAAGCCAATTTGTATATCGCTGATTCATCATTTATGCTAGGGTTCGTGCAGATATCCAAGGATTTTGTGACATTCAGAATAAGACTGATAGAAGGTAAACAATTCATTAATGATTGATTGATGACTGAAATGTAAGATATATATTTATATCTAAGAGTTCATTCAGAAAACGGTAACTCGTTAAATACATTTTTCCGTGGTGTCCCAAGATTACTACTTAATTAATTGTTACATGGGTAATTTAATCATCGTAATAATTAAACATAGTTAATCGATTTGATAAAACAATCGTCATAACATTAATGATAGTCCAAAGACATGACACTCCACAAAACCACACCCCTTGAAGAGCAAGGGAAACAACTACTTTAAGGCCTCTGTGCGAGTGACTTTACCGATTGAAACGCTACTATCGCACACTGCTACCTAGCTACATGGACATCATCCCCCATGCAGCCTCAGCACTGGAACTTTTGGTTTATGCATTCACTATTATACATTCATCATCATACCCAATTACCATGACTAGCAACTGTGAGAGAAAAAAAATGGTATTTCCCCGACTTGTTTGATATTAATTGTTAGCAATTAATACTTAACGAATAGGAAGACATTTCTGTCCTGCTAGTGTGTGTGTGTTTGTATGGTCTCCACAATTCCCTGCAGCTAATCTGGGCATATGGTCACCAGAGAAGGCTTGAGCTGACAAATGAGTTGAAGACTGCATTATATAGACAAGAATGTGTTTTACTAGAGATAGCTTAGGAGTAGAACAATCCCTCATTGTCTCAAAATCATTCTTGCATCTGGGAAACTAAGCCAGGGTGGGGTTAAGACAACAACCCACGTGCAGATAACAACAGGATGAACCCAGAGTGGCTTATGATGGTCCTTAGTCTGCATGAGGGGGTTGGAAAAAACCATGGCTTAGCATTGTTAGTGTCAGCTATATATATAGTTCTCTGCATTTGTGTAAAGGTTAGGTTACTCTGTCCAACACTCAAGGGTGTGGGGTCGACCAGCCTCATTATTGCAATAATTCATCGATATTAAATAAAGATGATTGTTTGAAGAACTGACAAAGTCTCTCTCACTTGATTCGAATATTCCACGACACAACACATCGAATGAATTATCATCATAATCGTGATCATGTCGGTACAAAAAGTAGCCCACATAACATGATGCTGTTGATGTGGTGATAATGACTTCGCACGGTCTCGAACAAGGCCTCTGGTCCAATGAGGCTTCCTGCACTGCCAGCTATCCAAACACAAGGGACATCATTTTACACAAACTCTCAAAACCTTCAGCTTTAAAAATAGGATGGAGACTATGTGGCTAAGAGACTGTAGCCTGTGGAAAAACGTTCAATAGAATAAGTTTACTGTTCCTTAACAGAATAGAGACAGAATAGAGACAGCCTGGCTAAATCAACCTCAAGGTAGCCAGATGCACTACTTGGGGATAGCCTAAACAACAGGTTGTATGTCTTCCAATAAGGCCAACAACAGAGATGTCCAATGGTTTTTGACCTACCAACAAAAAACATCTTATTTTACTCCCCTCAACTGTCAGTGACCCGCGAGAGCACATACAGTTGTAGTCAGATGTTTACATACACCTTAGCCAAATACATTTAAACTCAGTTTTTCACAATTCCTGACATTTAATCCTAGTAAAAAATTCCCTGTTAATTTCACATCTGTTTATTATCCGTTTCACTTGCTTTGGCAATGTAAACATATGTTCCCCCATGCCAATAAAGCCCTTTGAATTGATTTGAAATAGAGCGAGAGGAGGGGGAGAGAGAAAAATAAACCCACCCTGACTCCTGCTCTCGGTAGATGTGACCCGTCTCGCTCAGTCAGAAGCGTTTACGGCGCTCGCGCTCCAAATCAAAGCCATGTCAGGCGGGTCTATTCTCCCAGCATGATCACTGTTTGGCTCTGAAACTTTGTATGATATTCCTCGGAAGGCGACAGTGTGTGTGAGTGAGTGAGTGTGCAGTGCGGGCTCGTGGGAGAAGAGAAATAAGGAAACATAGCTGTGTATGTGTGTGACTCGTGCACGCCCCTTGCATGGGTCACACACAATGGAATTTTCCACTCCACAGATGCATGAAGTCGCGGGTATTTTGTGTAGAGCACAAGTCACCCTGGGAACCAAACACGCACGGTGGGATGAGTTTACAGATAGTTTATAATAAGTCAAATCAAACGTTATCGGTCGCATACACATGTTTAGCAGATGTTATTGCGGGTGTAGCGAAATGCTTGTATTCCTAGATCCAACAGTGCAGTAGTATCTAACAATTCACACTTTGACCTCCTCCTTGTCCACAGCAAACCCAGCAGCTGGGCAGAACCCAACTGAGTGATCCAGGTACGGCACCAATGTAACAGTATTGCTTCCGGCCCTCTCCTTGCCCCAACCTATGTGTAACAGTGTAGATTCCATCCCTCTCTTCGCCCCAACCCGGGCTCGAACCAGGGACCCTTGCACACATCAACAACTGACACCCACCGAAGCATCGTTACCCATCGCGCCACAAGAGCCACGGCCCTTGCAACGCAAGGGGAAACCCTACTTCAAGTCTCAGAGCGAGTGACGTCACTGATTGAAACGCTATTAGCGCGCACCACCGCTAACTAACTAGCCATTTCACATCGGTTACATATGCTCGAACCAGGGACCCTTTGAACATATCTACAACTGCGTCAGAGCATCGTTACCTATTGCTTCTGTCAATGCTCCTGTTGGGCAAGAATTATGGAGCCAGATTTTCCTCTCTTCCCCCCCCAATTCGTTTTATGACTGGTCGTAAAAACTCTGCAGTATTGAGAGTGGAATGTGTGACTGTGGAACACACAGAGAGACTTGTCCAAACTTGAACATAAAACGGTTTAATAATGAAACAATATTTCTGTATTCCAACCAGTTGGAATGGTCCGTGGGCACTTAAAGAACAATCCTGTTGAATTTGTTAAAGATGTGCAATGTAACTAAGGACAGTAGAACAACATAACTGTATATCTGAATGTGTATAATTCTCAGTGATCAGATTCACATCCAAATGTTGGGGAACTGATATGATTAAATATGAAACTATTTGTGAGAAGATGTGATGTTAGCCTTCTAAATGAGAGAACTGTTTTTCATATGAAGTCTTAACCAAGTCAGTGGCCACGCCCATGTGAGCACAGACATTACGACGAAAGGAGGGAACGCCCCTTTTCCCCCGAATGCTTGAATAGCACTCATGACAAAATGTACATTTAGACAAGAAATCGCAGGGACGGGAGTCCTCACGATGAAATGGCTACTACTCTATAGACCCGAGAGCATGGAGTTGTAGCTACATGTTAAAATGGTTGGCAAATTAAATACAGACCTCGTAACATTTTTGACATGCGTTTTTCTGGATATTTTTGTTGTTATTCTGTCTCTCACTGTTCAAATAAACCTACCATTAAAATTATAGACTGATCATTTCTTTGTCAGTGGGCAAACGTACAAAATCAGCAGGGGATCAAATACTTTTTTCCCCTCACTGTATATATATCACACACAGTGCCATGAAAAGGTATTTGCCCCCTTTCTGATTTTCTCTATTTTTGAATGTCAGATCATCCGTCGGCACAGCTTGGTCATGCAGTAAGACAATGATCCAAAACACACAATCAAGTCTACATGAAAATGGCTAAAAAAGCTCAAATTTGAAGTTTTTGAGTGGCCTAGTCAAAGTCCAGACCTAATCCCAATTGAGATGTTGTGGCAGGATTTGAAACTAGCAGTTCATGCTTGAAAACCCACAAATGTCGCCGAGTTAACGCAGATCCGCATGGAAGAGTGGGCCAAAATTCCTCCACAGCGGTGTGAGACTGATCAACAACTACAGGAAGCGTTTGGTTGGAGTCATTACAGCAAAAGGTGGAACAACTAGTAATTGAGTGTAAGGGACTAATTACTTTTTCACACAGGGGCATTGGGTGTTACATAACTTTGTTAATGAAATAAATAAAATAAATATGTAATTGTTGTGATTTTTGTTCACTCAGTTTCCCTTTTTCTAATATTAGGTTTTGGTTGAAGATCTGATAACATTCAGTATAAAATAAATATGCTAAGTATGTATATGTGATGGGATGTATAGACATTTTGGACAGAATGTTCATAGAATATGTAGTATATCTGAAGAATACACAGGATAGAATATGTAGTATATCTGAAGAATACACAGGATAGAATATGTAGTATATCTGAAGAATACACAGGATAGAATATGTAGTATATCTGAAGAATACACAGGATAGAATATGTACAACAACAGTTGAATAGGATGGCCTTGACTAGAAAAGTGCATATACATATGAAATGAGTAAAACAGTAGGTTTAATCTAGAGGTGAAAGAAGCGCACACCTGTTCAGGCGAGGTGCTCGCTAGCGGAGTAGAACACTTGACAAATTAAAGGAGAGCCGCACACACTAGGAGCTCAGATGCAATAATGTAATAACCTAGTATCCAAGCTGTCTTCATCAGGGTATAATGACAGACCAAGCTGTCTTCATCAGGGTATAATGACAGACCAAGCTGTCGTCATCAGGGTATAATGACAGACCAAGCTGTCTTCATCAGGGTATAATGACAGACCAAGCTGTCTTCATCAGGGTATAATGACAGACCAAGCTGTCGTCATCAGGGTATAATGACAGACCAAGCTGTCTTCATCATGGTATAATGACAGACCAAGCTGTCGTCATCAGGGTATAATGACAGACCAAGCTGTCTTCATCAGGGTATAATGACAGACCAAGCTGTCTTCATCAGGGTATAATGACAGACCAAGTTGTCTTCATCAGGGTATAATGACAGACCAAGCTGTCTTCATCAGGGTATAATGACAGACCAAGCTGTCGTCATCAGGGTATAATGACAGACCAAGCTGTCTTCATCAGGGTATAATGACAGACCAAGCTGTCTTCATCAGGGTATAATGACAGACCAAGCTGTCTTCATCAGGGTATAATGACAGACCAAGCTGTCGTCATCAAGGTATAATGACAGACCAAGCTGTCTTCATCAGGGTATAATGACAGACCAAGCTGTCTTCATCAGGGTATAATGACAGACCAAGCTGTCTTCATCAGGGTATAATGACAGACCAAGCTGTCGTCATCAGGGTATAATGACAGACCAAGCTGTCTTCATCAGGGTATAATGACAGACCAAGCTGTCGTCATCAGGGTATAATGACAGACCAAGCTGTCGTCATCAGGGTATAATGACAGACCAAGCTGTCTTCATCAGGGTATAATGACAGACCAAGCTGTCTTCATCAGGGTATAATGACAGACCAAGCTGTCTTCATCAGGGTATAATGACAGACCAAGCTGTCGTCATCAGGGTATAATGACAGACCAAGCTGTCTTCATCAGGGTATAATGACAGACCAAGCTCTCTTCATCAGGGTATAATGACAGACCAAGCTGTCTTCATCAGGGTATAATGACAGACCAAGCTGTCTTCATCAGGGTATAATGACAGACCAAGCTGTCGTCATCAGGGTATAATGACAGACCAAGCTGTCTTCATCAGGGTATAATGACAGACCAAGCTCTCTTCATCAGGGTATAATGACAGACCAAGCTGTCTTCATCAGGGTATAATGACAGACCAAGCTGTCTTCATCAGGGTATAATGACAGACCAAGCTGTCTTCATCAGGGTATAATCACAGACCAAGCTGTCTTCATCAGGGTATAATGACAGACCAAGCTGTCGTCATCAGGGTATAATGACAGACCAAGCTGTCTTCATCAGGGTATAATGACAGACCAAGCTGTCTTCATCAGGGTATAATGACAGACCAAGCTGTCTTCATCAGGGTATAATGACAGACCAAGCTGTCGTCATCAGGGTATAATGACAGACCAAGCTGTCGTCATCAGGGTATAATGACAGACCAAGCTGTCTTCATCAGGGTATAATGCCAGACCAAGCTGTCTTCATCAGGGTATAATGACAGACCAAGCTGTCTTCATCAGGGTATAATGACAGACCAAGCTGTCTTCATCAGGGTATAATGACAGACCAAGCTGTCTTCATCAGGGTATAATGACAGACCAAGCTGTCGTCATCAGGGTATAATGACAGACCAAGCTGTCTTCATCAGGGTATAATGACAGACCAAGCTGTCTTCATCAGGGTATAATGCCAGACCAAGCTGTCTTCATCAGGGTATAATGACAGACACTGCGGGGTGACTAGTTTATATAGTGTCAAAGGACACACACAGGTGTCTGTAATCATGGCCGGGTGTGGCCTGATATCATTGGTTAATTCTCAGATATAAAAATAAGATACCAAAAACATGAATGGATAGCATATGATCATAGATAAAATTTGGCTACAAAGGCCTACAAACATTTACAATCGTTGAAAAATGATTGTAATGAAATGGATAACCCGATTGAAGAGAAACGCACAGCTCTGCAGGGAGCTGTTATTAATGATGTCATATTCAATGAACTGATGAGAACTAACCAAGAGCTCCAGGACAGGTTATCTGCAGAAACCCTGATAAAAGAGGTCCTGCTCCTCCTCTCCATGACAGACGCAGGAGGGATGCCGCTCACTTCTATCCACCCCCGTCTAACCAACGCTCTACAACCAGCGCCAGTTTCTTATCCATCGAGAGACTGGGTCGACGGAAGCGCGGAGGTAGCCGCGGACACGCGCACCGTCGAGATGCCGCACCCGACGGGGTAAGAAGAAACGACTACCAGAGGAAGAGGGGACAGTTCGTCCCAGAACCCACAGGCCTGAGTGTCTTCAATTTATCAAGCAAGATGTTGAGCCCTGCCCATATCTCCTTGTTTAATAAAGGGTTCTCTTTTGTGTCTACAACTCAGTGCAACCATTTCGATGTTATGGTAAACATGGTTACGTTTTTTAGAAACATCCGTTTAAGGGAATACTTATCGTGATATTTTTACTGAACATAGGTTGCTCACCTGAACATACTCCGACTCATTTCAGAAGTAAGAGTAATTTTGCTGCTCCATCCAATCGCAATCACTCTATTAAACCTATTGCAGACCCCTATTGCAGACCCAATCGCAATCACTCTATTAAACCTATTGTTGCTCATCTCCTTAAGAACAAACAGGAGTACATATCTTTCCATAATGTACCTAAGGATGAAAAACAGGCTTTGCCTGATTTACAATCGGATACATCAGTCCATACCCGCCCTGCTGATAAGGGTGGGTCGCTTGTAGACATGGATAGGACGGTTTATGCAAATGAGTGTCAGACAACTGCTTGACAACGCATTTTACAAGAAACTCAGAAGTGACCCTACTTCCCAATTTCAGAACACGATCTTTACTGTCCTAGATGGGTATTAAAGTTCTGGTCAGATAACCAAAAATGAACACAGTTTTTGGCTATTCAACACCCTAAAATTGCTACTTTCTATACTTTGCCGAAATTACACAAGAATGTTACAAAACCTCCAGGGCGCCCTATTGTAGCAGGCAGGGACAGACTGGGAATGAAAAATGGCCCTGGATCTTCTGACTCAGACCGGCCCACCAAAACCCCCCCAGCGATACATCACAACCCACGCCACACTTTATGTTAACAAGATTACCGAACAATATTTATTACAATAACTTTAGTAAAATAGATGTAAAATAGAACAAGGGGAACATGTTGCTCTTAAGAGGAGGCTGGCTAGAAAGAGCACATATTGGCACAATGGGGCTGGCAGCAAGGTGGCAAGAATCTCTGGAACCATCTGACCTGATAAATAAATAATACAGGAGGAAATGTGTTGGTGAAAAGACTGGTGAGTAGGCAAGTCATAGAATAAAATAAACATATCTCCTACCTCCTTAAATTAGCCATTTCTGCCACAGCTCACTTCTCTCAGCAATGCCATTTATAATCAGGTCACTGTCCAGGAACATTAAAACATCTCACTCAGTAGCCATGAGTAGAAAAGCCTCCAGGTGCTGTTGAGAGAGTGCTCCTGAGCCTACTGATGAATTTCAGAGTAGAGAAGCTCCGCTCGCAAGCTACCTGGGTTACTGACAGGGTAAGTAGGAACTTGTAAGCAAGGCCCAGGATGTGGTATGCGTCGGTTAATAGGTTGTACTGACTAAGAATACGGTAGCAACACAGTGGATAGTCCTTGCAAGATGAACCGCTCTTGTTCACCATCTCGTCTTAATTCCCTTCAGGTCCATAATCCTCCATCATCCTGGTTGTGTATTCTTCAAATCCCGATTGTTTTAACCTTGTCCACTGTTCTGCCAGACTCATGAGCTCACTCTGTAAATTGGCCACTGTTGCTCTGCCGTCAAATTTGATCAAACATTTGCTTAGTTCTTTAGGGTTCAGAAGAGCCATGTCGGCATACAAAGTGCCATTACTCAGAAATCGCAGATGGACGCTATCTATACCTGTATCCAGAATTTGATTATGGACACCAATCCTGTATGCACTCTCTACCCCAGTAAATGTCTCATATTGTGCCATCTCTCCATGCATAGTTTTCTTCTTTCTAGACCTTTTCATTGGCAGTGGTCTCTAACTCCAGCTCTGTTTCCTCATCCCGTTCCTGCAACTTCCTGTTGGCCCACTGAACAAATGTGTCTGCATCTGCCTCAAAATCTCTTGCCATTCCTTTCAGCTGCTCCTCTGTAGACACAACTGTCACGGTTGTCGTAGGGTAAAGTGGACCAAGACGCAGCGGGGAAATGTGCACTCATCTTCTTTTATTTAAACGGACAAAGAAAGTAAACCAAAATAAATACGTACACAAAAACACAACGACAAATAACAGGCCGGTAAGGCACAGAGCTATACACAGCACAATCTCCCACAAATACTAAAACAAACACATACCTATATATGGACCCTCAATCAGAGGCAACTAGAAAACACCTGCCTCCAATTGAGAGTCCAACCCCCCCAATTACCTAAACATAGAAATACAAATGACTAGACTAAACATAGAAATACATAAACATAGAACATTGCCCAAAACCCGGAATAATAAATCAAACACCCTACTAAACACACAACCACATAAAACAAATACCCCCTGCCACGTCCTGACCAAACTACAATAACAAATAACCTCTATTACTGGTCAGGACGTGACAGTACCCCCCCACAAAGGTGCAGACCCCGGATGCACCTCACACAAATAAACAAAATAACCCCAAAACAAAAATAAATCCCCTAAACTAAAGGGAGGGAAGGGAGGGTGGCTACCGTCAACGATGGCTCCTGTGCTACACCCCCCCTCCCCAACCAACCTATACTGGAGGTGGCTCAGGCTCATGTCTATTTCCCCCACCCAACCTGTCCACCCCTGCTGAATGCTCAGGGCTGTAGAGCGTCTCTGCAAGCTCCGGACTGTAAGCGCCAGACAGCAAGCAGACTCACTCGGTTCCGGACCGTAGGCAGACTCCCTCGGTTCTGGACCGTAGGCAGACTCACTCGGCTCCGGACCGCAGGCAGACTCACTCGGCTCCGGACCGCAGGCAGACTCACTCGGTTCCGGACCGCGGGCCGTCTCTCTTGGTTCCCGGACAGTGGGCCGTCTCTCTTGGTTCCGGACACTCTGGACGAGACACTGTTGCCGGACATTCTGGACGAGACACTGTTGCCGGACGTTCTGGACGAGGCACTGTTGCCGGACATTCTGGACGAGGCACTGTTGCCGGACGTTCTGGACGAGGCACTGTTGCCGGACATTCTGGACGAGGCACTGTTGCCGGACGTTCTGGACGAGGCACTGTTGCCGGACATTCTGGACGAGGCACTGTTGCCGGACGTTCTGGACGAGGCACTGTTGCCGGAAGTTCTGGACGAGGCACTGTTGCCGGACGTTCTGGACGAGGCACTGTTGCCGGACGTTCTGGACGAGGCACTGTTGCAGGACGTTCTGGACGAGGCACTGTTGCAGGACGTTCTGGACGAGGCACTGTTGCCGGAAGTTCTGGACGAGGCACTGTCATCGGAAGCTCGGGACTGGGCTGACGCACTGGAAGCCTGATGCGTGGGGCTGGTAGTGGAGGTACCAGACTGGGGACACGCACCTCAGGGCTAGTGCGGGGAGCAGGAACAGAACGTACTGGACTGGGCTGATGCACTGGAAGCCTAGTGCGTGGGGCTGGTACTGGAGGTATCAGACTAGTGTCACGGCTCCTCCTCTGCAGTGCAGGGGCGGTTCCTCCTGCAGGCAGAGGAGGGTCGTTAGTGATTGGAGCTGGTGTGATTGGAGCCACCTGGGCTCAGGGTATTTAACCAACTGCTCCACTAACCTCTCTCTGGTCTGTCTGGTCTGACTGGTCTGTCTGGTCTGTCTCCTCGCTTCGCTTGCTCTCTCTCTCCCTGCTCCTCCAGGTATGATCCGGTTTTGTTTGTTCCTTTGTAGATGTATTTAGTTTCCATTCAGTCATGTTTACACACACATATTCACGCATCCATGCACCTTACATAAACCTTACATTATGACATTTCCACACCTCATTCCTTTTTCTTTGTTTAAAGTTCATAGTTTTGTTTTATAATAAAGAACTATTTGAATTGGCCTATACCGGTTATTGATGTCCTCTCATTTTTGCCACAGGCTATGAGCCAGCCTGTGACACTAGGGACACGCACCCCAAGGCTAGTGCGAGGAGCGGGAACAGGACGTACTGGACTGGGCTGACACACTGGAAGCCTAGTGCGTGAGGCTGGTACTGGAGGTATCAGACTGGAGACACGCACTTCAAGGCTACATTTTTTACATTTTAGTCATTTAGCAGATGCTCTTATCCAGAGCGACTTACAGTAGTGAATGCATACATTTTTTTCCGTACTGGTCCCCCGTGGGAATTGAACCCACAACCCTGGCGTTGCAAACACCATGCTCTACCAACTGAGCCACACGGGAGCGGGAACAGGACATACTGGACTGGGCTGATGTACTGGAAGCCTAGTGCGTGGGGCTGGTACTGGAGGTATCAGACTGGAGACACACACCTCAGGGCTAGTGCGTGGAGCGGGAACAGGACATACTGGACTGGGCTGATGTACTGGAGGCTTGGTGCTGGTACTGTCTTCACCAGCCGGCTAGCACGCACCTCAGGACACGTATGTAGAGCTGACTCAGGTGACATCAATTTACGGACACGCTCTGTAGGGCGAATGTCGTGCCTAATACACCAACACAGTAGCTCTCTCATAATTTTTAATCTCCAATTTTCCCATCAACTCCTTAATAGTCTCTGCTTCGCTCACCTCCAATTTTACCCCGACTGGCTCTGGTTCCATCCTTGGCTCCGCCGATCTGTCCATGTGCCCCCCCCAAAACAATTATTGGGGCTGCCTCTCCGGTTTGAACGCTATTGGCGCGTACAAAGCCTCATACCGACGCCTCTCCGCCTTGGCTGCCTCTATTTCCACTGGAGGAAGACTGTAGTCCACAGCCTGATGCCAAGGTCCAGCCCCATCCAAAATCTCCTCCCAAGTCCAATTTCCATTGTAGTCCATATAATTTTTTCGTTGCTCCTTACCCCGCTGCTTGGTCCTTGGATGGTGGGAGATTCTGTCACGGTTGTCGTAGGGTAGAGTGGACCAAGACGCAGCGGGGAAATGTGCACTCATCTTCTTTTATTTAAACGGACAAAGAAGGTAAACCAAAATAAATACGTACACAAAAACACACCGACAAATAACAGGCCGGTAAGGCACAGAGCTATACACAGCACAATCTCCCACAAATACTAAAACAAACACATACCTATATATAGGACCCTCAATCAGAGGCAACTAGAAAACACCTGCCTCCAATTGAGAGTCCAACCCCCCAATTACCTAAACATAGAAATACAAATGACAAGACTAAACATAGAAATACATAAACATAGAACATTGCCCAAAACCCGGAATAATAAATCAAACACCCTACTAAACACACAACCACCCCGAACCACATAAAACAAATACCCCCTGCCACGTCCTGACCAAACTACAATAACAAATAACTCCTATTACTGGTCAGGACGTGACATACAACCATACGATGCGCAGACAGAATGTCCGTTCCAGTTGTTTGAAGATATTTTCAGACTGGTGAGGTGACCTGAAATATTCTGAGGAATATCTGAGCTGTAAGTATTGTTTCAACCCCTCTATGTATCCTTGTGCCTTGACCCATGCAGTAGTGTTGATATTTTTCTGATCTTGTATGGTTGAAAGAATGAGAAGGACATCAACATACAGACCCTCATCTGGATTTCCAAAAGCTCCAAAGACCTTCTATAAGGCACTGTCTTTAGTCCACCAGCGTGTCTCTCCAATTGGAACAAGACGTCTGTCTTGGGTCCTTACTCTCCTTCTCCCAAATGTTCATCCTCTGGTAGGATTCACGGAAGAACACAGCTATGTTGTTAATGAGAGAAAAAAGTGACCCACTTGCCAAGACACTCTGTTCTGTCTGCCAAAACAAGGTTCAAAATGTGTGCATAGCACCGCACATGCACTTGATTGGTGGACTTTGCAGAGAGCAGGGCAGAGAAGCCTTTATACTGGCCTTGGATACCGGAGGCTCCATCAGTGGAATTGCCATAGCACTTACTGATGTCAAGCTTCATGTTTTCCAGTACTTCACTCAGTACCTGGACAAAGTATTGTCCAGTGGATGCCTCGCATTTCACCACAGCCACAAGCCTCTCATGGATGACGTTCGTCACATATTTGACTATGACAGAGCATTGATCTTGTGTTGTAATGTCCTGCGTAGTGTCAATCTGGACTGAAAACATAGCAGCTTCCTGGATTTCACTTGCTATGGTGGCCTGCATTGTGTGTTGGATGGTAGTAATAATGTTATCGATGGTAGTTTTAGATAATAGAGTGATTAGAGAGCCTCCGCCCCCTCTTGACCCAGACTCATGCAGTGTTTTGCTTTTCTCTATGCAGGCAGTGAGATGCTCTCATACACAGGTCGTACTTTCCCAGCTGAATGATCATCTCTAAAAAGTTTCCATGGTCAATGCTGCTGTCATCTAGCATATAAGCTGCTTCAGACTGCATGCCTCTGTAGCTCAGACCCCTCTTGCCTTTAACAACATCCTATAATGCGTTCTAGCAGACATCTGACTGGCGACGAACAGGCTCTCAATGTTACCTTTGGAGGACCTTAGAAAGTAGGCCTCAGCATAACCTCTATGCATAATGCTTTTCTCATGCTCCTCCACTCTCTGATGGATATGCTTCCAGTCTGACATTCCATTCATGAAAGGGTTGTTCTCTGTGGGCTTTGCAAATGCCATACAAATGAAGCAGAATAAAGCATTGCTTCTCTTCACTGTATGACAGCCACTTCCTGTTGGTCCCATCTTTACAAAAGAAAACCTTCTGCACCACAGACTTTTCACACTTTTGTTGGGGGTGGAAAGTAAAAAACATATCTAGGTCCCATGACTTCGGCCTCTTAAAATAATCAAACATTGGGGTGGCAGTGGCATCCTGGCTCAATCTACATCTGTCCACTGCAGATGCACTATCCTCAACCTGGATGAGTAACTACTATAAATTAGTATATTATAAAATAAAAAGTATAATGTTAGTATAATATTAATTGTATAATGTTAGTATATTCATAATTTCATATAATAGTATATACTATATACCACTAGTATAATATTAATCCAATTGGACAATACAGCAGTTTAAGAAATACACAACCAACATTTATCATTTTTGTAGGTTTTGTTCTGTCATTAAATCCTTGTGCAAGAAGAATGGTTGACATTGGTGGTTGGTCTCTAATGTGTTAATGCTAAGTACTAACTGGTCAATAATCACAACCATTCGTGCATAACAATGAGTTCTATATTTCCAACGTTTGCTGTTGCACGTCAACCTTTAATGTCCTGCTGTGATTGGTCGGTTCACGAAAAGTGACATTGACAAGCGCTTGTTTCAACAAAAGGCACCCAATATAGCTAGATAGCCAGCCAGCCAAACCAAAACATTGCATATCTTATCCCTATTGTCTTCTGTCTTACCGCTTCAGCTGCAAAACCTTGACTAACAGTTGAACTGGTATCGCTGGGCTCAATGGGCTGCTCTCTCTGTTCTCTCTCCTCTCTGCTGCCAGTGCCTTCAGGCTCACTAGGCTGCTCTCTCTGCTCTCTCTCCTCTCTGCTGCCAGTGCCTTCAGGCTCACTAGGCTGCTCTCTCTGTTCTCTCTCCTCTCTGCTGCCAGTGCCTTCAGGCTCACTAGGCTGCTCTCTCTGTTCTCTCTCCTCTCTGCTGCCAGTGCCTTCAGGCTCACTTGGCTGCTCTCTCTGTTCTCTCTCCTCTCTGCTGCCAGTGCCTTCAGGCTCACTAGGCTGCTCTCTCTGTTCTCTCTCCTCTCTGCTGCCAGTGCCTTCAGGCTCACTAGGCTGCTCTCTCTGCTCTCGCTCCTCTCTGCTGCCAGTGCCTTCAGGCTCACTAGGCTGCTCTCTCTGTTCTCTCTCCTCTCTGCTGCCAGTGCCTTCAGGCTCACTAGGCTGCTCTCTCTGTTCTCTCTCCTCTCTGCTGCCAGTGCCTTCAGGCTCACTAGGCTGAGATGACTGACTGACTGGTAACGGCTCCAAATGAATCATTTATTATTTAAAACATTTGGCTGCATCAGCCTCAAGGACTTCAACCTCTTCTCTCTCTGCTTTTCAGCACCACCTGCTCCACTGCACTATTTATCCAAATGTTACCGCTTAACAGAGATAGGAAAGGGGCGAGGCCCAGGTAAAGTTAGAATGGACTGGACCAAAAATAACTGGCTGGGAGAGACTGACAGATGGAATATTTGCATTTGCACATCGTTACAACACTGTATATAATATGACATTTGTAATGTCTTTATTATTTTGGAACTTCTGTGAGTTAATGTTTACTGTTCATTTTTATTGTTTATTTAACTTTTGTATATTATCTACTCCACTTGCTTTGGTAATGTTAACATATGTTTTCCATGCCAATAAAGCCCCTTGAATTGAATTGTAATACCCAACCGCAGTGGGCCGATAGCCCACTCGCCGGGCCGATAGCCCACTCGCCTGGGCCGATAGCCCACTCGCCGGGCCGATAGCCCACTCGCCTGGGCCGATAGCCCACTCGCCTGGGCCGATAGCCCACTCGCTGGGCCGATAGCCCACTCGCCGGGCCGATAGCCCACTCGCCTGGGCCGATAGCCCACTCGCCTGGGCCGATAGCCCACTCGCCTGGGCCGATAGCCCACTCGCCGGGCCGATAGCCCACTCGCCGGGCCGATAGCCCACTCGCCTGGGCCGATAGCCCACTCGCCTGGGCCGATAGCCCACTCGCCTGGGCCGATAGCCCACTCGCCTGGGCCGATAGCCCACTCGCCTGGGCCGATAGCCCACTCGCCTGGGCCGATAGCCCACTCGCCTGGGCCGATAGCCCACTCGCCTGGGCCGATAGCCCACTCGCCTGGGCCGATAGCCCACTCGCCTGGGCCGATAGCCCACTCGCCTGGGCCGATAGCCCACTCGCCTGGGCCAGTCAGACACACAGAACTATTTTTATTTAAGCGGGGGCTGGGGTTATTTATATTTTGTGTTGCATCGGCCCCAATTGTCAAGCGGCTTTTGTTGACTTTTTTATTAGACCACTCGCAGAACAGCTCCCCTCCTTTATAAAGGACACCAGCAGTATGATCTCAGAACAGCTCCCCTCCTTTATAAAGGACACCAGCAGTATGATCTCAGAACAGCTCCCCTCCTTTGTAAAGGACACCAGCAGTATGATCTCAGAACAGCTCCCCTCCTTTATAAAGGACACCAGCAGTATGATCTCAGAACAGCTCCCCTCCTTTATAAAGGACACCAGCAGTATGATCTCAGAACAGCTCCCCTCCTTTATAAAGGACACCAGCAGTATGATCTCAGAACAGCTCCCCTCCTAAAGGACACCAGCAGTATGATCTCAGAACAGCTCCCCTCCTTTATAAAGGACACCAGCAGTATGATCTCAGAACAGCTCCCCTCCTGCTAAAGGACACCAGCAGTATGATCTCAGAACAGCTCCCCTCCTTTATAAAGGACACCAGCAGTATGATCTCAGAACAGCTCCCCTCCTTTATAAAGGACACCAGCAGTATGATCTCAGAACAGCTCCCCTCCTTTGTAAAGGACACCAGCAGTATGATCTCAGAACAGCTCCCCTCCTTTGTAAAGAACACCAGCAGTATGATCTCAGAACAGCTCCCCTCCTAAAGGACACCAGCAGTATGATCGCAGAACAGCTCCCCTCCTAAAGGACACCAGCAGTATGATCTCAGAACAGCTCCCCTCCTAAAGGACACCAGCAGTATGATCGCAGAACAGCTCCCCTCCTAAAGGACACCAGCAGTATGATCTCAGAACAGCTGCCCTCCTTTGTAAAGGACACCAGCAGTATGATCTCAGAACAGCTCCCCTCCTAAAGGACACCAGCAGTATGATCTGAGAACAGCTCCCCTCCTTTGTAAAGGACACCAGCAGTATGATCTCAGAACAGCTCCCCTCCTTTGTAAAGGACACCAGCAGAATGATCTCAGAACAGCTCCCCTCCTAAAGGACACCAGCAGTATGATCTCAGAACAGCTCCCCTCCTAAAGGACACCAGCAGTATGATCTCAGAACAGCTCCCCTCCTAAAGGACACCAGCAGTATGATCTCAGAACAGCTCCCCTCCTAAAGGACACCAGCAGTATGATCTCAGAACAGCTCCCCTCCTTTGTAAAGACACCAGCAGTATGATCTCAGAACAGCTCCCCTCCTTTATAAAGGACAACAGCAGTATGATCTCAGAACAGCTCCCCTCCTTTGTAAAGGACACCAGCAGTATGATCTCAGAACAGCTCCCCTCCTTTATAAAGGACACCAGCAGTATGATCTCAGAACAGCTCCCCTCCTTTGTAAAGGACACCAGCAGTATGATCTCAGAACAGCTCCCCTCCTTTGTAAAGAACACCAGCAGTATGATCTCAGAACAGCTCCCCTCCTAAAGGACACCAGCAGTATGATCGCAGAACAGCTGCCCTCCTTTGTAAAGGACACCAGCAGTATGATCTCAGAACAGCTCCCCTCCTAAAGGACACCAGCAGTATGATCTGAGAACAGCTCCCCTCCTTTGTAAAGGACACCAGCAGTATGATCTCAGAACAGCTCCCCTCCTTTGTAAAGGACACCAGCAGAATGATCTCAGAACAGCTCCCCTCCTAAAGGACACCAGCAGTATGATCTCAGAACAGCTCCCCTCCTAAAGGACACCAGCAGTATGATCTCAGAACAGCTCCCCTCCTAAAGGACACCAGCAGTATGATCTCAGAACAGCTCCCCTCCTAAAGGACACCAGCAGTATGATCTCAGAACAGCTCCCCTCCTTTGTAAAGACACCAGCAGTATGATCTCAGAACAGCTCCCCTCCTTTATAAAGGACACCAGCAGTATGATCTCAGAACAGCTCCCCTCCTTTGTAAAGGACACCAGCAGTATGATCTCAGAACAGCTCCCCTCCTTTATAAAGGACACCAGCAGTATGATCTCAGAACAGCTCCCCTCCTTTGAAAAGGACACCAGCAGAATGATCTCAGAACAGCTCCCCTCCTTTATAAAGGACACCAGCAGTATGATCTCAGAACAGCTCCCCTCCTTTGTAAAGGACACCAGCAGTATGATCTCAGAACAGCTCCCCTCCTTTATAAAGGACACCAGCAGTATGATCTCAGAACAGCTCCCCTCCTTTGTAAAGGACACCAGCAGTATGATCTCAGAACAGCTCCCCTCCTTTGTAAAGGACACCAGCAGTATGATCTCAGAACAGCTCCCCTCCTTTGTAAAGGACACCAGCAGTATGATCTCTTTCATTGAATCTCTTGATCCTCTCCCTGATAATACTTTGTTACTTTTGATGTTGAGTCGTTATACATGAATATTCCACACGAGGGCGGTATTGAAGCTATGGAACACTTTCTTATGCAACGTGACCCTAATGAACTACCTTCCAGTGCATGCGTTATAACATTGGCTGAAATAGTACTCACACACAACTACTTCATGTTTCTAAATGATTTCTTTATTCAGACGAAGGGTACTGCTATGGGATCCCCCATGGCTCCTAACTATGCTAATAGGTATGTAGGTTACATGGAGAAACGTTGTTGAGACACGAATGTTTTCTTGCCTAACATTATTTGGAAACGTTATATTGATGATATTTTTGTTCAATGGAGGGGTGATGCAAAACAGCTCCAGGCGTTCCATGCTTTTCTTAACTCTTGTTCTGAGCACCTGAGATTTACTATGTAATCTGATACACGTCAAATCAGTTTCCCTGATCTTCTGATCTTGTGTGAAGATAATGTTCTATACACTGATCTTTACAGGAAACCTACTGATCCTAACAGTTTGTTGAGGGCTGATAGTTGTCACCCGCTTCCCATGAAAACGGTTTGCCCTACAGACAATTCTGTCCAATCAAATGAATTAGCAAAAAACAATCATATTTCCATAGAAATATGGATGAGACGCAAAGTAAATTCAAGAAGAGGGCGTACAAAAATGGTCAGATTAATACTTCAATTGAGAAAATTCAAAACTAAATCGAGACATGATCTTTTTCAAGGACAGTCTCGCAAAAAGAAGCATTCTTGCGTTCTAACTACCCGCTATTCAACGTGCTCTGAACAAATGAACGGAATCGTTCGCCAACGTTGACACATTCTAAACTCTGATGACAGTATCGGTAATGTGTTTTCGGACCCTCCGTTGATCGTATTCTCGCGGGGCAGAAATCTCAGTGATCAATTGGTAAACTCTGATTTACCACCACAAGATATCCCCGCACAACGTCTATTTGCGCCCCTACTGGATGGAAACTACAAGTGTGCTCAATGCAATGGCACTTATAAATGTAGATCCGTTAAACACCCACAAACAGGGAAACAGATCCCAATCAAAAGGTGTTATCACGTGCCCCAGTAAAGCAGTTATTTATCTTATAACTTGTCATTGTGGTAAAAATTGCGGTAAAACAAAGCGCGAATTAAAAGTACGATTCTCGGAACATCGTACCACCATTAGGTGCAAAAACTCGACATAGCCAGATGCGGCCCACTTTCTGGAAGCAAACCACTCGATTTCGTCCATACCTTATATCGTCATCGAACCTGTCACTCTCCCTAGGAGAGGGGTGACCGCGACAATGTATTGTTAAAACGAGAGGCTGCCTGGATCTTTCATTTAAACACCCTTGCGCCTCTTGGTATCAACGTAGACTTTGGTCTAAAAAAGTATGTTAACATTATTTAAGTGACCAGTGCTCCATTATTCAATGTCTATGGGCAGCAGGATTGAGTAACTGGGTGGTAGCCGGCCGGTTAGTGACTGAGATTAGAGCAGGGTACTGGGTGGTAGCCGGCCGGTTAGTGACTGAGATTAGAGCAGGGTACTGGGTGGTAGCCGGCTAGTGACTGAGATTAGAGCAGGGTACTGGGTGGTAGCCGGCCGGTTAGTGACTGAGATTAGAGCAGGGTACTGGGTGGTAGCCGGCCGGCTAGTGACTGAGATTAGAGCAGGGTACTGGGTGGAGGCCGGCTAGTGACTGAGATTAGCGCAGGGTACTGGGTGGTAGCCGGCCGGTTAGTGACTGAGATTAGAGCAGGGTACTGGGTGGAGGCCGGCTAGTGACTGAGATTAGCGCAGGGTACTGGGTGGTAGCCGGCTAGTGACTGAGATTAGCGCAGGGTACTGGGTGGAGGCCGGCTAGTGACTGAGATTAGCGCAGGGTACTGGGTGGAGGCCGGCTAGTGACAGAGATTAGCGCAGGGTACTGGGTGGAGGCCGGCTAGTGACTGAGATTAGCGCAGGGTACTGGGTGGAGGCCGGCTAGTGACTGAGATTAGCGCAGGGTACTGGGTGGTAGCCGGCTAGTGACAGAGATTAGAGCAGGGTACTGGGTGGAGGCCGGCTAGTGACAGAGATTAGCGCAGGGTACTGGGTGGAGGCCGGCTAGTGACAGAGATTAGCGCAGGGTACTGGGTGGAGGCCGGCTAGTGACTGAGATTAGCGCAGGGTACTGGGTGGAGGCCGGCTAGTGACAGAGATTAGAGCAGGGTACTGGGTGGAGGCCGGTTAGTGACTGAGATTAGAGCAGGGTACTGGGTGGAGGCCGGCTAGTGACTGAGATTAGCGCAGGGTACTGGGTGGAGGCCGGCTAGTGACTGAGATTAGCGCAGGGTACTGGGTGGAGGCCAGCTAGTGACTGAGATTAGCGCAGGGTACTGGGTGGAGGCCGGCTAGTGACAGATTAGCGCAGGGTACTGGGTGGAGGCCGGCTAGTGACAGAGATTAGCGCAGGGTACTGGGTGGTAGCCGGCTAGTGACAGATTAGCGCAGGGTACTGGGTGGTGGCCGGCTAGTGACAGAGATTAGCGCAGGGTACTGGGTGGAGGCCGGCTAGTGACAGAAATTAGCGCAGGGTACTGGGTGGAGGCCGGCTAGTGACAGAGATTAGAGCAGGGTACTGGGTGGAGGCCGGCTAGTGACAGAGATTAGCGCAGGGTACTGGGTGGAGGCCGGCTAGTGACAGAGATTAGCGCAATACTAAACACAATACCCCATAATGACAAAGCGAAAACAGGTTTTTCGACATTTTAGCAAATGTATTAAAAATATAAAACAGACACCTTATTTACATAAGTATTCAGACCCTTTGCTATGAGACTCGAAATTGAGCTCAGGTGCATCCTGTTTCCATTGATCATCACTGAGATGTTTCTACAACTTGTCCACCTGTGGTAAATTCAATTGATTGGACATGATTTAGACAGTTGTGTGCCTTTCCAAGCTCCCACAGTTGACAGTGAATGTCAGAGCAAAAACCAAGCCATGAAGTCAAAGGAATTGTCCGTAGAGCTGAGACAGGATTGTGTCGTATCAAATAATGCTTACTTACAAGTCATTAACCAACAATGCAGTTCAAGAAAAGAGTTAAGAAAATATTTACTAAATAATAAATGTAAATTCAAAAAGTAAATTACATAACAATAACGAGGCTATATACAGGGGGTACCGGTAATGAGTAATTGTGCAGGGGTACAGGTTAGTCAAGGTAATTTGTAAAATGACTATGCATAGATAATAAAACAGCGAGGAGCAGCAGTGTAAAAACAAAGGGGGGGGGTCAGTCAATGTAAATAGTCTGGGTGGTCATTTGATATAATTGTTTAGCAGTCTTATGGCTTGGGGGTAGAAGCTGTTAAGGAGCCTTTTGGTCCTAGACTTGGCTCTCCGGTACCGCTTGCCGTGTGGTAGCAGAGAGAACAGTCTATGACTTGGGTGACTGGAGCCTTTGACAATTTTTAGGGCCTTCCTCTGACACCGCCTAGTATATAGGTCCTGGCTGTCAGGAAGCTTGGCCCCAGTGATGTACTGGACCGTTCGCACTACCCTCTGTAGCACCTTACGGTCAGATGCCGAGCAGTTGCCATACCAGGCAGTGATGCAACCAGTCAGGATGCTTTCGATGGTGCAGCTATAGAACTTTGAGGATCTGGGGACCCACGTCAAATGTTATCTTGGTGTATTTGGACCATGATAGTTTGTTGGTAGGGATGCACCGATATTACATTTTTGGCCGATACCGATATCCAATATTTTCCTTGCCAAAAAACCTGATACAGATAACCGATATAACATTTTTCTTAGCAGCCTTTTAAGCATTTTCGTACAGTTAAATAGTTGAAACACACATGTATGTCCCCATTGCCAGTAAAACATAAATGAAAACCTATTTCTTTCACTTACTTGCTGTGCTGTTTCGTTGTTCCTTTGTTCAGTCTCAAACAGGATTTCATCATACATGTGAAGCAGTGAAGTTTCAGCTCTGTCTGTCCGTGGCCTCTCTTCCTCCGTGTGCACTGTCACTGGGTCCGTTTCCATCTTATCCAGCTGTGTCTAACATTTCACGTAAACCCTGTTTCTTGTCTGCATCAAAGTAGCGGTCCCTGTACCTAGCATCGAGCATGGTGGCGACACAGTAAAGAGGCTCAGAGAGAATGCCACCGAATCGCTTCAGTCTCTAGTAGAGTACTTTTGCAAGTTAACCCCACGGTCTGTGTTGGCAGTGAACATTTTTTATATATTTTTCTTATCCCCTTTTCGTGGTATCGAATTGGTAGTTACAGTCTTGTCTCATCGCTGCAACTCCCGTACGGACTCAGGAGAGGCGAAGGTCGAGAGCCATGCGTCCTCCGAAACACAACCCAACCAAGCCTCACTACTTCTTGACACAATGTCCGCTTAACCCGGAAGCCAGCCGCACCAATGTGTCGGTGGAAACACCGTACAACTGGCTACTGTGTCAGCGTGCACTGCACCCGGCGTGCCACAGGAGTCGCTAGTGCGCGATGAGACAAGGATAACCATGCTGGCCAAACCCTCCCCTAACCCAGACTACGCTGGGCCAAATGTGCACCGCCCCATGAGTCCCCCGGTCACGGCCGGCTTTAACAGAGCCTGGACTCGAACCCAGGATCTTTAGTAGCACAGCTAGCACTGCGATGCAGAGCCTTAGACCACTGCGCTACTTGGGAGGCCTTTGTGTTGGCAGTTTTGTTGAGCGTTTCAATGCCATGACAGAGCGTATCACGTCTGCTGCAGACGCAGTTGATGAGCTTATTTCTCCAGTCAGTTGTTCGGATGGAGCTAGGAGTGTGTTCACGTTTCCAAGTTTAAAACATGTTCTCAAATGTCATTGAAATAGCAGCAGCGGTATGAGAACCAGCATATTCTTGAGCATGCAATACGACTTTCCTCAGTACCAAATCCTTGTCGACCCACTGTGCTGTCAGACTAAGCATGCTCATGGGGCTGACATCGCTGGTACAAATGTCAGTCGTGAAGTTAATAGCAGTGACGCCCATAGCAAGTAGCTCATGGATGTGCATTCCAGCAATACTGTGTAACCCCGGTAGGGCAACATCTGAAAAATAGCACCTACTTGGTAGTGTGTACTGGGGCTCAAGGTGCTCGACC
This sequence comes from Salmo trutta, assembly GCF_901001165.1. Lineage (NCBI taxonomy): Eukaryota > Metazoa > Chordata > Actinopteri > Salmoniformes > Salmonidae > Salmo > Salmo trutta. Next base: position 37,002,033 of record NC_042982.1, on the reverse strand, counting down.
AGTCAGCGAAAGCCAACATCATCCACGACAGAGAACGGTTGATTGTCAAGGGCAATGAATTCCATTATCTTGGCGTTAATGGATTTCGCCTTTGACTTGTCTCGCTCAAATTAATGCTCGACTTGAACTTGTTTAGTTGTTGGAAATGTGCGCTTAGTTCTTTTCTGCTTTTGTTCTAGGTAGTCGCAGAACGTCTGAGGGTGATGCACTTTCAAATGAGTAATTAGGTTTGTGGTATTGAAAGATTTCACTTTCTCCCCTCGGGAAATAATAGCAGCACAAACGTTGCATATGGCCTTTCTGTTATCTTCCTTTGAAACTTCCAAATAGATCCACACAGCAGACATTGTGGGCTAGGTTAGGAATGCTGTGTTGCACGTGTAGCGCTGTATTTTTGCACATCGGCTTTAAACGTGGCATTTTTAGCTAATATCGGCCGATTACGATATGCTTACCGATATATCGTGCATCCCTATTCGTTGGTGATGTGGACACCAAAGAACTTGAAAACTCTCAACAAGCTACACTTTAGCCCCATCGATGTTAATGGGGGCCTGTTCGGCCCTCCTTTTCCTATAGTCCATGATCAGCTCCTTTGTCTTGATCACATTGAGGGAGAGGTTGTTATCCTGGCACCACACTGCCAGGTCTCTGACCTCCTCCCTTATAGGCTGTCTCATCTTTGTCAGTGATGAGGCCTACCACTGTTGTGTCGTCAGGAAACTTAACGATGGTGTAGGAGTCGTGCTTCGCCACGCACGCAGTCGTGGGTGAACAGGGAGTACAGGAGGAGACTAAGAACGCACCCCTGAGGGTCCCCAGTGTTGAGGATCAGCATGGCAGATGTGTTGTTACCTACCCTCACCACCTGCGGGGGCGGCCTGTCAGGAAGTCCAGGATCCAGTTGCAGAGGGAGGTGTTTAGTCCCAGGGTCCTTAGCTTAGTGATGAGCTTTGACGGCACTATGGTGTTGAATGCTGAGCTGTAGTCATTCTCACATAGGTGTTCCTTTTGTCCAGGTGGGAAAGGGCAGTGTGGAGTGCAATAGAGATTGCATCATCTGTGGATCTGTTGGGGCAGTATGCAAATTGGAGTGGGTCTAGGCTTTCTGGGATAATGGTGTTGATGTGAGCCATGACCAAAGTCTGGTCATGGCTACATACGTGAGTGCTACAGGTCGGTAGTCATTTAGGCAGGTTACCTTAGTGTTCTTGGGCACAGGGACTATGGTGGTCTGCTTGAAACATGTTGGTATTACAGACTCAGACAGGGAGAGGTTGAAAATGTCAGTGAAGACACTTGCCAGTTGGTCAGTGCATGCTCGGAGTACACGCCCTGGTAATCCATCTGGCCCTGCGGCCTGTTTAAAGGTATTACATCGGCTGTGAAGAGCGTGATCACACAGTCGTCCGGAACAGCTGATCCTCTCATGCATGTTTCAGTGTTACTTGCCTGGAAGCAAGTATAGAAGTTATTTAGCTCGTCTGGTAGGCTCGTGTCAATGGGCAGCGCTCGGCTGTGTTTCCCCTTGTAGTCTGTAATAGTTTGCAAGCCCAGCCACATCCGAGGAGTGTCGGAGCTGGTGTAGTACGATTCAATCTTAGTCCTGTATTGACACTTGCCTGTTTGATAGTTTGTCAGAAGGCATAGCGGGATTTCTTATAAGTTTCCAGGTTAGAGTCCCGCTCCTTGAAAGCGGCAGCTCTACCCTTTAGCTCAGTACAAATGTTGCCAGTAATCCATGGCTTCTGGTTGGGGTATATACGTACTGTCACTGTGGGGACGATGTCCTCGATGCACTTATTGATAAAGGCAGTGACTGATGTGGTGTACTCCTCAATGCCATCGAAAGAATCCCGGAACATATTCCAGTCTGTGCTTGCAAAGCAGTCCTGTAGTTTAGCATCTGCTTAATCTGACCAGTTTTTTATAGACCGAGTCACTGTTGCTTCCTGCTTAAATATTTGCTTGTAAGCATGAAACAGGAGGATAGAATTATGGTTAGATTTGCTAAATGGAGGGCGAGGGAGAGCTTTGTATGTGGAGTAAAGGTGGTCTAGAGTTTTTTTCCCTCTGGTTGCACATTTAACATGTTGATAGAAATGAGGTAAAGGTTTTCCTGTTTGCATATGGCGGTATACAGCTCATTGAGTGCGGTCTTAGTGCCAGCATCGGTCTGTGGTGGTATGTAAGACAGCTATGAAAAATACAGATGAAAACTCTCTAGGTAGATAGTGTAGTTTATCATGAGATACTCGAGACTTCCATACGATTAGATTTTGTGCACCAGCTGTTGTTTACAAACCAATGCAGCATAAAGCCCGCCAGCTGTATGTTAATCATGTCGTCGTTCAGCCACGACTCGGTGAAACATAAGATTTTCGTTTTTAATGTCATGTTGGTAGGATATTTGTGATCGTAGTTTGTCTATTTTGTTATCCGATGATTGCACGTTGGCTAATAGTACTGATGGTTGAGGCAGATTACCCACTCGCCGTCAGATCCTTACAAGGCACCCCCATGCGAATCACGGGGATTTGGGCCTTGTCGGGTGACTGAAGTAAGTCCTTCACGTCCGACTCGTTAAAGAAAAACCTTCTTCCAGAACGAGGTGAGTAATAGCTGTCCTGATATCTAGAAGTGAAAAAACACAATAGCACAATTGGTTAGGAGACCGTAAAATGGCAGCTATCTCCCCCGGCACCATTATCCAGAGGCAGTTTGGAAGTTGGTAGTGAGTGTTGCTACTGAGGACAGATGATTTTTAAGAGCTATGCGTTTCAGCACTCGGTGTTCCCGTTCTGTAAGCTTGTGTGGCTTCCCCCTTCATGGCTGAGCCGTTGTTGCTCATAAACGTTTCCACTTCATAATAATAGCACTTACAGTTGACCGGGGCAGCTCTAGCAGGGCATCCTATGGCGGTGCCACATTGAAAAGCCATTCTACTGCCAATATTTGTCTATGGAGATTGCATGGCTGTGTGCTCGATTTTTATACACCCGTCAGCAACAGGTGTGGCTGAAATAGCGGAATCCACTTATTTGAAGGGGTGTCCACATATTTGATAGGTTTGGTTTCTGAGCTTTATATATTATCATCATTAGATATAAGAGAGACATGAGGGGTGCCATAATGAAGCTTGGGAGGGGCTGAGTGCAGGGGAAACAATCCCATGTAGCAGTACTGATAAGGGGAGAAACCGTTTAAGGCCCAGATCACTCAGCTCCCTGACTAGCAATAACGATGCAATGTTTAGCGATAAGGAGGAGACTCCACCCAAAGTGTGGTATGTATACTACCACGGGTGAAACCATGCCTTTGTCTAATGCATCTGTATTAACCCTCTGGGAAGAATAAACTTGGTTTAAAGCGTTCATAGTGTCCGTTGAGTTTGTACTCTGAAAATTAGAACCTGGCAGTGAAGATGTGAATGATGCAGTGCCTGATCTTTGGGTTCTCACATCAGACAACTGTTGAAATGATAAGGCAACTCTAAACGATCTGCATTACTCCCACACTGCATTACCAGCTATATGCCACCATGGACCAACTGGTTTCCTGGTTGATGTCTGGTCGGCCAAACAATGTCCGTCTGCCTACCTACACAGTGGGAAGTCAACTGCATACTTCTCGCGTCCCCTTTCCTCGTCTCTTTCTTAAAACCCATCGGAGAAGGTCAGAGGGAAGGGACCTCTGGCTTTCTCGTCCAATGGGTTTTGAGAAGACGAGAGGGGACACGTGAAGTATGCAGTTGAGATCTTCCATGTGTTCACTACCAGTCCTAACCAGAAGATGGTGACATGTAAACAGAAAAAAAGTACACTGACCTTATTTGACCTGTGTTGTACACTGTAGGGCCAGACACTGGACATGTGCTACTCTGTTCAAGTGGCCAACTCTAAATAAACATACCTTTGTCCTTCCTTGAACTATCACTGCTCTGACATAGTTGGCTCCATAAATCTCGCCATGATTTTACGATACATGTTCCACTTAAATGACACGTACCAGAAATAGCCGTTTCACACGGTAAATTTTGACACCAAGTTTTACCCTGCTCCAGAGCATGGCCATCTAAGCCCTGGGCTAAGGTTGGTATTACCCCACTACAGAATATACAAGTGTGAAACAGCCCTGGGATAAGGCTGGTATTACCCCACTACAGAATATACAAGTGTGAAACAGCCCTGGGCTAAGGCTGGTATTACCCCACTACAGAATATACAAGTGTGAAACAGCCCTGGGCTAAGGCTGGTATTTACCCCACTACAGAATATACAAGTGTGAAACAGCCCTGGGCTAAGGTTGGTATTTACCCCACTACAGAATATACAAGTGTGAAACAGCCCTGGGCTCTATAATGTCGAAGAAAACTGGCAGTGGGAAAATCCCTCGTCATGTCAGTGCTGCACTCAAGGAAGGAATGAGAAAAGGCTAAACTTTGAATATATTTGTACAGGACCACATTTGATCCCTGAAGCATCAACGGTTATCGTTTTAATAGTCTTGTTTTTTTATTAAACATATTAGTGCTCCTTTATTTGTCCACTCTCCTGTAGATAAATCTCAATCGTGTTTGCGTCCTCTCCATGCCTCCTCCTTAAAACGCATTGGAGGAGAAGATCTGAGGGAGGACCCTCCAATGTGCTTTGAAGAGATGAGGAGGGAGGACCTGAGGAATCAAGGGAGTACAATTGAGATTTACGGTTTAGCTCGTCTTGTGTGCGTTCTAACATAAAGCAGGTGTGAATGTCAACAAGTGAGTGTGTCACCTGTAGTGTGTGTGTGTGTGTGTGTGTGTGTACGTGCGTCAAACAGGAACAGTAAACACACACCTGAAATAGAAACAGGAAGTATTTAATAAATCTGCTGAAAGCGGACGGTTGCCATGGTGACTGAATGGGTCCAACACTGACCAATAACAGGGCTCAACAACACTGACTAATGACGCTTTAGGAGCTCAGAACGGCCAATCAACAGTCAAAGCAGGTCTTCAGATGGTATGGAAAACTCTCACAATTACAAAGAAGATTGAGAACGAGCTATAGGATGAAAAATAAGAGTTTAGACACAGGTACAACCAGCTAACGCTTCCTCTATTCTGAACAGGCAGCGTATTGGCAGCCCAGGGGTCCATCGTCAGGACCATAAGTGGCGTGAAGAACTATGGGTTAGTTAATCATACATTCACAGCTCACTAGCCAATAAGAAACATGAACATTGTCCAAAGGGGCGGAGTTAAAGCTATCGCCGGCCACTCCTACTGGAGCCTTTAAACGGGTCAAAGTCCTCCTGAGAGAGAGAAGGGAGGTTAGACAGACACACAGTACAACACGCATAATTCAGTCCTCTCACAGGTCTCATACCTCATCGTCGTCGTCATCAAATGTCACTCCTCTGTATGATTGGCTCTGACTCTGGGAGCCCCGCCTACTGGAGGAGGAAGAGGAGGAGGAGGCCCTAGAACACAAAACATAGAGCCGTTCACGGTCCAATGCCGCTGATTTTAACTCTTATCATATCATTACAGGGTAACAATTATGTACCTTACTGTGATTGTTTTCCATTCAAATGGTCAAAAAAACAAACAAAAACAGCTTCTTATCAAAAAGCTATTTTTCAAGCAAGAATGTAGCTAGAAATGGTCTGAGTGAAGAGCCTAATGGGAGGGATATGAAAACTAGCTGTTATTGGTCTAGAAATCCACCCATGCAAAATAAGGTGAAATTTCAAACAGCTCTTACACTAAGACGGGCATTATTCTGATTGTTTCACAGTATTATTCCAACCTCAGTTTGTAAATATATATAAAACATAGAAAATCAAGTTTATGACTGCACTGCCCCTTTAATACCCTCTAATTACAAACAGACACATCCACACAGATCACTAATCAATGTACAACTCCTACCCAACACACACTTTCCTACCTCTGTGTTGGTCGTGATGCAGGAGTCAGTCTTGATGCAGGCTTCACAAAGGAAACATCGTCAGAGTCATCATCATCAATGGTTATCTAGAGATGAGGGAGAAGATGATGGAGGAGGGAGGAGAGATGATGGAGGGGGAGGGAGGAGAGATGGAGGAGGAGGAGGAGGGAGGAGAGATGGAGGAGGGAGGAGAGGAGGAGGAGGGAGAAGAGATGGAGGAGGGAGGAGAGATGGAGGAGAGATGGAGGAGGAGGGAGGAGAGAGGAAGAGGAGGGAGGAGAGATGGAAGAGGAGGGAGGAGAGATGGAGGAGGAGGGAGGAGAGATGGAGGAGGAGGGAGGAGAGATGGAGGAGGGAGGAGAGATGGAGGAGGAGATATGGAGGAGGAGAGATGGAGGAGAGATGGAGGAGGAGATATGGAGGAGGAGAGATGGAGGAGAGAGGGAGGAGAGATGGAGGAGGGAGGAGAGAGGGAGGAGAGATGGAGGAGAGATGGAGGAGGGAGGAGAGATGGAGGAGGAGGAGGGAGGAGAGATGGAGGAGGAGGAGGAGGAGGGAGGAGAGATGGAGGAGGGAGGAGAGATGGAGGAGGGAGGAGAGATGGAGGAGAGGTGGAGGGAGGAGAGATGGAGGGAGGAGAGATGGAGGAGGGAGGAGAGATGGAGGAGGAGGAGGGAGGAGATGGAGGAGAGATGGAGGAGGAGGAGGGAGGAGAGAGGAAGAGGAGGGAGGAGAGATGGAAGAGGAGGGAGGAGAGATGGAGGAGGAGGGAGGAGAGATGGAGGAGGAGATATGGAGGAGGAGAGATGGAGGAGAGATGGAGGAGGAGATATGGAGGAGGAGAGATGGAGGAGAGAGGGAGGAGAGATGGAGGAGGGAGGAGAGAGGGAGGAGAGATGGAGGGAGAGATGGAGGAGGGAGGAGAGATGGAGGAGGAGGAGGGAGGAGAGATGGAGGAGGGAGGAGAGGAGGAGGAGGGAGAAGAGATGGAGGAGGGAGGAGAGATGGAGGAGAGATGGAGGAGGAGGGAGGAGAGAGGAAGAGGAGGGAGGAGAGATGGAAGAGGAGGGAGGAGAGATGGAGGAGGAGGGGAGGAGAGATGGAGGAGAGATGGAGGAGAGATGGAGGAGGAGATATGGAGGAGGAGAGATGGAGGAGGAGATATGGAGGAGAGAGGAGGAGAGATGGAGGAGGAGGAGAGAGGGAGGAGAGATGGAGGAGAGATGGAGGAGAGATGGAGGAGGGAGGAGAGATGGAGGAGGAGGAGGGAGGAGAGATGGAGGAGGGAGGAGAGATGGAGGAGGGAGGAGAGATGGAGGAGGGAGGAGAGATGGAGGAGAGGTAGAGGGAGGAGAGATGGAGGGAGGAGAGATGGAGGAGGGAGGAGAGATGGAGGAGGAGGAGGGAGGAGATGGAGGAGAGATGGAGGAGGAGGAGGGAGGAGAGAGGAAGAGGAGGGAGGAGAGATGGAGGAGGAGGAGAGATAGAGGAGAGATGGAGGAGGAGGAGATGGAGGAGGAGGAGGAGGGACGAGAGATGGAGATGGAGGAGGGAGGAGAGATGGAGGAGGAGGAGGGAGGAGAGATGGAGGAGGAGGGAGGAGAGATGGAGAGAGGGAGGAGAGAGGAGGAGGAGGAGGGAGGGAGGAGAGATGGAGGAGGAGGAGGGAGGGAGGAGAGATGGAGGAGGAGGAGGGAGGAGAGATAGAGGGAGGAGAGATGGAGGAGAGATGGAGGAGGAGGAGGGAGGAGAGATGGAGGAGGAGGGAGGAGAGATAGAGGGAGGAGAGATAGAGGGAGGAGAGATGAGGGAGGGAGGAGAGATGAGGGAGGGAGGAGAGATGGAGGAGGAGGAGAGATGGAGGAGGAGGAGAGATGGAGGAGGAGGAGAGATGGAGGAGAGATGGAGGAGAGATGGAGGAGGAGGAGAGATGGAGGAGGAGGAGAGATGGAGGAGGAGGAGGAGGAGGGAGGAGAGATGGAGGCGAGATGGAGGAGGAGGAGGGAGGAGAGATGGAGGAGGAGGGAGGAGAGATGAGGGAGGAGAGATGGAGGGAGGAGGAGGGAGGAGAGATGGAGGGAGGAGGAGGAGAGATGGAGGAGGAGGAGAGATGGAGGAGGAGGGAGGAGAGAGGAGGAGGAGGAGAGATGGAGGAGGAGAGATGGAGGAGGAGAGATGGAGGAGGAGAGATGGAGGAGAGATGGAGGAGGAGGAGAGATGGAGGAGGAGGAGAGATGGAGGAGGAGGGAGGAGAGATGGAGGAGGAGGAGAGATGGAGGAGGAGGAGAGATGGAGGAGGAGGGAGGAGAGGATACGAACATTAGAACATTATCTACAACACACACATTCACTGAAAGACCAGTAAGACAGTGTATAAAGCACACAGAGATGGGGAGTGTGAGGGACTAACCTCGTCTGTGTAAGATTTAGCCGCCACCGCCCCTCTCGATGGCCGCTTGGGTGGAGCCTGGAACGCTGCAGGATGGAGGGAGGAGAAAGAGAGGGAGGAGAAAGAGGGAGGGAAGATAAGTAGTAGATCAGTACAATAATACACACTTAGGTTTGAGAAACACACCGACACAGCAGCCACTCACCATCCATGATGCTTCTACCCTGGGTGGGGTTGACCTTCTGAGAACGGGCCTGCCCTGCTGGCTTCGGCTCTGCTGCACCTGGACACACACAGACACAAATATATTCACACACAAAATGCACCACGCCAACAACACATACAAATGCAGTCGTTAATGTATACATGCATAAATATAATTAACCCTTTCTCATGAGTGAATAGATCTTGGAGAGAAACAAACCCCTTCCTCTCCTGGCTGTGGTTTGGCCCCTCCCTCTGCCACCCCGCCCCCTGCCCCTGGTGGGGGGAGGAGGGGCAGAGTCCTCGTCCGAATCCATGGAAACATCAGGCTCATCTGATAGGTCCAGGTCTTCTGGGGCGTCGCCTCGCTCTATGCGGTGAGCTTTAGCCCTGTTGAGGGCCTACACAGAGAGGAGAGTACTGGTATGAACGTATACGTGTGTGTGTGTGTGTGTGTGTGTGTGTGTGTGTGTGTGTGTGTTCCTGACTCACCACCTGAACCTCTTCATCCTCCTCTGCAGTGTTTTTCTTAGATTCTCTGAAACGGCGAATCTGAGGAGAGAACAGGTTGCTGTGGTTACTATCATCTCTCCCCTCTCCTCTCCTCTATACCTCCTGGTCAATCTCTTCCTCTGTCAGTACTCCTCTCTGCTGGAGGTGTCTACCCCCTCCTCTCCTCTATACCTCCTGCTCAATCTCTTCCTCTGTCAGTACTCCTCTCTGCTGGAGGTGTCTACCCCTACCTCTCCTCTATACCTCCTGGTCAATCTCTTCCTCTGTCAGTACTCCTCTCTGCTGGAGGTGTCTACCCCTACCTCTCCTCTATACCTCCTGGTCAATCTCTTCCTCTGTCAGTACTCCTCTCTGCTGGAGGTCTCTACCCCTACCTCTCCTCTATACCTCCTGGTCAATCTTCTCCTCTGTCAGTACTCCTCTCTGCTGGAGGTGCCTACACCCTCCTGTCCCCCTCTCTCCCATCTCCTCTATACCTCCTGGTCAATCTCCTCCTGTGTCAGTGCTCCTCTCTGCTGGAGGTCTCTACCCCCTTCTCCTCCCCCTCCTTCCACCTCCTTGTCAATCTCTTCCTCTGTCAGTACTCCTCTCTGCTGGAGGTCTCTACCCCCTTCTCCTCCCCCTCCTTCCACCTCCTTGTCAATCTCTTCCTCTGTCAGTACTCCTCTCTGCTGGAGGTGTCTACACCTACCTCTCCTCTATACCTCCTGCTCAATCTCTTCCTCTGTCAGTACTCCTCTCTGCTGGAGGTGTCTACCCCTACCTCTCCTCTATACCTCCTGGTCAATCTCTTCCTCTGTCAGTACTCCTCTCTGCTGGAGGTGCCTACACCCTCCTGTCCCCCTCTCTCCCATCTCCCATCTCCTCTATACCTCCTGGTCAATCTCCTCCTGTGTCAGTGCTCCTCTCTGCTGGAGGTCTCTGCCCCCTTCTCCTCCCCCTCCTTCCACCTCCTTGTCAATCTCTTCCTCTGTCAGTACTCCTCTCTGCTGGAGGAGTCTACCCCTACCTCTCCTCTATACCTCCTGGTCAATCTCTTCCTCTGTCAGTACTCCTGTCAGCTGGAGGTGAATACCCCCTCCTCTGTACCTCCTGGTCAATCTCCTCCTCTGTCAGTACTCCTCTCTGCTGCAGGTGTCTCTGGGTTTTCTCCAGCTGGTATCGGATCAGTTCCTCGATGGCATCCTTCTCCTCCTTGTCCACATACTCCTGCACCGCCTTCCCCATGCCCTGCTCCGTCAGTAGGGAGAGCTGCACCGTCTACACACACAGTCATGTTAACACACATCCACACACACACACACACACACGTTAAAACACGTCCACACACACACACGTTAAAACACATCCACACACACACGTTAAAACACGTCCACACACACACACACTTGGGCTGTCCTTGACAAAACAAAATCTTAAGTCAACCGAAAGTCGTCTGTTCTTTCGACCAATCGATTGCTCAAAAATGTTTAAAAGTGTATTTTTCCATTTATAGACATTTAATAAAATGTGCATTGAGCTTGTCTGATGCTTTAAGCTTACGGTTTGATGCCTCAAGAGGGCGCCAGAGATCTAGATAACCAGAAGAATAAAAACTTAACCTGTCCAAACTATTCTCCACCCTCTCCTGCTGGCTTTCGCAGATTCGTCCATTACTCTCCTGAAGTTGCCAGTAATAGGCTATACAGGGGAGTCTGCAACCTTTCTCATGTGGAATGTCAATTTATCTCACCATTTCTACCGATCTGCGTGCCAGTTATTGTTTTCAAATGCAGATTTTCATTAAACAGTTTAATTTATGATAATGTCTTCATATCTCAAAATCATTGTCATGTGGTTAATCAAAATGATATCCAAATCTAAATGAAAATGATAAACCTAAAAACTAACTTCTATTGCCACTTATTTAAAAATAGCCTACATAAAGCCAACCAATAAAAACATTTCAGTATGCAGGTAGAAAATATCCTGATTTTAAATGAAATATCCTATCACATTCACTACACATGGCCTGTCTGCAACGATTGGGTCCAGCCCGGAAGCTAGCTAGCGAATTTCTAACATTGTATAAAATATTCTGGGCCCTCAGTTTCCCATGCCAGGGAGCTCGGGACAGACAGAGCTGTAGGCTATTTGCTCAAGGGATAAGAAGCAGTGCTTGACTTGGGCAGGAGCTCACCTCAAATGTTCTACTGCTTCAGCTCCTGTTCCTCTTAATAAATATCAGCTCAACAGTATTGTGGAGTCCCTATTCCTCTTATAGAATATTAACTCAACAGTATTGTGGAGTCTCTGTTCCTCTTATAGAATATTAACTCAACAGTATTGTGGAGTCCCTATTCCTCTTATAGAATATTAACTCAACAGTATAGTGGAGTCCCTGTTCCTCTTATAGAATATTAACTCAACAGTATTGTGGAGTCCCTGTTCCTCTTATAGAATATTAACTCAACCGTATTGTGGAGTCCCTGTTCCTCTTATAGAATATTAACTCAACAGTATTGTGGAGTCCCTGTTCCTCTTATAGAATATTAACTCAACAGTATTGTGGAGCTCCTGTTCCTCTTATAGAATATTAACTCAACAGTATTGTGGAGTCCCTGTTCCTCTTATAGAATATTAACTCAACAGTATTGTGGAGTCCCTGTTCCTCTTATAGAATATTAACTCAACAGTATTGTGGAGTCCCTGTTCCTCTTATAGAATATTAACTCAACAGTATTGTGGAGTCCCTGTTCCTCTTATAGAATATTAACTCAACAGTATTGTGGAGTCCCTGTTCCTCTTATAGAATATTAACTCAACAGTATTGTGGAGTCCCTGTTCCTCTTATAGAATATTAACTCAACAGTATTGTGGAGTCCCTGTTCCTCTTATAGAATATTAACTCAACAGTATTGTGGAGTCCCTGTTCCTCTTATAGAATATTAACTCAACAGTATTGTGGAGCTCCTGTTCCTCTTATAGAATATTAACTCAACAGTATTGTGGAGTCCCTGTTCCTCTTATAGAATATTAACTCAACAGTATTGTGGAGTCCCTGTTCCTCTTATAGAATATTAACTCAACAGTATTGTGGAGTCCCTGTTCCTCTTATAGAATATTAACTCAACAGTATTGTGGAGTCCCTGTTCCTCTTATAGAATATTAACTCAACAGTATTGTGGAGTCCCTGTTCCTCTTATAGAATATTAACTCAACAGTATTGTGGAGTCCCTGTTCCTCTTATAGAATATTAACTCAACAGTATTGTGGAGTCCCTGTTCCTCTTATAGAATATTAACTCAACAGTATTGTGGAGTCCCTGTTCCTCTTATAGAATATCAGCTCAACAGTATTGTGGAGTCCCTGTTCCTCTTATAGAATATTAACTCAACAGTATTGTGGAGTCCCTGTTCCTCTTATAGAATATTAACTCAACAGTATTGTGGAGTCCCTGTTCCTCTTATAGAATATTAACTCAACAGTATTGTGGAGTCCCTGTTCCTCTTATAGAATATTAACTCAACAGTATTGTGGAGTCCCTGTTCCTCTTATAGAATATTAACTCAACAGTATTGTGGAGTCCCTGTTCCTCTTATAGAATATTAACTCAACAGTATTGTGGAGTCCCTGTTCCTCTTATAGAATATTAACTCAACAGTATTGTGGAGTCCCTGTTCCTCTTATAGAATATTAACTCAACAGTATTGTGGAGTCCCTGTTCCTCTTATAGAATATTAACTCAACAGTATTGTGGAGTCCCTGTTCCTCTTATAGAATATTAACTCAACAGTATTGTGGAGTCCCTGTTCCTCTTATAGAATATTAACTCAACAGTATTGTGGAGTCCCTGTTCCTCTTATAGAATATTAACTCAACAGTATTGTGGAGTCCCTGTTCCTCTTATAGAATATAAACTCAACAGTATTGTGGAGTCCCTGTTCCTCTTATAGAATATTAACTCAACAGTATTGTGGAGTCCCTGTTCCTCTTATAGAATATTAACTCAACAGTATTGTGGAGTCCCTGTTCCTCTTATAGAATATTAACTCAACAGTATTGTGGAGTCCCTGTTCCTCTTATAGAATGTTAACTCAACAGTATTGTGGAGTCCCTGTTCCTCTTATAGAATATTAACTCAACAGTATTGTGGAGTCCCTGTTCCTCTTATAGAATATTAACTCAACAGTATTGTGGAGTCCCTGTTCCTCTTATAGAATATTAACTCAACAGTATTGTGGAGTCCCTGTTCCTCTTATAGAATATTAACTCAACAGTATTGTGGAGTCCCTGTTCCTCTTATAGAATATTAACTCAACAGTATTGTGGAGTCCCTGTTCCTCTTATAGAATATTAACTCAACAGTATTGTGGAGTCCCTGTTCCTCTTATAGAATATTAACTCAACAGTATTGTGGAGTCCCTGTTCCTCTTATAGAATATTAACTCAACAGTATTGTGGAGTCCCTGTTCCTCTTAATAAATATCAGCTCAACAGTATTGTGGAGTCCCTGTTCCTCTTATAGAATATTAACTCAACAGTATTGTGGAGTCCCTGTTCCTCTTATAGAATATTAACTCAACAGTATTGTGGAGTCCCTGTTCCTCTTATAGAATATTAACTCAACAGTATTGTGGAGTCCCTGTTCCTCTTATAGAATATTAACTCAACAGTATTGTGGAGTCCCTGTTCCTCTTATAGAATATTAACTCAACAGTATTGTGGAGTCCCTGTTCCTCTTATAGTCCTCCTGTTCCTCTTATTGTGGAGTCCCTGTTCCTCCCTCCTGCATTAAAATAATTACCGTAATCAAAGTAACAAACATTGTGGATTAGAAATCATAGTAAACATACTGCTGGTGATATGGGGAAGTGATATACACTAACAATCAAACCCAAACAATTAACACAATGAAGTTACGAAACAAATGTGCACAAATTGGCGGGAGAGAAGTGCATTGTGGAGATAGAAGTGCATTGTGGAGAGAGAAGTGCATTGTGGAGAGAGAAGTGCATTGTGGAGAGAGAAGTGCATTGTGGAGAGAGAAGTGCATTGTGGAGAGAAGTGCATTGTCCATCTGGGTGCATGGTCAATCTGACGTCTGCATTGGCCTTGCCGCAATTACGGTGATACGGCCTAAGCAGAAGTCAGGGCAAGAACGGCCTCAGCAGAAGTCAGGGCAAGAACGGCCTCAGCAGAAGTCAGGGCAAGAACGGCCTCAGCAGAAGTCAGGACATTCATACTCCTTGCGGAGCAGTGCAGAGCTGTTGTCAAGGGAGTGTGTTTATACAGGATGTACCACCCTCACCTACCGTCAACCAATCATGTCAACGTGGAGCTATACAGAGCCTTCCACATTGTTACAACATTTGGAAGGGGCATGGCGATGTGGTACAGATCTCAATTTGGCCTCGGCATGCCTCCGCAATTGCGTCACACCCTCCATATGGAGCCTCCGACCACATTTTCGGATCAAGCTTAAAATGGGCTTTTAGTCTAGGCTTCCGCAATGGATTAGTTCACCGAGATGGGTGCAAATATATATACACTACCAGTCAAACGTTTAGACACACTTACTCATTCAAGAGTTTTTCTAAATAAATCACAGTGTCACCAGCAGAGCACCCCCACACCATCATACCTCCTCCTCCATGCTTCACGGTGGGAACCACACATGTGGAGATCATCCATTCACCTACTCTACGTCTTACAAAGACACGGCAGTTGGAACCAAAAGTCTCAAATTTGGACTCATCAGACCAAAGCACAGGTTTCCACAGGTCTAATGTCCATTGCTTGTGTTTCTTGGCCCAAGCAATTCTCTTCTTCTTATTGGTGTCCTTTAGTAGTGGTTTCTTTGCAGCAATACGACCATGAAGGCCTGATTCACGCAGTCTCCTCTGAACAGTTGATGTTGAGATGTGTCTGTTACTTTTACATTTATTTGGGCTGCAATCTGAGGCTGGTAACTCTAATGAACTTATCCTCTGCAGCAGAAGTAACTCTGGGTTTTCCTTTCCTGTGGTGGTCCTCATGAGAGCCAGTTTCATCATAGCTCTTGATGGTTTTTGCTACTGCACTTGAAGAAACGTTCAAAGTTCTTGACATTTTCCAGATTGACTGACCTTCATGTCTTAAAGTAATGATGGACTGTCGTTTCTCTTTGCTTATTTCAGCTGTTCTTGCTGTAATATGGACTTGGTCTTTTACCAAATAGAGCTATCTTCTGTATACCACCCTACCTTGTCACAACACAACTGATTGTCTTAAACGCATTAAGAAGGAAAGAAATTCCACAAATGAACTTTTAACAAGGCACACCTGTTAATTGAAATGCATTCCAGGTGATTACCTCGTGAAGCTGGTTGAGAGAATGCCAAGAGTGTGCAAAGCTGTCATTAAGGTAAAGGGTGGCTACTTTGAAGAATCTCGAATATAAAATATATTTAGATTTGTTAAACACTTTTTTGATGATTCCATGTGTTTTATTTCATAGTTTTGATGTCTTCACTATTATTCTACAATGTAGAAAATAGTACATATAAAGAAAAACCCTGGAATGAGTAGGTGTCCAAACTTTTGACTGGTACTGTATATTTGTTACTGCTCAACTAAAACAATCTTGGTCGACCAACAGCATAACAACCAAACAATCGACCAGTCGACTAATTGGGATCAGCCCTACTACACACACAGTCATGTTAACACACATCCAGACACACAGTCAGGGTATGGAGAAATGTGTGTGTACCTTTTCTGCTGTCTGGAAGTATTCTTTAACTAGATCCTCCACCCTCAGACCCTCAGTTGAGGAGTGACTCAGGAGCTGCCCAAAGTCAACATCCTCTTCGCCTGCACTTACACAGCAAAAAAGACAGAGACAGGCGAGTGACCTGAACATCAGAAAAAGTAGTCTTGTCAAATGTTATGATTATGGTGCATGGAGTGTGTGTGTGTGTTACCTTTAACTTTGGCCTTGTACTCCTTCTGTCTGATGAAGTGAACAACATCTTTGGGGTTCGCAACCTGCTCTACAAACTTCTGACTGAAACGAGTGGCGTTGAAGGCCTCAAAACCACCGCTGTAGTCCACCTTGAGAGAGAGAGACAAATATTACACTGTGACAGATACTCAGACCTAAGAGAATCTTTCTTTCCCAAAATTATCATTCAGTACAAAGAATTTGAAACTATAAAAGATGTAGTATGTTTTTAAAATATTTATTGGGTGAAAAGCCAAAATGTTTTGGCATCCAAACACTGTATGTGTCCTCCTGCCACAACCTGCCACAACCTGAGGGACAGCCAGGGAAAAGTGCAATGTAATGTGGATAATATTATAATATTTCCCATCTTGTTTAGTTTTGTCTTTCATACCAGGTCATGTGTCTTCTCAGTCATGTTGACACTGGTCTACTACCATCGCTTTAATGTATTGTTGTTCTGGTTAATATTGTTGTTGTTAATGGTAATCCCATGTCCACTCCTACTATTATTATTGCTGTAGGTTCTATATTTATACTTTGACAATGTAATTAATTTAATTTGCCATGTCAATAAAGTCTACTGAATTGAAGAGAGAGAGAGAAAGCAGGATAAAAGTCAGAGAGAAATAGAAAGAGAGAAAGTGGGAATTGTAAATTCTACCTTGAGAAATACCCTTGATGCTGTTGCAGTGTTCAACAGAATAACGTATTATAATCTGGGTGGTTTGAGCGCTGAATGCTGATTGGCTAACAGCCGTGGTATATCAGACCGTATACCACGGCTATGACAAAACATTTATTTTACTGTTTTAATTACGTTGGTAACCAGTTTATAATAGCAATAAGGCACCTCAGGGGTTTGTGGTATATTGGCCAACAGACCACGGCTAAGGGCTGTATCCAGGCACTCCACATTGAGTTGTGCATAAGAACAGCCCTTAGCCGTGGTATATTGGACATATACCACACCCCCTCGGGCCTTATTGCTTAATTAAAAAATGTTACTTGTGGCTCACTCACTCTGAGGCGTATCAGGGGTTTCTCAGGGGTAAGGGGGTTTCCCAGTCGATCTCGCTCTGCTTCCTCAATCATCGCTTCCACCTGGGAACCAACACACACACACACACACACACACACACAGAGACACAGTCAGGGAGAGCGAGAGAGAGACAGACAGCCAGGGAGAGAGAAAGAGCAAGAAAGAGAGAGAGCGCCTTGTGCTCACCTTCTCCTGGCAGAAGGCCTCTACCCTCTGGTTGACCTTGGGCATGTCAGGGTTGAAGAGGTCAGGGTGCTCTGAGAGGACCAGGTCCTGGATGAAGAACTGACGCACCGTGTGCAGCGGGATCTTCTGAAGGTTCATCTTACGCCCCTTCACCCTCAGCAGACCTATGTGCCTGCGCGCACACACACACACATGCACGCAGGCAATGACACACACAAGGCCATACAAATATGCAGACACACACAGTGAGTGCTACTTGAGCGTGTATAAAAGTGTTTGAGTGTGTGTGTGTGTGTTGGCATACTTCTTGACGGCCTCTCCGGGGGACAGTGACGTGGCAACAGAGCTACCAGGCTGAGTGACGTAGAACAGCCTCTGTTCGTTCCTGCTGGGGTTTATCAGACACTCATGTTCATGACCCCACACTACCAGGTCCAGGAAGTCATCCAGAAACTGCTCTGGGATGTAGTTGGTGGCCCCGTGCTTACTTCTGCAAAACACACACACACCTCAGAGATGTGGCTTTTGTAAAACACACACAGTACCACAGACACTTAGTATATACACACACACACACACACACACACACACACACACACACACACACACACACACACACCTGTTCTGGTGGACAGTATATATATACACACACACACACACACACACACACACCTGTTCTGGTGGACAGTATATACACACACACACACACCTGTTCTGGTGGACAGTGTAAACACACCTGTTCTGGTGGACAGTGTAAACACACCTGTTCTGGTGGACAGTGTAAACACACCTGTTCTGGTGGACAGTATAAACACACCTGTTCTGGTGGACAGTATAAACACACCTGTTCTGGTGGACAGTATAAACACACCTGTTTGGTGGACAGTATAAACCACCTGTTTGGTGGACGTATAAACACACCTGTTCTGGTGGACAGTATAAACACACCTGTTCTGGTGGACTGTATAAACACACCTGTTCTGGTGGACAGTATAAAACACACCTGTTCTGGTGGACAGTATAAACAAACACACCTGTTCTGGTGACAGTATAACACACAACTGTTCTGGTGGATAGTATAAACACCCTGTTCTGGTGTGATAGTATAAATCACACCTGTTCTGGTGGACAGTATAAACACACCTGTTCTGGTGGACCGTATAAACACACCTGTTCTGGGTAGACAGTATAAACACACCTGTTCTGGTGGACGGTATAAACACACCTGTTCTGGTGGACTGTATAAACACACCTGTTCTGGTGGACAGTATTAAACACACCTGTTCTGGTGGACAGTATATAACACACCTGTTCTGGTGGACAGTATAAACACACTGTTCTGGTGGACAGTATAAACACACCTGTTCTGGTGGACAGTAAACACACCTGTTCTGGTGGACAGTATAAACACACCTGTTCTGGTGGACAGTATAAAACACACCTGTTCTGGTGGACAGTATAAACACACCTGTTCTGGTGGACAGTATAAACACACCTGTTCTGGTGGACAGTATAAACACACCTGTTCTGGTGGAAAGTATAAACACACCTGTTCTGGTGGACAGTATAAACACACCTGTTCTGGTGGACAGTATAAACACACCTGTTCTGGTGGACAGTATAAACACACCTGTTCTGGTGGACAGTATAATCACACCTGTTCTGGTGGACAGTATAATCACACCTGTTCTGGTGGACAGTATAAACACACCTGTTCTGGTAGACAGTATAAACACACCTGTTCTGGTAGACAGTATAAACACACCTGTTCTGGTGGACAGTATAAACACACCTGTTCTGGTGGACAGTATAAACACACCTGTTCTGGTGGACAGTATAAACACACCTGTTCTGGTGGACAGTATAAACACACCTGTTCTGGTGGACAGTATAAACACACCTGTTCTGGTGGACAGTATAAACACACCTGTTCTGGTGGACAGTATAAACACACCTGTTCTGGTGGACAGTATAAACACACCTGTTCTGGTGGACAGTATAAACAAACACACCTGTTCTGGTGGACAGTATAAACAAACACACCTGTTCTGGTGGACAGTATAAACAAACACACCTGTTCTGGTGGACAGTATAAACAAACACACCTGTTCTGGTGGACAGTATAAACAAACACACCTGTTCTGGTGGACAGTATAAACAAACACACCTGTTCTGGTAGACAGTATAAACAAACACACCTGTTCTGGTGGACAGTATAAACACACCTGTTCTGGTGGACAGTATAAACACACCTGTTCTGGTAGACAGTATAAACACACCTGTTCTGGTGGACAGTATAAACACACCTGTTCTGGTGGACAGTATAAACACACCTGTTCTGGTGGACAGTATAAACACACCTGTTCTGGTGGACAGTATAAACACACCTGTTCTGGTGGACAGTATAAACACACCTGTTCTGGTGGACAGTATAAACACACCTGTTCTGGTGGACAGTATAAACACACCTGTTCTGGTGGACAGTATAAACACACCTGTTCTGGTGGACAGTATAAACACACCTGTTCTGGTGGACAGTATAAACACACCTGTTCTGGTGGACAGTATAAACACACCTGTTCTGGTGGAAAGTATAAACACACCTGTTCTGGTGGACAGTATAAACACACCTGTTCTGGTGGACAGTATAAACACACCTGTTCTGGTGGACAGTATAAACACACCTGTTCTGGTGGACAGTATAATCACACCTGTTCTGGTGGACAGTATAATCACACCTGTTCTGGTGGACAGTATAAACACACCTGTTCTGGTAGACAGTATAAACACACCTGTTCTGGTAGACAGTATAAACACACCTGTTCTGGTGGACAGTATATTAAACACCACACTGCTTCTGGTGCGACAGTAACCTTTCTGCGTTTGAGACAGCTATAACAACCTGTTCTGGTGGACAGTATAAACAACACTGTTCTGCAGTGACAGTATAAACCACCACCCTGTTCTGGTGGACAGTTATAACACACCGGTTCTGGTGGGACCAGTATATAACAAACACACCTGTTCTGGTGGACAGCTATAAAACACCACCTGTTCTGGGTGGACAGTAATAACCAAACACACCTGTTCTGGTGGACGAAGTATAAACAAACACACCTGTTCTGGTGGGCAGTATAAACAAACACAACCTGTTCCTGGTGGACAGTATTAAACAACACACATGTTCTGGGTAGACAGTTAACCAACACACCTGTTTCTGGTGGACAGTATAAAACACACCCTGTTCTGCGTAGACAGTAATAAAACACAACTGTTCTGGTAGACAGCTATAACACCACCTGTTTCTGGTGGACAGTTATAAAACCACCTGTTCTCGGTGCCGACAGTTATTAACCACCAACCCTGTTCTGGTGGACAAGTATAAACACACTGTTCTGGTGGACAGTATAAACACACCTGTTCTGGTGGACAGTATAAACACACCTGTTCTGGTGGACAGTTATAAACACACCTGTTCTGGTGGACAGTATAAACACACCTGTTCTGGTGGACAGTATAAACACACCTGTTCTGGTGGACAGTATAAACACACCTGTTCTGGTGGACAGTATAAACACACCTGTTCTGGTGGACAGTATAAACACACCTGTTCTGGTGGACAGTATAAACACACCTGTTCTGGTGGGACAGTATAAACACACCTGTTCTGGTGGACAGTATAAACACACCTGTTCTGGTGGACAGTATAAACACACCTGTTCTGGTGGACAGTATAAACACACCTGTTCTGGTGGACAGTATAAACACACCTGTTCTGGTGGACAGTATAAACACACCTGTTCTGGTGGATGGTGAAAACGTTGAACCATTGGTCCTGGTCTTCTTTGGGGCGGAGCATGGTCACCTGGTTGTTAACAAACATCCTGTAGAGACGCTCATCAGGAATAGAGCCGATGCCGTACAGGGCTAGCTTTGTGCTACCTTTCTGCAGGAGGACGGGACTAATCTCTATCCTCTCTACTGATTGGCTGCGGCCAAAATGATTGACAAGTCCGGCAGAGCTCAGGAGATCCAACGCACACAGCCCATCCGCCTGGAGTGGAGACGAGAGAGATGGAGTTACACATAGAGATACAGACAGATGCGTCTGTGGTTCAAGCTGGATGAGTGAAACCTTGGCAAAGGAGCTTACCCCTGTAGGATCGTCATGGTTACCGTGCACGCTGAACACAGGGATGGAGATGTTTAGGTTCTCATCCTGGTAGTTCACCCACGGGAACCTGAGAACACACACACAGAAACATTTGATGCACATACTGTACTTTACATACAACCCACGTTTAGAAAGTCTTTCATAATACGTGGATATTTTATCTTGTAGATTCAACTAGAATATTATTCAACATTTGTGACAGGTGATGTATAGGTTTTCACCAATTAAAAAAAAGTGTGAGGATGCTGTCAAAGCAAGGGCTAGCATGCCACGCCAGGGCTAGCATCGCCACGCCAGGGCTAGCATGCCACGCCAGGGCTAGCATCGCCCCGCCAGGGCTAGCATCGCCCCGCCAGGGCTAGCATCGCCACGCCAGGGCTAGCATCGCCACGCCAGGGCTAGCATCGCCACGCCAGGGCTAGCATCGCCCCGCCAGGGCTAGCATCGCCCCGCCAGGGCTAGCATCGCCAGGCCAGGGCTAGCATCGCCAGGCCAGGGCTAGCATCGCCCCGCCAGGGCTAGCATCGCCCCGCCAGGGCTAGCATCGCCCCGCCAGGGCTAGCATCGCCACGCCAGGGCTAGCATCGCCACGCCAGGGCTAGCATCGCCACGCCAGGGCTAGCATCGCCACGCCAGGGCTAGCATCGCCACGCCAGGGCTAACACACAGACTGACTTGCTGTTGCTGAAGTTGACAGCCTGGTCACTGAGGACATCGAAGAGGATAGGAGTGTCTCCCATGCAGTACTTCCTCAGCAGAGAGATGCAGGAGTGAAGACAGCGTCTGGAAGGCTTGTTCTCATGGAACAGATCACCTCCCAACAGGATGAAGTCAACCTGCGGACACAGACAAGAGGTGAGTGTGGGGGAGAGAGAAATGACATTCTACTGTGTACACACACACACACACACACTTGGTTCTGTTTGGCACACTTCAGGATCTCGTCGAAGGTGTTGAACGTGTCGTTGCCACGGACAGCATCTTTCTCCAGGTAACCAAGGTGAATATCCGTGGCGATCAGGATCTTGAAGGTGTCCTCATCGTCCCTAGCAACAGAAGCACAATCAGAATCCCAGAGTCTCCTGATGCACTCGGTGACAACTACACCACGACGAGGCAGATTATTCTGAAGTTACATACAGGGTGTTCTCTGACGTCATGTTGAATGGAAACGGGTCCAGAGCAGCTTCTCAGAAAACCCTTCAGCAGCAGAGGCAGTGACGTCAACACCTGGATCAATACAGTTAACAAGTCTCTGGAGATGTCACCTACAGATAGACAGAGTGAGAAAGAAAAAGCTGGTTGATGCTCTGACAAATGCCAGCAATCGCCTTATTAACGTATAGCCTGTCATAGGGGCACAGAGTTTTCCCTGCTCAGGTCATACTGTTTGCCACAACATTGTGAGCCAATGCAAATCTCCCATAGCTATGATTCTGAGGTTGAGCCCGCTCGGATAACTGTAGGAAAGACTCCTGGATCCAATATGACCAATGAGTGAATACACGGATTAAGTTGAATTTTCCCCGGCCTTGACGCTGATCTAAGGACTATGGTAACGTTACAGTTTTGCAGTTCGGTAAGGTTAGGATTTCCGGAGGTTAATGTATAACGTTACATATTAACTAAGAGCACTCTGCAGTTAACTAGCCAATGAGGTTCCAACAACGCATTAAAAGCACATTTAGCTAACGTTAGGGCTAGCATCGCCACGTAGCTGTTACAAAGCGGCTAGTAAAATGGACTAATCTTAGCAGTGACTGTGTATTAGATGATACCACAGCTGGCATATCTGACCCCCGTGCCAATATCATGTTCTCAAATACTAAGTCCATTATACACCGAGATAGCTACTCTTCACAAACCACGCACCTCTCCTACTCCCCGCGCTCGATTATTGTGTACATGGGAACAACTCCCCTTACGGAAGTTAGCACAGGAAACGTCATTTCCGAGAGGCAAATGTAGTTTTATTTACATGAAGACTCCGCATGTAGCCATATTATGTCTGACGAAGAAAAACAGCAAATCCCAAAAGAAGACGGTAAACTCCATGAAGCGGAGTTAGATGCGCTCGATTTGTAGTGCGCCGGCGTGAGCAGTGTAGGACATGTTCAATTATAGGCCTAGATAGGCTATATGCTTTTATAGCGGCATAGAGGTTTTATTTAAGAGACATGAGAGATTAGGAACAAATGAGAGATTAGGAAAGAATGATGTCAGACTTCACCCAGTCCCAGAAAAGTAGGAATATACTCTCTAGTTGCTGGAGCGCAGTGAGAGCGCAGTGGTGTAAAGGTCTTAAGTAAAAATACTTTAAAGTTCTATGTAAGTAGTTTTTTGGGGTATCTGTACTTTACTATTTATAATTTTGACAATTTTTACTTCTACTTCACTACATTCCTTTAGAAAATATTGTATTTTTACTCTATACATTTTGCTCCATACATTTTACTCCATACATTTTACTCCATACATTTTTACTCCAGACACCCAAAAGTACTCATTACATTTTGAATGCTGAGCAGGACAGGGAAATGATCCAATTCACACACTTATCAACAGAACATCCCTGGTCATCCCTACTGCCTCTGATCTGGCAGACTGACTAAACACACATCCTTCATTTGTAAATGATGTCTGAATGTTGGAGTGTGTCCCTGGCTGACCTTAAATAAATAAAAAACAAGAAAATGGTTCTGTCTGGTTTGTTTAATATAAGAAATTTGTAACGGTTTCTACTTTTACTTTAACTTTTGATACTTTAGTATATTTTAGCAATTACATTTACTTTTGATACTTAAGTATATTTTTAATCTAAATACTTTTAGACTTTTACTCAAGTAGAAGTTTGCTCTGTGACTTTCACTTTTACTTGAGTCATTTTCTATTCAGGTATCTTTATTTTTACTCAAGTATGACAATTGGGTACTTTTTCCACCCCTGGCAGTATGTGTAATAGTAATAATTTATATTTGTCCTGTGTTTTTTGCATATCTCTCTCCCTGAGATTCTCTGAGAGTGGGGTCATGGCCAGGGTCTGCTTATCAATGACAACCCTGTAGCAATTAGGGTTAAGTGTCTTGCTCAAGGGCACATCGTCCAATTTTTCACCTTTTTGGCTCGGGATTCGAAATAGTGACCTTCCGTTTACTGGCCCAACGCTCTAACTGAGAGAGAGAGCGAGAGAGAGAGAGAGAGAGAGAGAGAGAGAGAGAGAGAGAGAGATAGAGAGAGATAGAGAGAGAGAGAGAGAGAGAGAGAGAGTCCTTGCCCTCAGTGGCCAGATAACAGAACAGACAGAATGTCTCTAAACACAGACGAAGAGGCCGAATGTAGGAGAAATTAATATTTATTTCTCTCTCTTTCTTTCTTTCTCTCTCTACTTTGTTATTTAATTCTTCCTCTCTTCTTCTTCTCTCTCTATCCCACCTCTATCACTCCCTTGCCTCTTTCTCTCCCTCCCTCATTCCAAGGACGCCCCTATGTGTGTGTGTGTGTGTGTGTTGAGGCAGGTCTGGGCAGAGTTGGCATGTCTGTGTGACTGTGGGGTTTGATGGTTTGGTGGATTTAGACGCCCCAAAGCACACACTCATCGCTGACTCTCACCATCATCATTCTCATCGGACATTATCCACGGGCAACACTCAGGTAGGACAATCTCCATTTAAGGGTGGGGTGAGGGGGCAGAGGGAGACAGAGGGCGAGGAAGGGACAGAGAGAGAAATGGACAGACGGAGAGAGAGAGAGAGAGAGAGAGAGAGAGAGGGGGGGGGGGGGGGGATAAAGCGTAGGTACTGTGAGAGTGATCTGTAACTGACTTTCCTCTGCTCTAATCTGTAGTGTGAATAAGCAAGGGGAAAGTGTGTGAGAGAGAAAGGGAAATAGGGATAGAGAGCTCTCACACATGGTGTCTTGTTGCTGTAGGGAATGTTTTTCAGATTACACACACACACACACACACACACACACACACACACACACACACACACACACATACAAGTAGGTGTTTTGTGACTGTAGTTGAGTACCAAGCAAGTTCTCACATGCAGGAATAAAGCTAACCACACACACACCCTAACCAGAGCTTCCTCTGACCAGGGGGAAAGCAGGCATGGAGTCAGGGTCTGAAAGAAATGCTGGACTGGATTCTGAACCCAGGGTGAAGGCTGGTCTGGAGTCAGGGTCTGAAAGAAATGCTGGACTGGATTCTGAACCCAGGGTGAAGGCTGGTCTGGAGTCAGGGTCTGAAAGAAATGCTGGACTGGATTCTGAACCCAGGGTGAAGGCTGGTCTGGAGTCAGGGTCTGAAAGAAATGCTGGACTGGATTCTGCACCCAGGGTGAAGGCTGGTCTGGAGTCAGGGTCTGAAAGAAATGCTGGACTGGATTCTGCACCCAGGGTGAAGGCTGGTCTGGAGTCAGGGTCTGAAAGAAATGCTGGACTGGATTCTGCACCCAGGGGGAAATCAGGACTGGAGTCTGGTGAGAACTGGATTCCAGAAGATGTGGCTCAATGGCTGGATCACATTGGAGTGTCTAACGAGGCGGAGCCTGACGGAGGTAGTCTACACATGCCCCCCCCCCCCCCCTCTCCCTGTGTGTGTGTGTGTGTGTGTGTGTGTGTGTGTGTGTGTGTGTGTGTGTGTGTGTGTGTGTGTGTGTGTGTGTGTGTGTGTGTGTGTGTGTGAAATAGGCTCTGAAAAATATTACCTGTAACAAAACACCAGGTGAGACAGAGTTAGGTAGAGCTCTCTTGCATCCATAAATCAGTTTTACAGTTGAACCTAACTGAATCCATTAGGTTTTTGTTGGGGGCGTGACATCATTGGAACCCTATAACCTGGGGTTGAACTATGACCCCTGGTTAGAGCCTTTCCGATTGGTGTTGGTGAGAGGGCCCAGGGAAGAAAACGTCGGAAGCGGATATTCTGCTTGAATGAGATGGCATGAGTAGAGATGAGAGTGAGACGAATTGGATTACAGAGGTGAATACAAAAGGAAATAAGAGAAGTAAAGTGGTTGTGGAATCCAACAAATCCAAGCCTAGTTCTGAGTCTTTTTTTGGTCAGAGTAAGGGATTTGGATCGATGTTGTTATCTGGGAGATCCGTTTGAAGTCTATAAAAATTGAGGTGGCGTCGATGAGAGTAATGAGAAGTGGGCTTATTATTTTTGTATCTAATGAGAAGAGCGTGCTCTGCACCTCAAGAAGAGATTGGATTGAAGTGTGTTGTGTGGGGATCTTTTTATTCATATATATAACTTTTACCTCTTTTTCTCCCCAATTTTGTGGTATCCAATTGGTAGTTATAGTCTTATCTAATCGCTGAAACTCTCGTACGGACTTCGGGAGAGGCGAAGGTCGAGAGCCAAGCGTCCTCCGAAAAAACAACCCAACCAAGCTGCACTGCTTCTTGACACAATGCCAGCTTAACCCGGATGCCAGCCGCACCAATGTGTCGGAGGAAATGTGTGTGGATCTTTGAAGCAGGGCGTTATCTCTGCAACGATGTCAGATCTCTGTAGACAAGGAATATTATCTGGTGTCTCTACTCCTACTGCCATTACTTGATCCAATTATTCACGTATATAGTGTATCCTGGCTCTAGAAGTAAATACAAAGGATACAGTATATATGTGAAGAATTGGATCAAGTGGTTGGTGCACGCAAACTGACCCACTTAAGAGCTGTCCAGCATGTCTCCTATCCGGAAGCAGTGAGACGAGTGGAGGAAAGGAGTGAAGTTGAAGAACTAATGGTAGCAGGAGTAGAGACACCAGAGAATATTCCTTGTCTGCATGGGATTCTGACATGTTCCATGTTAAGAAGGTGGACTTTGTAGCGTGTACTGCATTGGTTATCAACTGCACAGTGCGAACAGAGAAGAAATCTGAGAAAACAGGCATCATTGTGAGTGTGGCTGAGGGTTTATTGGGACTCAAGGATTTTACAGCAGAGGTATTACAAGGAATCCTGTTGATGAATGCTTCATCTTCACAGGCACCTGAGCCTGTTTAGGAGGTGATTTGAACTGTGCCTGAAGGTTTGTTCATTAATGTTTTGTATTTTGTATGATGTGGGGTCCACCCCCCAATGGAATATTTTTTTTTCAATACAGTAGGTGGCAGCAATACACCATTTGGCCTCGTCTGCCATAAAACCTTAAAGAATCATAATAAGACGACCCCTGGTTATTATGCTGCGGGCGCTAGGACCCCGGCACGCCCCCCTGAACAGCAGGTCTTGCGTTGGCATTCCGCTCATGCCAGAACGAACCGTCCGGGGCTGGTTATGATCGCGCTACTGTCGCTGACCCACTGCTGTTTGCGCCTCTGCCCGAATCTGCTTTTCTGAAAGCCGGTGGAGTCAGCACCAAGACCGGTTTCACCATTAGCGCGCGGAGAGGAGTGTCTCAACACGACCGGTCATTTAGTACCGAGGTAAACGTTTATGCCTGTATAAGGGAAAGAAGTGCGTGAGGTCAGCTTTCTTACAGCATGTGATGTTTTGGTCAGTTCAATCCACGCGCTCCTTGCGGCACGCACCGACTCATTGAGCTGTCTCAAATTTTGTAGGGCCGTCTCTGACCGACTTTCGGGAAGTAAACTAGCCTAAATAACTTTTGGGTGTTTGTCTTCAAAGTGTGCATAGCGGCATGGTCGCAATTATAGCTGACTACATAGTGCTGGCATTTGGCTCCGGTTCTATTTCGTTCCGTAATGTGTCATTTCAGTTGTCTATTCCTGTCCCGTAGTGTGTTCAGTTGTCTATTTCTGTCTGTTAGTGCAGGGTTTCCCAAACCCAGTCCTGCCCCCCCTAGCACTACACAGATGATGATTTAAATATCAACTCATCATCAGCTTTGATCATTTGGGGGGGGGCAGGACCGAGTTTGGGAAACCCTGGGTTAATGTGTCACTTCTCCAGTAGGCCACAACAGCAAGCTTGCTATGCATATGGTTAAAATATTCTCTGGACATCGTCCACATTTTACTGTGTGTGTGTCTCAGAGGACAGGCTGTAGTTGAGTCTGTTTGAGAGGTACTGGAGGGAAACACCAGGATGAGAATGCTGAGGACAACAGATGACCAGACAGTGTTGTCTCCTGAGAACTAGGCACTAACACTCCCCTGCTCCCTAACCTATTATAGCTTAGAAGTAAAAACAACTATTTCATTTTTGTTTCTTTTCCAGGTCTCTCTTTGTACCATAGTTTCCCAGGAGCCTTTGCACTGGAGGACGTCATTCAGTGTCCCACAGAAACAGTCCCCTTCACCATCAACAATGAACCCACCTCAATGACCACTCATCCACCGTTACTGTCCATCCATCGCACCTCCACACCTGCCAGGGAACCAGGTACACTAGCAGTTAGGGGGAGATAAGCTAGGCCTTAGGCATTATTCACCTGACATTGACCTCTGACCCCTGCTGTTTCCTAGGTGATGCAGCCTTGGCATTTGTGTCCCACCGTTGTGTGAGCGCCATGCGAGGAGAGGAGGACGAGGTTCTCTCAAGCACCATACAAGAACAAACCAGCTACGAGGGAGGATGGGGGCCTCAGAGTGACAACCTGAACCCCATGCAGCCCTCCCAGGTGGCCTCCCCACCCCTGCTGCAGCAGCCGCCCAGCAGTCCAGACTGTAGCAGCGCCCCCACCTCAGACAGCCAACTACCACCTTACCCCCTTACCTTCCCTCACCGCCCACTAGCTCACCCCCAGTTCCCCCAGTTGCGCTGGGCTCGGCAGGAGCCTCAGGGGCAGGAGCAGCAGGCTGACGGTAGCTCCCTGGAGAAACATGGACCCCTCCAGCCCCCTCTCCCTCACCCCCAGCCCCCCCAAACCTCCCTCCAACCCAGTTTAGAGGAGCTGCCGAGCTATGAGCAGGCCAAGGCCCAGAGCCAGGGACAACACCACTACCAGGACCAGCTGTATTATACACTGGAGGACCAGGAGAGCCTGCCTAGCCCCTCTCACACCCCAGACAGCCAGCACTCAGCCTGGACCAGCTTAGCTCCTAACAGCCCCTCTGAGACCTCTAGCCTTGACACCAACACTGACCCCTCTCCTTTCCCCAGCCCCAGCCCACCCCTGGGCCCTCAGCAAGGCTTTATGAGTGATGGGGATGAGGCTGAGGGTTTGTCTATCTGGGGTGGAGGGGCCAATGGAGACTCTACTCTGAGGCAACTGAAGCAGGGTCATGTGTATTCCCTCAGCCAGAGGATCCTCCAAATCAGCATTGAGACCAATGGAACTAGTAACCTTCCCTCTAGCAACCGCTCCCCCAGTTACCCCCCACCCCTAAACATAACCCCACTCACAGGATCAGTAGACCCCCGCGGACCCCCACCAGAGTACCCCTTCAAGCCCACCCAGCCGCCCTCATGCTCCCCCTCAGGGAAACCCCAGCCCCCCTCCTCTCATTCTGAGCTGGGCCCTCCCTTCATTGACCCCCCCTCTTCCACAATAATGGACTGGTCCACAGCCCAGCCAACCAGAGCTGAGAGCAACCCCCCACCTGAGTACCAGAGCAGGCGGCACCACCCCGGGACCCTAGGGTGTCCCTCAGTCCAGTACCACCACAGTCCCACACCCTCCCAGACCCACACCTCCACCCTTCTCCCCAACATCCAGGCCCAGACTTCTACCCTTGTCTCTCAGCTCCAACCCCAGCCTCAACAACCTTCCCCAGGCCCCTCCGGTGTGGAGGTTGTCATGGCAGCTAAGGTGCAGCAGATGGTCCAGCTGCTGTGTGAGGAGAACCAGACTCTGAGACACGAGCTGCTGACACACAGAGAGAAGGCGTCCAAACTGCACTGGGTATGAGGGAGTTTGTATGTGACTGTATAACTGACTCACTATAACCTTATAGGCCCATTACAGTCAATATGTTAATGTTTTGTGTGTTTTATATCATATTGTACAACAGCTGATAAAATTAACACTTTAAAAGTGTGAACTCATTTGATCATTGTTATTTCCTGATAGTTGCTGGTTGAAAATACAATCTACACAGGACCTTATAATCAGCGGTTTTGGCTTTCCATGGTGACATCACCATGTGGTAAATTGATTAATAGACCAATAACAAAGGGTTCCAAACCTCTCTGCCAATAACAGCTACGTTTCAGTTTTCCCCTCCCCATTTAGACCAGTCCCAGACAGTCCTAGCAAAATTCTTGCTTGAGAAATGGTTTTGCTTTAAAACGACTTCATTTGGCCTTAAACCAGGGTTTAACAAACTCACCCCCCCAGACGCTTCACATTTTTGTACTAACCTTAAACTGGCTCACCTGATTAAATTAGTCAACTAATCATCCACCCTGCCCTAAAGCATTAGGGGAAGAAAAATATCTGACCCTATTTCAGTCATTTCAACTAACTACTCTTCCTTGTGCTGCAGTTAGAGGAGGAGCTCCAGAGGATCTCTGAAGAGTATGATTGGCTGATGAAGAGCTCGTCAAAGAGGGAGGGGCTGGACCGAACCATGAGATGCAAACTGGAGGGGGAGATTAGACGCCTGACTGTCTTCAACAGAGACCTGAGAGGTAGGACAGGAGGGCGGGACCTGTAAAAGGATGTTGAAAATAAAATAAATAATTGGGTCCTTAAAGTGCCGTCACCCTTTTTTCAACCTTCTTCTTAGCTGTATGTACGGGATGTGGGTCATTTTGACCAATAAGTTGTGTTTAATAGAAGAAAGAGGAGTTGAACATGTTCATCTATGTTGTATGACTATTTCACGTCTCTGTATGACTGTGTCACGTCTCTGTATGACTGTGTCACGTCTCTGTATGACTGTGTCACGTCTCTGTATGACTGTGTCACGTCTGTGTATGACTGTGTCACGTCTCTGTATGACTGTGTCACGTCTGTGTATGACTGTGCCACGTCTGTGTATGACTGTGCCACGTCTGTGTATGACTGTGCCACGTCTGTGCATGACTGTGCCACGTCTGTGTCACATCTATGTAATGTCTATGTATCAGATCGCCTGGAGACTGCCAATCAACAGCTAGCGTGCTGTGAGCCAGAAGGAGAGGAGGATGGACATGCTGCTGAGCTTAGTAAGTGTGTGTGTGTGTCTGTACTTGTGGTATTGATGAGTACTTGTGTGTTTGTGGTGTTGATGAGTGTTTGGGAGTGGGAATGAGGACACACCCAGCATTTAGGTTTTTCTCTCTTCTTTCCTCTTTTCTCCACCACTCCCTCTCTTCCCAGGCTAAATTCAGCACACATACAATTATCCCATTTCCTTTTAGCCACACACACACACACACACACACACACACACACACACACACACACACCAATGCATGGACGTGCACACACACTTACTTTTATTAGAGAGTCAGTGTGAATACAGACAGTGACCTCGTCTGGCCTGGAAACCCAAACAGAGAGGAACAGAGAGAACTTTCTTCTCCTGACCACCACCTTTCTCACATTATCACGCTCTATCTCCCTCCCTCCCTCTCTCTCTCTCTTTCCCATTCACTCCCTCTCTCTTCCACCCCTCTCTCTCTCTTTCCCACTCCCCTCTCTCTCTCTTCCACTCCCCTCTCTCTCTCTTTCCCACTCACTCCCTCTCTCTTCCACTCCCCTCTCTCTCTCTCCCACTCACTCCCTCTCTCTTCCACTCCCCTCTCTCTCTCTCTCCCACTGCCTCTGTCTGTCTGTCTGTCTGTCTGTCTGTCTGTCTGTCTGTCTGTCTGTCTGTCTGTCTGTCTGTCTCTGTCTCTGTCTCTGTCTCTGTCTCTCACTGCCTCTCTCTCTTTCCCACTCACTCCCTCTCTCTTCCACTCCCCTCTCTCTCCCACTGTCTGTCTGTCTGTCTGTCTGTCTGTCTGTCTGTCTGTCTGTCTGTCTGTCTGTCTGTCTGTCTGTCTGTCTGTCTGTCTGTCTGTCTGTCTGTCTGTCTGTCTGTCTGTCTGTCTGTCTGTCTCTGTCTCTCACTGCCTCTCTCTCTTTCCCACTCACTCCCTCTCTCTTCCACTCCCCTCTCTCTCCCACTGTCTGTCTGTCTGTCTGTCTGTCTGTCTGTCTGTCTGTCTGTCTGTCTGTCTGTCTGTCTGTCTGTCTGTCTGTCTCTGTCTCTGTCTCTGTCTCTCTCTCTCTCCCACTGCCTCTCTCCCACTCCCCATTTCTCTCCCTCCCTGGGCACCATGAGAGAGGAGAGGAAGTGTTTGTTGTATTTCACTGGGCTGTCTGGTATGTAACACCAGGAATGAGGGATAGAGTGGGGAGGGAGAGATAAAGAGAGGGGGAGGCCAGTAGAGACAGGCAAAGGGAGGGAAAGGGGGGATATCTTATAGCAGTTTTAGGACAGGTGCTCTTTCAACGTGTCAGCCCCCCCCACAAACTACCCAAATACTCTGCACCACACCTCCTCTCCTCCTCACTTTGCACACACCTGTCTCTCTCCCCTCTTCTGCACGTGTGTGACATGTTAACCCAGAGACAAAGGGGAATGATCTGGTCTGTGCTGGGAATGCAGCCTCAGCAGATTCCACTACCCCCCCTTATCCCTCCATCCCCCACCCAACACACATCCACTCCTACCTAGAGTTGGTTGACTGTAGAGCTGCATGCCATGTTGCTACCTCTGAATATTCCAGTCATCAGGAGTAGTGGGTTCTCTAATTCTAACTTTAAAGGGTTAGTAAGTCTTGATTTGAGCATTTTTTCTCTTATCTTTTATCTTCCCCCTTTCCTTCTCGCTGTCTCTCAGGGGATGGACTGATAGAGAAAGAGCGTTTGGAGGAAGAGGTGGAGAAGCAGCAGCGGAGGGCAGAGAGACTGGAGTCAGCTCTGAGCAGTGCCCAGCAGAGAGCACTACACTTAGAGGAGGAGGTATACATTACGTCACAGTATATCACGTCACGTCACAGTATATCACGTCACGTCACAGTATATCACATCACGTCACAGTATATCACATCACGTCACAGTATATCACATCACGTCACAGTATATCGCATCACGTCACAGTATATCACATTACAGTATATCACATCACGTCACAGTATATCACATCACGTCACAGTATATCACGTCACAGTATATCACATCACGTCACAGTATATCACATCACGTCACAGTATATCACATCACAGTATATTACGTCACAGTATATCACATCACGTCACAGTATATCACGTCACAGTATATCACGTCACAGTATATCACGTCACAGTATATCACGTCACAGTATATCACGTCACAGTATATCACATCACGTCACAGTATATCACATCACGTCACAGTATATCACGTCACAGTATATCACATCACGTTACAGTATATCACATCACGTCACAGTATATCACGTCACAGTATATCACGTCACAGTATATCGCATCACGTCACAGTATATCGCATCACGTCACAGTATATCACGTCACAGTATATTACATCACAGTATATCACATCACGTCACAGTATATCACATCACAGTATATCATATCACATCACAGTATATCACATCACGTTACAGTATATCACGTCACAGTATATCACGTCACGTCACAGTATATCACATTACGTCACGGTATATCACATTACGTCACGGTATATCACATTACGTCACGGTATATCACATTACGTCACAGTATATCACATCACGTCACAGTATATCACATCACAGTATATCACATCACGTTACAGTATATCACATCACATGACAGTATATCACGTCACAGTATATCACATCACGTCACAGTATATCACGTCACAGTATATCACGTCACGTCACAGTATATCACATCACGTCACAGTATATCACATCACGTCACAGTATATCACATCACGTCACAGTATATCACATCACGTCACAGTATATCACATCACGTCACAGTATATCACATCACGTCACAGTATATCACATCACGTCACAGTATATCACATCACAGTATATCACATTACGTCACAGTATATCACATCACAGTATATCACATCACGTCACAGTATATCACATCACGTCACGGTACATCACGTTACAGTATATCACATCACGTCACAGTATATCACATCACGTCATGGTATATCACATCACAGTATATCACGTCACGTCACGGTATATCACATCACGTCACAGTATATCACATTACGTCACAGTATATCACGTCACAGTATATCACATCACGTCACGGTATATCACGTTACAGTATATCACGTCACAGTATATCGCATCACGTCAGGAGCCCCAGCACTAGGGCCTTCCCACCACCAGATGTGTGGATAATACAAAAGGTTAGGAAATAGACGGGAGGTCCCTTGAAAAGTGGATAGAAGGAGAACAGAAGAATAGATGACACTTGCTTGGTTAGAGGAAAGAAATACAAGTCTGTGTATATAAGACAAACAGGTGGGGAATAGGAAGAGAGGTCCCCCCTGACACACCACGCCAGGAGGGATTTTGTCCCACGCCACGCACCACATCACGCCACGCACCACATCACGCCACGCACCACATCGCGCCACGCACCACATCGCGCCACGCACCACATCACGCCACGCACCACATCGCGCAACGCACCACACCACGCCACGCACCACATCACGCCACGCACCACATCACGCCACGCACCACATCACGCCACGCACCACATCACGCCACGCACCACATCACGCACCGCATCACGCCACGCACCGCATCACGCCACGCACCACATCACGCCACGCACCGCACCACGCACCACATCTCGCCACGCACCACATCACGCCACGCACCACATCACACCACGCACCACATCACGCCACGCACCACATCACGCCACGCACCACATCACGCCACGCACCACATCACGCCACGCACCACATCACGCCACGCACCACATCACGCCACGCACCACGCCACGCACCACGCCACGCACCACACCACGCCACGCACCGCACCACGCACCACATCGCGCCACGCACCACATCACGCCACGCACCACATCACGCCACGCACCACATCACGCCACGCACCACATCACGCCACGCACCACATCACGCCACGCACCACATCACGCCACGCACCACATCACGCCACGCACCGCACCACGCACCACATCACGCCACGCACCGCATCACGCCACGCACCGCATCACGCCACGCACCGCGCCACGCACCACATCACGCCACGCACCACATCACGCCACGCACCACATCACGCCACGCACCACATCACGCCACGCACCACATCACGCCACGCACCACGCCACGCCACACATCACGCCACGCACCACATCACGCCACGCACCGCATCACGCCACGCACCGCATCACGCCACGCACCGCATCACGCCACGCACCGCATCACGCCACGCACCGCATCACGCCACGCACCGCATCACGCCACGCACCGCATCACGCCACGCACCGCACCACGCACCACATCACGCCACGCACCACATCACGCCACGCACCGCATCACGCCACGCACCGCATCACGCCACGCACCGCATCACGCCACGCACCGCATCACGCCACGCACCGCATCACGCCACGCACCGCACCACGCACCACATCACGCCACGCACCACATCACGCCACGCACCACATCACGCCACGCACCACATCACGCCACGCACCGCATCACGCACCGCATCACGCCACGCACCGCCACGCACCACATCACGCCACGCACCACATCACGCCACGCACCCCATCACGCCACGCACCACATCACGCCACGCACCACATCGCGCCACGCACCACATCGCGCCACGCACCACATCGCGCCACGCACCACATCACGCCACGCACCACATCGCGCAACGCACCACACCACGCCACGCACCACATCACGCCACGCACCACATCGCACCACGCACCGCATCACGCCACGCACCGCATCACGCCATGCACCGCATCACGCCACGCACCGCACCACGCACCACATCTCGCCACGCACCACATCACGCCACGCACCACATCACACCACGCACCACATCACGCCACGCACCACATCACGCCACGCACCACATCACGCCACGCACCACATCACGCACCACATCACGCCACGCACCACATCACGCCACGCACCACATCACGCCACGCACCACATCACGCCACGCACCACATCACGCCACGCACCACGCCACGCACCGCACCACGCACCACATCGCGCCACGCACCACATCGCGCCACGCACCACATCGCGCCACGCACCACATCACGCCACGCACCACATCACGCCACGCACCACATCACGCCACGCACCACATCACGCCACGCACCACATCACGCCACGCACCACATCACGCCACGCACCGCACCACGCACCACATCACGCCACGCACCGCATCACGCCACGCACCGCATCACGCCACGCACCGCGCCACGCACCACATCACGCCACGCACCACATCACGCCACGCACCACATCACGCCACGCACCACATCACGCCACGCACCACATCACGCCACGCACCACGCCACGCCACACATCACGCCACGCACCACATCACGCCACGCACCGCATCACGCCACGCACCGCATCACGCCACGCACCGCATCACGCCACGCACCGCATCACGCCACGCACCGCATCACGCCACGCACCGCATCACGCCACGCACCGCACCACGCACCACATCACGCACCACATCACGCCACGCACCGCATCACGCCACGCACCGCATCACGCCACGCACCGCATCACGCCACGCACCGCATCACGCCACGCACCGCATCACGCCACGCACCGCACCACGCACCACATCGCGCCACGCACCACATCACGCCACGCACCACATCACGCCACGCACCGCATCACGCCACGCACCGCATCACGCCACGCACCGCATCACGCACCGCATCACGCCACGCACCGCATCACGCCACGCACCGCATCACGCCACGCACCGCATCACGCCACGCACCGCACCACGCACCACATCACGCCACGCACCACATCACGCCACGCACCGCATCACGCCACGCACCGCATCACGCCACGCACCGCATCACGCCACGCACCGCATCACGCCACGCACCGCATCACGCCACGCACGCATCACGCCACGCACCGCACCACGCACCACATCACGCCACGCACCACATCACGCCACGCACCGCATCACGCCACGCACCGCATCACGCCACGCACCGCATCACGCCACGCACCGCATCACGCCACGCACCGCATCACGCCACGCACCGCACCACGCACCACATCGCGCCACGCACCACATCACGCCACGCACCACATCACGCCACGCACCACATCACGCACCGCATCACGCCACGCACCGCATCACGCACCGCATCACGCCACGCACCGCCACGCACCACATCACGCCACGCACCACATCACGCCACGCACCACATCACGCCACGCACCACATCACGCCACGCACCACGCCACGCACCGCACCACGCCACGCACCGCATCACGCCACGCACCACATCACGCCACGCACCGCATCACGCACCGCATCACGCCACGCACCGCATCACGCCACGCACCGCATCACGCCACGCACCGCATCACGCCACGCACCACATCACGCCACGCACCGCACCACGCACCGCACCACGCACCACATCACGCCACGCACCACATCACGCCACGCACCACATCACGCACCGCACCACGCACCACATCACGCCACGCACCACATCACGCCACGCACCACATCACGCCACGCACCACATCACGCCACGCACCACATCACGCCACGCACCGCACCACGCACCACATCACGCCACGCACCACATCACGCCACGCACCACATCACGCCACGCACCGCACCACGCACCACATCACGCCACGCCACGCACCACGCCACGCACCACGCCACGCACCACATCACTCCACGCACCACACCACGCCACGCACCACGCCACGCACCATGCCACGCACCACATCACGCCACACCACGCACCACGCCACGCACCACGCCACGCACCACACCACACACCACGCCACGCACCTTATCACGCACCACATCGCACCACGCCACGCACCACATCACGCACCACATCACGCCACGCACTACGCCACGCACCACATCACGCCACGTACCACACCACGCCACGCACCACATCATGCACCACATCACGCCACGTACCACATCACGCCACGCGCCACGCACCACGCACCGCACCACACATCACGCCACGCACCACGCCACGCACCACGCCACGCGCCACACGCCACGCACCACACCACGCCACGCACCACGCCACGCACCACGCCACGCACCACACCACGCCACGCACCACATCACGCCACGCACCACGCCACGCACCACATCACGCCACGCACCACGCCACGCGCCACACACCACGCCACGCACCACATCACGCCACGCACCACGCCACGCACCACACCACGCCACGCACCACACCACGCCACGCACCGCGCCACGCGCCACACACCACGCCACGCGCCACACACCACGCACCACGCCACGCACCACATCACGCCACGCACCACATCACGCCACGCGCCACATCACACCACGCACCGCACCACGCACCACATCACGCCACGCACCGCACCACGCCACGCACCACATCACGCCACGCACCACACCACGCCACACACCGCCACGCACCACGCACCACGCCACGCACCATGCCACGCACCACATCACGCCACACCACGCACCACACATCACGCACCACGCCACGCGCCACACACCACGCCACGCACCACGCCACACACCACGCACCACACCACACACCACGCCACGCACCACATCGCACCACGCCACGCACCACATCACGCACCACATCACGCCACGCACTACGCCACGCACCACATCACGCCACGTACCACACCACGCCACGCACCACATCACGCACCACATCACGCCACGTACCACATCACGCACCGCACCACGCCACGCACCACGCCACGCACCACATCACGCCACGCACCACATCACGCCACGCACCACACATCACACCACGCACCACGCCACGCACCACGCCACACGCCACGCACCACGCCACGCACCACACCACGCCACACACCACACCACGCCACGCACCACATCACGCACCACATCACGCCACGCACCACGCCACGCACCACGCACCACATCACGCCACGCACCACGCCACGCGCCACACACCACGCCACGCGCCACACACCACGCACCACGCCACGCACCACGCCACGCGCCACACACCACGCCACGCGCCACACACCACGCACCACGCCACACATCACGCCACGCACCACGCCACGCACCACGCACCGCGCCACACACCACGCGCCACGCACCACACCACGCCACGCACCACACCACGCCAGGAGGGATTTTGTCCCACTCCTCTTTGCAGATCTTCTCCAAGTCATTAAGGTTTCGAGGCTGACGTTTGGCAACTCGAACCTTCAGCTCCCTCCACAGATTTTCTATGGGATTAAGGTCTGGAGACTGGCTAGGCCACTCCAGGACCTTAATGTGCTTCTTCTTGAGCCACTCCTTTGTTGCCTTGGCCGTGTGTTTTGGGTCATTGTCATGCTGGAATACCCATCCACGACCCATTTTCAATGCCCTGGCTGAGGGAAGGAGGTTCTCACCCAAGATTTGACGGTACATGGCCCCGTCCATCGTCCCTTTGATGCGGTGAAGTTGTCCTGTCCCCCAAAGCATAATGCTTCCACCTCCATGTTTGACGATGGGGATGGTGTTCTTGTGTCATAGGCAGCATTCCTCCTCCTCCAAACACGG
This sequence comes from Salmo trutta, assembly GCF_901001165.1. Taxonomy (NCBI): domain Eukaryota; kingdom Metazoa; phylum Chordata; class Actinopteri; order Salmoniformes; family Salmonidae; genus Salmo; species Salmo trutta. The sequence continues at coordinate 36,961,955 of NC_042982.1, read as the reverse complement.
TGAGTAGAGTTGATGCCAAAGAGCTCAATTTTGGTCTCATCTGACCACAACACTTTCACCCAGTTGTCCTCTGAATCATTCAGATGTTCATTGGCAAACTTCAGACGGGCATGTATATGTGCTTTCTTGAGCAGGGGGACCTTGCGAGCGCTGCAGGATTTCAGTCCTTAACGGCGTAGTGTGTTACCAATTGTTTTCTTGGTGACTATGGTCCCAGCTGCCTTGAGATCATTGACAAGATCCTCCCGTGTAGTTCTGGGCTGATTCCTCACCGTTCTCATGATCATTGCAACTCCCATTCCAGCCTTGTGTAGTTCTACAATCTTGTCCCTGACATCCTTGGACAGCTCTTTGGTCTTGGCCATGGTGGAGAGTTTGGAATCTGATTGATTGCTTCTGTGGACAGGTTTTTTATATAGGTAACAAGCTGAGATGACCTGTATAATAGATTTCTGGCTCCCAGGTGTCTTTCTGATTTGAGAGGGGGTCAAATACTTATTTCCCTCATTAAAATGCAAATCAATTTATAACATTTTTGACGTGTTTTTCTGGATTTTTTTGTTGTTATTCTGTCTCTCACTGTTCAAATAAACCTACCATTAAAATTATAGACTGATCATTTCTTTGTCAGTGGGCAAACGTACAAAATCAGCAGGGGATCAAATACTTTTTTCCCTCACTGTATCACATCACGTCACGGTATATCACATCACGTCACGTCACAGTATATCACGTCACGTCACGGTATATCACGTCACATCACAGTATATCACGTCACGGTATATCACATTACGTCACGGTATATCACGTCACGTCACAGTATATCACGTCACGGTATATCACATTACATCACGGTATATCACGTCACGTCACGGTATATCACGTCACGTCACGGTATATCACGTCACGGTATATCACATTACCGTCACGGTATATCACGTCACGTCACGGTATATCACGTCACGGTATATCACATTACGTCACGGTATATCACGTCACGTCACGGTATATCACGTCACGGTATATCACATCACGTCACGGTATATCACATTACGTCACGGTATATCACATTACGTTGCAGTACGTTATTGATTCAGACACTTATTCACACACCATATACACATACAGATCAATCCAACATACTGTATCTGTGTCCATTCCTCCCTGGTGTGTGTGTGCCTGTGTGTAGCTGCGTGTGAAGTGTGTGTATGCGGCACGTGTGGAAGGGTTGCAGCATGCTGTGGTGCAGTTGCAGACGGCGTGTGAGAAGAGAGAGCAGCTTGAGAGACGCCTGCGCACACGGCTGGAGAGAGAGCTACACACACTGCGCACGCAACAGGTACCACACATAACGCTCTCTTGGCGGGTGCCCTAACAATGTCATAGCAGGTCATATGCTATTTGTTAATGCATAAACGTGGATCTGGATTGTCCTAAAACTGTAATTCTTTTTTTTTACATATGTCTCTTCCTTCTTCCACACCTCCGCCTCGCTCTCCTCCCCTCAGAGAGTGTGTGGGGGTGTGCTTGGGACCACTGGGCCAGGTGGGGGTGTAGGGGAGGGCAGTGCCCCTGCTCTGAGGGAGCTGCTGAGGCAGAGGGAGGAGAGGGTTCTGGCTCTAGAGGCTGATTCTACCCGCTGGGAACAGAAGTACCTACAGGAGAACGCCATGAGACACTTTAACATGGAGACTGCTGCTACAGCCAACACACACAGGTACACACATCTCAACAGGTCACTCATGCACACAGGTACACACATCCCAACAGGTCACTCATGCACACAGGTACACACATCTCAACAGGTCACACAGGTACACACATCTCAACAGGTCACACAGGTACACACATCTCAACACGTCACACAGGTACACACATCTCAACAGGTCACACAGGTACACACATCCCAACAGGTCACACAGGTACACGCATCTCAACAGGTCACTCAGGTACACACATCTCAACAGGTCACTCATGCACACAGGTACACACATCCCAACAGGTCACTCATGCACACAGGTACACACATCTCAACAGGTCACACAGGTACACACATCTCAACAGGTCACACAGGTACACACATCTCAACAGGTCACACAGGTACACACATCCCAACAGGTCACACAGGTACACGCATCTCAACAGGTCACTCAGGTACACACATCTCAACAGGTCACTCATGCACACAGGTAGAGATGGCGCTACAGTGGATAGAAGCTGTTTTCCACGGGCTCCTGACCAATTCCGCTGTTTTTAATGCTGATCTTAACATTTTTTGTACATAATATCTCTGCCATCGTTTCCTATGACCGAAAACAGCTTCTTGAGATCAGAACAGCGATCACTAACCTCGATTTGGATGACAATTTCAACTTCAACGAATCGGCAGCTCTGGACGTGCTGCTTCCTCCGGACCAGGCCCTAATTCCCGGGATTCAAAAGAGGAAGCGACGGCACAAATGAGGCAAGCGAACCGGCACCCTGACGAGTACGTCTGGTGAAGCTAATAATCCTCCTCTACCCTCCGTTCTGTTGGTGAATGTACAGTCACCAGAGAACAAACTGGACGAGCTCCGTTCGAAACTGTCCTGTCAATGGAACCCGAAGAACTGTAATATGTTTCTCGGAGTCGTGGCTGAACAAGGACATTGATAATATACGTCTCGCTGGCTTTTCTGTGCATTGTCAAGACCGGTCGGCAGTCTCGGGTAAGATGAGGGGGGGAGTGGTGTTAACAGCTGCTGGTGCACAATCTCTAATGGTAAGGAAGTCTCGAGTTTTTGCTAGCCTGAGTTAGAATACATCATGATAAGCTGCAGACCGTACTATCTACCAAGAGAGTTTTTATCCATATATTTCCTAGCTGTCTATATACCTCCACAAACCGATGCTGGCACTAAGACCACACTCAATGAGCTGCATAGGGCCATAAGCAAACAAGGAAATCCACACCTTGCTCTCATGGCTAGTGATTTTGAATGCAGGGAAACTGAAATCTGTGTGACCTCATTATCACCAGCATGTCACCTTTGCAACTCGAGGTGACAACTCCAGATCACCTTTGGTTAGAGTGTAGGGCCAGTAACTGAAAGTTTGCTAGATCAAATCCCCGAGCCGACAAGGTCAAAATCTGTCCTTCTGCCCCTGAACAAGGCAGTTAACCCACTGTTCCTAGGCCGTCATTGAAAATAAGAATTTGTTCTTAACTGACTTGCCTAGTTAAATAAAGGTTAAATAAAAAACAATCACTCCACACACAGAGAGGCATACTGTACATAGCTAACACACCTTCCCTTTGGCAAATCTGACCATAACTCTATCCTCCTGATTTCTTCTTTAAAAAAATGTAAAACAGGAGGTACCAGTAACGTGCTCTATACAAAGTGGTCAGATGAAGCGGATGCTAAGCTACAGGACTGTTTCCCTAGCACAGACTGAAATATGTTTACCACATCAGTCACAGGCTTCATTAATATGTGCATCGACAACGTCCCCACAGTGACCATACGTACGTATTCCAACCAGAAGCCATGGATTACAGGCAACATCCGCACTGAGCTAAATGGTAGAGCTGCCGCTTTCAAGGGGAGGGACATTACTCCAGACGCTTATAAGAAATCCCACTACGACCTCCGACGAGCCATCAAACAGGGAAAGCGTCAATACAGGACAAAGATCGGATCTTACTACACCGGCTCTGACGCTCGTCGGATGTGGCAGGGCTGGTAAACTATCACTGGTTACAAAGGGAAACCTAGCTGTGAGCCTACCAGACCAACTAAATGCCTTCTACCAGCTGTTCCGGATGACTGTGATCTCGCTCTCTGTAGCCAATGTGAGTAAGACCTTTAAACAGGTTAACATTCACAAGGTTGTGTGTGTGTGTGTGTGTGTGTGTGTAGGGACCCCTTGGTGGTGCACTCTCGCAGTGGTAGCTACAGTGAGATGACGGGCTGCACACTGTGTCAGGAGGATGATGTACAGCAGGCTACCAGACGCTGCAATGACATGGAGCACAGGTACACACACACACACACACACACACATATATATATATATATATATATATATATATATATATGTATATATATATATATATATATATATATATATATATATATATATATGTATATGTATATATATGTATATAAATGTATATGTATATGTATGTATATGTATATGTATGTATATGTATGTATATGTATATATATGTATATAAATGTATATGTATATGTATGTATATGTATATGTATGTATATGTATGTATATGTATGTATATGTATATGTATATATATGTATATGTATATATGTGTATATATATATATATATATATATATATATATATATGTGTATATATATATATATATATATATATATATATATGAGTTGAAGTCGGAAGTTTACATACACCTTAGCCAAATACATTTAAACTCAGTTTTTCACAATTCCTGACATTTAATCCTAGTAAAAATTCCCTGTGTTAGGTAAGTTAGGATCAACACTTTATTTTAAGAATGTGAAATGTCAGAATATTAGTAGAGAGAATGATTTATTTCATCTTTTATTTCTTTCATCACATTCCCAGTGGGTCAGAAGTTTACATGCACTCAATTAATATTTGGTAGCATTGCCTTTAAATTGTTTAACTTGGGTCAAACGTTTCGGATAGCCTTCCACAAGCTTCCCACAACAAGTTGGGTGAATTTTGGCCCATTCCTCCTGACAGAGCTGGTGTAACTGAGTCAGGTTTGTAGGCCTCCTTGCTCGCACACGCTTTTTCAGTTCTGCCCACACATTTTCTACAGGATTGAGGTCAGGGCTTTGTGATGGCCACTCCAATACCTTGACTTTGTTGTCCTTAAGCCATTTTGCCACAAGTTTGGAAGTATGCTTTGGGTCATTGTCCATTTGGAAGACCCATTTGCGACCAAGCTTTAACTTCCTGACTGATGTCTTGAGATGTGGCTTCAATATATCCACATAATTTTAATCCTCATGATGCCATCTATTTTGTGTGTGCACCAGTCCCTCCTGCAGCAAAGCAGCCCCACAACATGATGCTGCCACCCCCGTGCTTCACGGTTGGGATGGTGTTCTTCGGCTTGTAAGCCTCCCCCTTTTTCCTCCAAACATAACAATGATCATTATGGCCAAACAATTCTATTTTTGTTTCATCAGGCCAGAGGACATTTCTCAAAAAGTATGAACTTTGTCCCCATGTGCAGTTGCAAACCATAGTCTGGCTTTTTTATGGTGGTTTTGGAGCAGTGTCTTCTTCCTTGCTGAGCGGCCTTTCAGGTTATGTCGATATAGGACTCATTTTGTTTCCTCCAACATCTTCACAAGGTCCTTTGCTGTTGTTCTGGGATTGATTTGCACTTTTCGCACCAAAGTACATTCATCTCTAGGAGACAGAATGCGTCTCCTTCCTGAGCGGTTTGCCGGCTGCGTGGTCCCATGGTGTTTATACTTGCATACTATTGTTTGTACAGATGAACGTGGTACCTTCAGGCATTTGGAAATTGCTCCCAAGGATGAACCAGACTTGTGGACGTCCCAAGTTTTTTTTCTTAGGACTTGGCTGATTTCTTTTGATTTTCCCATGATGTCAAGCGAAGAGGCACAGAGTTTGAAGGTAGGCCTTGAAATACATCCACAGGTACATCTCCAATTGACTCAAATCAGAAGCTTCTAAAGCCATGACATAATTTTCTAGAATTTTCCAAGCTGTTTAAAGGCACAGTCAACTTAGTGTATGTAAACTTCTGACCCACTGGAATTGTGATACAGTGAAATAATCTGTCTGTGAACAATTGTTGGGAAAATTTATCGTGTCATGCACAAAGAAGATGTCCTAACCGACTTGCCAAAACTGTTGTTTGTTAACAAGAAATTTGTGGAGTGGTTGAAAAACTAGTTTTAAGACTAAACCTAAGTGTATGTAAACTTCAGCTAATTAATATATATATCACACACCATCAAAGTGGCTGATCTTGTCTAAAAGGCATCTTAATTGTTGATTTATTTGTATTGGTTCACTCTGTCTTTTAGTCAATAGGATCAAGGCTGTGTTTTCGGTGTTTGTGTACAGAATAAGGAACCTGTACGCCCAGCTGATAGAGAAGGATGCGTTGATAAAGGTTTTACAGCAACGGAACTCTCGCGGTGACCTCAGTGCCCTCCGCCCTGCCCGCTCCACCCCCTCCATCTCCTTAGCAACAGGACTGCACCCACGACAAGCTTCTCAGACAGACGAGAGGAAAGAGAGAAACCTCCTCCCATCCCTCCCCCTCCTCTCTTCCCCACCTTCCTCTTTATCTACCACCTCCTCCCTCCCTTCCACTCTTGCTTTCTCATCCACCCTCCCCTACTCCACTATACCATCTTATTCATCCACCCTGCCTCTCTCCGCCTCCCTCCAATTCTCTACCCTCCCCCTCTCCTCCTCCCTCCCCTCCACTCCTCTCCTGTCCTCCCATTCTAAGACGGGTAGTAGAGACAGCAGCACTCAGACTGACAAAGGTTCAGAGTCCCTCAAAGTCCTGCCCCTCCCCAGCAGAGCCTGGCTGGGATTGGCCAGGACCCAGAGGACAGGTGAGTGACAGCTAAGACTGAACAATCAAGGAACAGTGAACCCAGTCCAAAATGTAATGTAAAACTGACCCTAGTTCAGCAACTTCATTCTAACTTTGGATCTGATATTCTACATATAACTATGTCTTCAGCTAAGTGCTCTTTCTGTCTCCATAGATAAGACTAGAACCCAGCCCCCACACCGACCAGGCACAGACTTAGTGGAGATCCTCATCTAATGGACACGGTGGGGGGGGGGGGGTCTTGTGAAGCTGCTGCTGAAGAACTGAGGATGAAACAAACTAAAGTAATGATGGCTAACTGATAGACTAGTTGTGATGGAAACTGGAGGCTCCTTGGATGGCAGAGAGAGAGATGGGGAAGACCTCTGTCCTGCTCTAAAACTGTGCCTTTAGTCTAGAAACATTATTTTCAAGTTGCTGTGTGTGTGTGTGGGTGTGTGTGTGTGTGTGTGTGTGTGTGTGTGTGTGTGTGTGTGTGTGTGTGTGTGTGTGTTTTTTTCTCTTCAGTTAAATGCATTTCAGAGGCAAGGTTACTTTGTTGGAAAGCATGCATTTTCGTACAAATGAACTGTACAGAAAGATTAGATTTGTACAACTTTTATTTCTGCTGAGAGTTAATATTGATTTTGTCCACAAAGACATTTCAAACATCTTTAATTTTTAAATGGATTTTACTGTGCTGCGTGACAATGAATATAAACATGTACTCTGTCTCCCCCTGCTGTCAGTCTGTGTAACCTTTTCTAATCAATTCATTGTATTACCTATCAACAAGGTATGTTGTTAAGGGCTGGAATAAAAGCCTGTTCACTGCTGACTTTGGCCCTCCAGGATCCGCATTGTCTGCTCCTGCACTACACACAACACCAGGGTTGGGGTAGATGTGTTTTACTGTTCACACACACACAGAGTCCTGGATAATGAGGCCCTTTCTGTTCTACATGACTAAGCAGGAGAAACTGTGGTGTGTGTGTGTGTTTCATACAGGCCTCATTACCTGAGCGGTTAATACTGTAAAGGATTGACAGCTGGTAAGCCTTCAGCGGAGGCACGTGGGCTGCTGTGGATGAGTGAAGCTGTAACATTACACTGATGTTGTGTTACTTTTGCTGCCTTTCACTAAAGGCTAAATGTGTTTGTTCTTCTCTCGTTTATTTCCCAAGTCAGAGGGAGGATCTGCTGTGTCAATTGTGTTTGATGTAACTTCTGAGCTATTGACCCACACAACCACAGATGGCACCATGCACTCGTAATGTAAACACACAGGTCTGGATGATATGTGGCGGTTCTGGACGATATGTGACGGTTCTGGACGATATGTGGCGGGTCTGGACGATATGTGGCGGTTCTGGACGATATGTGGCGGGTCTGGACGATATGTGGCGGTTCTGGACGATATGTGGCGGGTCTGGACGATATGTGACGGTTCTGGACGATATGTGGCGGTTCTGGACGATATGTGGCGGTTCTGGACGATATGTGGCGATTCTGGACGATATGTGGCGGTTCTGGACGATATGTGGCGGTTCTGGAGAGAAGTTGAACCGCCGTACGCCGTGTGACGTCATCTCCGACGCAGCTCTGTAAGGGGAACCTCCGTATTCAGTCTTCGCGCGATATTTTGTTTTCTGCGTCCGATAAATGATGGTAAAAATGCTGCCATAACATTTTATATTTAATGTTTATGTGCTCTTTCTGAATTGAAGAGACCGTACGGATAAAAACGTTAGCCATGTAGCTAGCTCGGCTGGAAAGTAACTGTAGTTCGTTGCCATCAATGGAGAGAGTGTCAAAACCATCCGTCGGGCGAGAGAAGGTAAACATAGCTAGCAGGCTAACGTTAGCTATCCAACTCAACAAACAGAACTTGGCTAGTTAGCCAGCGAACTTAGCTTGCATTTGAATGGAGTAACGTTTAGCTAGTTAACGTTAACTATTGTAAGTTGCATGTTTGCTTCAGGTCTAACTAGGTGTTTTTCAGCACTAGTTAACAGCACTAACTCACAAGCTATCGTTAACCATTTTACACAGCTTCTTGTCTCTACTTAGCTAGCAAGCAGACTTTGCTTTAAACCTTGAGCTAGCCAATAATGTTATGGTTAAAGTAAGAGTCGGCCTTTCTGTGCAACACTGAATTAAACTGGACATCACTAGACGTCAGTCACTAGACGTCAGTAGCTGTGTACCAGATCATTCTGATGTACAGGGGAGTGTGTGGCCTTTGTTTTGGGGGACAGTCCTAAGGAATTGAATCGATCATTAGAATGGGAGACAGTTTGTAGTGTCTGGTTTGGTAGTAATAATAATATTAATATAATGGTGGTGGTGGTGGTTGTCTGTCTGTCTGTCTGTCTGTCTGTCTGTCTGTCTGTCTGTCTGTCTGTCTGTCTGTCTGTCTGTCTGTCTGTCTGTCTGTCTGTCTGTCTGTCTGTCTGTCTGTCTGTCTGCAGGAGCTCTCTGTCGGAGTGATGTCTGACAGTCTGTCTCTACCCTCCTACAAAGACTACCCCGCAGGCCGCCCCTTCGTCAACACCTCTCTACCCTCCTACACACTCACAACTCGCAACACACACGTACCCTGCAGGACACTTCCCAGCAAGGCATTCCCAGAAAGCAGCAGTGCAGGTAACCAATCACCACCTGCACTGCTGCTAGAAGTACATTGTGTGTGGGTGAGACAGTTTCCATTGTGGTTATGTGGTGAGGCTGGTCTCCATGGCAACAGCAGGTGACACATGACACCACAGCCTATTAACAGAGGTGCCGCTAAACGCTATCCCTCTATCCCCACTCTCACATCTCTATCCCTCTATCCCCACTCTCACATCTCTATCCCTCTATCCCCACTCTCACATCTCTATCCCTCTATCCCCACTCTCACATCTCTATCCCCACTCTCACATCTCTATCCCTCTATCCCCACTCTCACATCTCTATCCCCACTCTCACATCTCTATCCCCACTCTCACATCTCTATCCCCACTCTCACATCTCTATCCCTCTATCCCCACTCTCACATCTCTATCCCCACTCTCACATCTCTATCCCTCTATCCCCACTCTCACATCTCTATCCCTCTATCCCCACTCTCACATCTCTATCCCCACTCTCACATCTCTATCCCCACTCTCACATCTCTGTCCCTCTATCCCCACTCTCACATCTCTATCCCTCTATCCCCACTCTCACATCTCTATCCCCACTCTCACATCTCTATCCCTCTATCCCCACTCTCACATCTCTATCCCCACTCTCACATCTCTATCCCCACTCTCACATCTCTATCCCCACTCTCACATCTCTATCCCTCTATCCCCACTCTCACATCTCTATCCCCACTCTCACATCTCTATCCCTCTATCCCCACTCTCACATCTCTATCCCTCTATCCCCACTCTCACATCTCTATCCCCACTCTCACATCTCTATCCCCACTCTCACATCTCTATCCCTCTATCCCCACTCTCACATCTCTATCCCCACTCTCACATCTCTATCCCCACTCTCACATCTCTATCACGCTGTACTCATGCCAGTATCCCTCCTACCATCACCCATCTCTCTGTACTCATCGCCTCTACTCTTCTGAGTGGCTGAATGAAGTTCTTGCTGATAAAGTTTTTACTCATGAATGTCTGGTGGAGAATAACTTCAACTCAGAGTGTGTGGAATAACATAAGGCAAGATATGATGGTACGATATTCATCTTCAAAGAGGATTATACTGTGTGTGTGTGTGTGTGTGTGTGTGTGTGTGTGTGTGTGTGTGTGTGTGTGTGTAGCGATCCTGTCTGCTCTGATGAACCTACAGGAGAAGATTAGGAAGCTGGAGTTGGAGAGAGGCAGAACGGAGCGGAGTCTACACAGCCTGGAGAAAGAGACCTCACACACTGACCTAAGGAGTGACACACACAAACCCACAGACGCACACGAGAGAGAGACCAGCAACCAGTCAGAACCCAACCAAGGTGAGCGACGTGATCATTTTTGTTTGAGAGTAAACAGATGCTCTTTTTGCCCCCAGTCTCACCCTCTCTGTCTCTCTCCCCCTCGGTCCCCTCAGTGTTAGTGACTCAGCTGGCTGCAGCGGAGGCTCGCTGTAAGCTGTTGGACAGACAACTGGAGTACATGAGGAAGATGGTCCGCAACGCAGAGGCCGACAGAACAGCCCTGCTCAAACGCCAGGTTAGCAAACGCCAGGTTAGCAAACGCCAGGTTAGCATACGCCTTACCTAGCATTATCTATGCTAACCCAGAGAGACAGGCTAACGACAGGATCTCTAGCTGTATGTATGATGCTCCAGTAGCACTCAGTTACCATAGTGACCCTTTCAGGTTTCCCTGGAGATGACCAGGTCAGCTGCTCCCGCCCCTGACTCTGCCCACCAGGCCCAGTTAGAGAAGCTGGAGCTACTGGAGCAGGAATACCAGAGACTGACCCGCACACAGAACCACGCAGAGGTACACACACACACACACACGCAAACTCATTTTCACCCCAACTAGGATTTGATGGGTCTGATGTCTGTATGTGTCTGTCTTAGAGGAAGATTCGTGAGTTGGAGCTGAAACTGCTGGAAGAAGAACACCAGAGGAAACTGGTCCAGAACCAGGCCAACCAGGTACACACACACACACAGGACCAGGCCAACCAGGTACACACACACACACAGGACCAGGCCAACCAGGTACACACACACACAGGACCAGGCCAACCAGGTACACACACACACACACACACACACACACACACACACACACACAGGACCAGGCCAACCAGGTACACACACTCACACAGGACCAGGCCAACCAGGTACACACACACACACACACACACACACACACACACACACACACACACACACACACACACACACACACACACACAGGACCAGGCCAACTAGGTACACACACACACACACACACACACACACACACACAGGACCAGGCCAACTAGGTACACACACACACACACACACACACACACACACACAGGACCAGGCCAACCAGGTACACACACACACAGGACCAGGCCAACCAGGTACACACACACACACACACACACACACACACACACACACACACACACACACACACACACACACACACAGGGCCAGGCCAACCAGGTACACACAGGACCAGGCCAACACTAGAGATGTGTATTGCAACTATTTTGCACTCTGTTTTCTCACTGGTCCTCAGTTACAGACAGGTCTGGAGGCCAATCGTATCCTGATCCGGTCTGTGTCGCTCTCACCCCGCCTTCCCAAAACCAGAAGCACAACCAGAGAGAAGAAACACTTCTCCAAGGTAGCAGCTTTCCCATGAGCCTTTGGGTGCTGGTGTTTCTGCTGGAGATGAATGTCAGTCGATGTGATCCTCCTCTCACACACACACACTAAACTAATTGTTCAGGCCACATATCTGATTGGCCAACAAGCCTACAACACCTTTTCTGACGTGAATTTGTGTGCTCTACCAGAAACCTGCTCTGCAGCAGGCCTCACACACGCAGCCACACTACAGGCTGAGCCTAGGAGACGTCCCATTTGTAGCAGGGAAGGTAGGAACATGATAATATGCAGACACCCTCCTCATCTCTCTGTCTCTAGTCTGTAGGGTGTAGTCTCTCTGTCATCTGTTTCTAGTCTGTAGGGTGTAGTCTCTCTGTCATCTGTTTCTAGTCTGTAGGGTGTAGTCTCTCTGTCATCTGTTTCTAGTCTGTAGGGTGTAGTCTCTCTGTCATCTGTTTCTAGGGTGTAGTCTCTCTGTCATCTGTTTCTAGGGTGTAGTCTCTCTGTCATCTGTTTCTAGTCTGTAGGGTGTAGTCTCTCTGTCTCTCTAGTCTGTAGGGTGTAGTCTCTCTGTCATCTCTGTCTCTAGTCTGTAGGGTGTAGTCTCTCTGTCATCTGTCTCTAGTCTGTAGGGTGTAGTCTCTCTGTCTCTCTCTCTAGTCTGCAGGGTGCAGTCACTCGGTCAGGGCCAACGTCCAGTCTGTTCTCTCTCTCTAGTCTGTAGGGTGTAGTCACTCGGTCATCTCTGTCTCTCTCTCTAGTCTGTAGGGTGCAGTCACTCGGTCAGGGCCAACGTCCAGTCTGTTCTCTCTCTCTAGTCTGTAGGGTGTAGTCACTCTGTCATCTCTGTCTCTCTCTCTAGTCTGTAGGGTGCAGTCACTCGGTCAGGGCCAACGTCCAGTCTGTTCTCTCTCTCTCGTCTGTAGGGTGTAGTCACTCGGTCATCTCTGTCTCTCTCTCTAGTCTGTAGGGTGCAGTCACTCGGTCAGGGCCAACGTCCAGTCTGTTCTCTCTCTCTAGTCTGTAGGGTGTAGTCACTCTGTCATTTCTGTCTCTCTCTCTAGTCTGTAGGGTGCAGTCACTCGGTCAGGGCCAACGTCCAGTCTGTTCCAGTCTGTTCTCTCTCTCTAGTCTGTAGGGTGTAGTCACTCGGTCATCTCTGTCTCTCTCTCTAGTCTGTAGGGTGCAGTCACTCGGTCAGGGCCAACGTCCAGTCTGTTCTCTCTCTCTAGTCTGTAGGGTGTAGTCACTCGGTCATCTCTGTCTCTCTCTCTAGTCTGTAGGGTGCAGTCACTCGGTCAGGGCCAACGTCCAGTCTGTTCTCTCTCTCTAGTCTGTAGGGTGTAGTCACTCGGTCATCTGTCTCTCTCTCTAGTCTGTAGGGTGCAGTCACTCGGTCATCTCTGTCTCTCTCTCTAGTCTGTAGGGTGCAGTCACTCGGTCAGGGCCAACGTCCAGTCTGTTCTCTCTCTCTAGTCTGTAGGGTGTAGTCACTCGGTCATCTCTGTCTCTCTCTCTAGTCTGCAGGGTGCAGTCACTCGGTCAGGGCCAACGTCCAGTCTGTTCTCTCCCTGCTGAAGCAGCATCAGCCCCAGCTATGTAACGCACGCGTCCTCTCTCACACCCCTCTGGCCCAGCAAGCCAATGGCAGCCACTCTGACAGTGACTCCTCCTCTTCCTGTGGGGAGGAGCTATCGGACCTCCTGCTGGCCCTGCAGGATGAACTGGGACACATGAGTCTGTGAGTGTGTGTGTGTGTGTGTGTGTGTGTGTGTGTGTGTGTTAGTCTGAGACTTTGTTTCAGCATGAATAGCTATCTCAGTTGGGTCTGTGAGTGTGTGTGTCTGTCAGAGAGTCTGAGACTTTGTTTCAGCATGAATAGCTATCTCAGTTGTGTCTGTGAGTGTGTGTGTGTCTGTCAGAGAGTCTGAGACTTTGTTTCAGCATGAATAGCTATCTCAGTTGTGTATGTAAATGTGTCTCTGTGTGTGTGTGTGTGTGTGTGTGTGTGTGTGTCAGTGAGCAGCAGGAGTTGGTGCGGCAGGCTGAGGCCTGTGTGTGTGAGCAGGAGAGGAGGGGGGTGGAGAGAGAACAGAAGGCTCTACTCAGGAGAATGGAGAGAAAAGGAGAGCAGATCAGCAAGCTGCGCAGACACCAAGCACAGGTACACACACACACACACACACACACACCGTTTGATGACTAAGAACTATTTAACTGGGGTTTTGCCTTCAACATATCCACAAACACATACATTTGACTAAGGAGTTTTTCACTTTCTGTGTAGGTGAAGAGGTTTACGAGGGATGCTCGTGATCAGAAGCAAGGTGGAGAGGTGAAGGTGACCACACGGAGTCGCTCTGCCGGAGCGGTCAAGGTTGGACCGGGGGACCGTAGCAGGAAAAGTCTAACACTGCTCAGGGACATGAGGACCCTGCAGACCTCGCTACGCCCCAACCAACCACAATGGAGCTACTGACCACAACAGGACCAACCTCACTGACGTGACTGAGACACTGTCACTCACCAGACCGCAACAGGAACTGGACCATGATGCTGAAGATCAGACTATCAACCTGAACTTCTCTGATGGCTGTCCCGTGGTGTGTTGTCGTGTAGTGAAGAGGAATGAGGCCTATCAAGGACATTTGGAAGAGGAGGAGGATGAATAACTTCCAGGGACATTGGGATGTAGAGAAGGCGGATAATATATTGTATTTGAGGTCTTTTGTAGAGCAGCATAGCAGTGACATCATACAGACTCTCTGCAGAGAGAGAACACTCCTCCTGATGTGTGCAGTATATCTGCTCATCTATTGGCTCTCCCAGGGGTGTAACAGGGTGTGTTGTATACATCTGATTCTGTGTGTTCTACTGTTGCTGCTAACTTCAGCTCACAGCAACAGACTGAGTTGTGTGTGTAGTTTTGTGTATTAAATGGTGTAACCACTCTGCAATGATTCCCAGAGATGAAGACACATTTGAGTGTGTGAGTAGGGAACGAACAGGGGTGGTGATGTGGGTTGGGAAGCCTTACGACTTCCCTAAAGATGGTGTGTGTGTTGAGGATTACGGTTGGTTCCTTGGACCAACATTTTAAATTTGTTAGATTTCTATAATTACGGCTTGTGTAACTTGTCTATCAAATGGTCTGAAATAAACTATTTATTTTCTAGTGTTGACACTTTCCTTTATGTGAATAACGGAACTTTCCTTATGGTGTTTAGTTTTTCAGCTTCCTGAAACTGACCATCTATATTTGAAAAAATAAATCTCCTGCCACCTGTTAGAAGCTGTTAAATGTTTTTCTCGTAATGTTGGGTCCCATCAGCACCAGACAGAATCACTTGACTGTTCCATCTCACATCTCCACCCCTGAGATGTCAGTGTGGCAAATGGAATACTGCCTATATAAACGCAGCATAAAAAGAAATGTCCCTTTTTCAGGACCCTGTCTTTCAAACATAATTTGTAAAAATCCACAGATCTTCATTGTAAAGGGTTTAAACACTGTTTCCCATGCTTGTTCAATGAACCGTAAACAATTAATGAACATGGAACGGTCGTTAAGACACTAACAGCTTTAGTGTCCTTTTCTTAAGGTTACAATTAAGAAAACTTAGGACACTAAAGAGGCCTTTCTACTGACTCTGAAAAACACCAAAAGAAAGATGCCCATGGACCCTGCTCATCTGCGTGAATGTGCCTTAGGCATGCTGCAAGGAGGCGTGAGGACTGCAGATGTGGCCAGGGCAATAAATTGCAATGTCCATACTGTGAGACGCCTAAGACAACGCTACAGGGAGACAGGACGGACAGCTGATCATCCTCGCAGTGGCAGACCACGTGTAACAACACCTGCAAAGGATTGGTACATCTGAACATCACACCTGTGGGACAGGTACAGGATGGCAACAACAACTGCCCCAGTTACACCAGGAATGCACAATCCCTCCATCAGTGCTCAGACTGTCTGCAATAGGCTGAGAGAGGCTGGACTGAGGGCTTGTAGGCCTGTTGTAAGGCAGGTCCTCACCAGACATCACCGGCAACAATGTCGCCTATGGGCACAAACCCACCGTCGCTGGACCAGACAGGACTTGCAAAAAGCGCTCTTCACTGACGAGTCGTAGTGTTGTCTCACCAGGGGTGATGGTCGGATTCGCGTTCATCGTCGAAGGAATGAGATATCTCGGGATCGATTTGGAGGTGGAGGGTCGGTCATGGTCTGGGGCAGTGTGTCACAGCATCATTGGACTGAGCTTGTTGTCATTGCAGGCAATCTCAATGCTGTGCGTTACAGAGAAGACATCCTCCTCCCTCATGTGGTACCCTTCCTGCAATCTCATCCTGACATGACCCTCCAGCATGACAATGCCACCGGCCATACTGCTCGTTCTGTGCATGATTTCCTGCAAGACAGGAATGTCAGTGTTCTGTCATGGCCAGCGAAGAGCCCGGAACTCAATCCCATTGAGCACGTCTGGGACCTGTTGGATCGGAGGGTGAGGGCTAGGGCCGTTCCCCCCAGAAATGTCTGGGAACTTGCAGTTGCCTTGGTGGAGGAGTGGGGTAACATCTCACAGCAAGAACTGGCAAATCTGGTGCAGTCCATGAGGAGGAGATGCACTGCAGTACTTAATGCAGCTGGTGGCCACACCAGATACTGACTGTTACTTTTGATTTTGAGGCCCCCCCCATTTTTTCAGGGACACATTATTCAATTTCTGTTAGTCACATGTCAGGAAATACTGTACTTTATTAATGTTTCAATGGAACCCACCAAAATCATTTATTGATTTAGTTAAAAATCAATGTCCTCCAAATCAAGGTTTCACAATGAATGGCACCCTTATAGATTATTGTAAATAACATCTACCAAAATTAAACCAGGAATTCAATTCCACTTATTTAAGTTAATCTGAGTCTTAAGGAACTACATTGAGCCATTACATAACTTCCTGTTTCACCAGGGTATAAAAATGAGGTAACACACATGCAATATCCCTTTGTCATCCAACACCATGAAGAAAACAAAATAACTGGCAGTTCAAAAGAGACAGATGGTCGTAGACCTTCATAAATCTGGTAATGGCTACAAGAAGATCCACAAACGATTGAATATACCACTGAGCACTGTCAGGGCAATTATTAAAACATTCAAAAGATATGGAACAGTTGAAAACCTCACGGGTTGAGGATGCAAATGCATTTTTCCCCCCAGGATAGAGAGGAGGATGGTGAGAGAAGCAACAAAATCCCCAACAATCACTGTGAAAGAATTGCAGGCCTTGGTGGCGTCTTGGGGTCACCAGGTTTCAGAAAGCACCATCAGACGCCACCTCCACAACCACAGGCTCGTTGGAAGGGTTGCCAGAAGAAAGCCCTTTCTGACCCCAAGACACAGATGCAAGCGCTTGGAGTTTGCCAAACGTCATTTAAATTATGACTAGAAGGTGTTCTGGTCAGATACAGCATCGGCATGTTTGGCGTTGAAACAGAGATGCATACAAGGAGAGGCACCTCATACCCACGGTGAAATATGGTGGTGGGTCAGTAATGCTTTGGGGCTGTTTTAATTCCAGAGGTCCAGGGGAACTGGTTAAGATTGATGGCATAATGAATTCCACCAAGTATCAGGCAATTTTGGCTGACAATCTGGTTGCCTCTGCCAGAAGGCTGGGACTTGGCCGTTGGTGGACTTTCCAACAATACATTGACCCAAAACATACCTCAAGATCCACACAGAAATGGTTCTGTGACAACAAAATCAATGTTCTGCCATGGACATCTCAGTCGCCGGACCTCCATCCAATCAAAAACCTGTGGGCTGAGTGGAAGAGGGCAGTTGATAAGCGCAAACCCAAGAATGTGAAGGATCTTGAAAGGATCTGCATAGAGGAATCCCTCCAAATGTGTTCCTTAACCTTGTCAAACATTACAGGAAGAGACTCCATGCTGTTATCCTTGTCAGAGGTGGTTACACTAAGTACTAAATCAGGAGTGCCAATAATTATTTTGGTAAAATGTATTTTTGTATTAAATAATTGTATGATTTTGGTTGGTTCCATTGAAACATTAATAAAGTACAATATTTCTCACATGCTGGTATTTTGAGTTTATCTCTATAATTATATTGTTTATATTTTTTAAAGTATTGTTTGTGCATTACCAGTCAGGGGTGCCAGTAATTCTGGAGCCCACTGTAGGTAAAAACAAGTCTATGGTGAACATAATTCAGAAGGGAGGGAGGGTAGTGTGTTGAAGTGTGCAATAAGCGCCCTGAAGGATGGGTAGGCACACTGGAGGCCATTAGGCCTACACAGTGGCACCATAAAATCTAATTTTATTGGTCACATACACGTTTAGCAGATGTTATTGCGGGTGTAGCGAAATGCTTGTAGACGCCTAGGGAGAACATCCCTGCCTGGTAGACCACCTTCTGGAGCCCTCCAAGCAGATTTCTCATCAGCCAGCTCTGGATGGAAGCAGGTGCAACCTCTATCTCCATCTCTTCAACCACGGAGTTCCTCTCACTGAGTGAGTTCCCCAGTGAGGGAGAAAGACCCTTTCTCGCGCGCAACAAAGCTGTCATCTCATGTTCTTTGCCAGCGTTCCTGGCAATTTCCTCTAAGTCCATCACCATCTACCAAAACTCCAGGACGCGGGATGTGCTTTCAACCACCT
Source organism: Salmo trutta (assembly GCF_901001165.1). Lineage (NCBI taxonomy): Eukaryota > Metazoa > Chordata > Actinopteri > Salmoniformes > Salmonidae > Salmo > Salmo trutta. The sequence goes on along the minus strand of NC_042982.1, from coordinate 36,943,379 downwards.
AGCTTTCAATCTTCTCGATGTATGACGTTTTCCTCTGGTTCAACTCCTCCTGGTGAAAAGAGTAATTTGGTCCACATCGATTACAACAGGCCATACAATGGTTCAGCTCACACATCTTCACCTTATCCTCATTGTTCTTGGGCTTATGGACGGACAGATCACTGTTCAGAATTTCCATCTTATCTCCGAAGGCATAATTCTGCTGTTCCAGCTGCTTGACTCGCCTATCCAGCTGTGCATTTTTTCTGGTGCACTCATCCAGGGCTTTACGCAGCTCCTGGAGCTTGTCATTCCATGTCTTCCATAGAAGGGATTCCATGTCTTCCATAGAGTTCCTCAGGCTTTTCTCCCGGTTCTTCAGCTCAATGTTCATTTTATGCAGAGCCTCGTTCTTCTCTGCTATTTACTGGGCTTTCAGAAGCTCTGCATTTTCAATAACGTACAGGTCCTTGGTGTAGGTCAATTCTTCTATCAGGGCGCCCTTGTAGTCCACAACCGGCTCAGGTGATTCGAGCATCTCTGCCCCATCCATAGCGTCTCCCTGCGGGTGCCAAGAATTGTTGCTATGCTCATGTCCATCGGTCAACAGCGGCACCATGTCCTTGAGGTCATCCGGGGCGCAACCCTTCCAGCCGGCCTTTGATTTCATCCATCTGCCAGGAGGTCGTGGGCGGCAGACAAGTGTAGTAATGAGCTGCCCATCCTTGTCTTCAAACGCATCGCTGGAGGTCTCGCGGATCCAGTCTACCGGGACGGAGGAGAGTCTTGACCAGTTAAGCAGAGTGAGACACCGTGAGCCGCAGGTTGTGACCCGAGGTCACATGGGCGAGATGAGTTTTTGAGCCGCATCTTGGTCAATATTCAGATTTGTCAATCAGGATCTTGGTGTTTGATATCCGTAGTTTGATATCAATATGTCACTAAATGCTCTGGCCACTGCTTTTATAGCCAAGGTCATTACACCGCACCCTGTAAAGGCGTCCCAAACGCATCATAATGTAGCCCAGGCCTAACATTGTGTTTCCAAACATGTCAAGAGGACTTCCATCAAACTGAATACTTCACCAAACAATAACAAATAAAAACTATGCAGACATATGTTGAGATTGCATTTTATTGTGTATGTATGCTGGTGTGTTAGTGTGTGTTGGTGTGTAGCCTATACTGTATCATGGTATGAAACATAAAATTGAGCATTAACCAAATTTATTACACGAAAATACATATTTTTATATAGTGTGTTCTCTTTCCAGAAGGGTCTATACAGCATTTAGATAACACACACAGACCACCACTGGTAAACACCTTCTACAACAAAAACTAAATATTTCATTAACTTCAGTCTTTGTTTCAGCTTTCAGAATTAGTATCAATTTTATGATGAAATAGCATTTTGGTTTTATCCTCTCTTTTTTGAGCCGTAGGTCTGCATGTTTTGGGCCCTTCAATAACACAATGAAGATAAGAGAACAAGATGATTCAACTACAACCACAGTATACAGTTGAAGTCGGAGGTTTACATACACCTTAGCCAAATACATTTAAACTCAGTTTTTCACAATTCCTGGCATTTAATCCTAGTAAAAATTCCCTGTTTTAGGTCAGTTAGGATCACCACTTTATTTTAAGAATGTGACATATCAGAATAATAGCAGAGAGAATGATTTATTTCAGCTTTTATTTCTTTCATCACATTCCCAGTGGGTCAGAAGTTTATATACACTCAATTAATATTTGGTAGCATTGCCTTTAAATTGTTTAACTTGGGTCAAACGTTTCATGTAGCTTTCTACAAGCTTCCCACAACAAGTTGGGTGAATCTTGGCCCATTCCTCCTGACAGAGCTGGTGCAAATGAGTCAGGTTTGTAGGCCTCCTTGCTCGCACATGCTTTTTCAATTCTGCCCACACATTTTCTATAGGATTAAGGTCAGGGCTTTGTGATGGCCACTCCAATACCTTGACTTTATTGTCCTTAAGCCATTTTCCCACAACTTTGGAAGTATGCTTGGGGTCATTGTCCATTTGGAAGACCCATTTGCGACCAAGCTTTAACTTCCCGACTGATGTCTTGAGATGTTGCTTCAATATATCCACATAATTTTCCCTCCCTCATGATGCCATCTATTTTGTGAAGTGCACCAGTCCCTCCTGCAGCAAAGCACCCCCACAACATGATGCTGCAACCCCCGTGCTTCACGGTTGAGATGGTGTTCTTTGGCTTGCAAGCCTCCCCCTTTTCCCTCTAAACATAACGATGGTCATTATGGCCAAACAGTTCTATTTTTGTTTCATCAGACCAGATGACATTTCTACAAAAAGTACGATCTTTGTCCCCATGTGCAGTTGCAAACCGTAGTCTTGGCTTTTTTATGGCGGTTTTGGAGCAGTTGCTTCTTCCTTGCTGAGCGGCCTTTCAGGTTATGTCAATATAGGACTCATTTTACTGTGGATACAGATGATTTTGTACCTGTTTCCTCCAGCATCTTCACAAGGTCCTTTGCTGTTGTTCTGGGATTGATTTGAAATTTTTGCACCAAAGTCCGTTCATCTCTAGGAGACAGAACGTGTCTCCTTCCTGAGCGGTATGACGGCTGCGTGGTCCCATGGTGTTTATACTTGCATACTATTGTTTGTACAAATGAACGTGGTACCTTCAGGCGATTGGAAATTGCTCCCAAGGATGAACCAGACTTGTGGAGGTCTACAATCTTTTTTCTGAGGTTTTGGCTGATTTATTTAGATTTTCCCATGATGTCAAACAAAGAGGCACTGAGTTTGAAGGTAGGCCTTGAAATACATCCACAGGTACACCTCCAATTGACTCAAATGATGTCAATTAGCCTATCAGAAGCTTCTAAAGCCATGACATCATTTTCTGGAATTTTCCAAGCTGTTTAAAGGCACAGTCAACTTAGTGTATGTAAACTTCTGACCCACTGGAATTGTGATACAGTGAATTATAAGGGAAGTAATCTGTCTGTAAACAATTGTTGGAAAAAATTACTTGTGTCATGCACAAAGTAGATGTCCTAACCCACTTGCCAAAGCTATAGTTTGTTAACAAGAAATTTGTGGAGTGGTTGAAAAACTAGTTTTAATGACTCCAACCTAAGTGTATGTAAACTTTCGACTTCAACTGTATAACATGAAATAATTAAAATAGTCCTCATTGTAATAATTACATAGGATCAAGTAACACTTCATAAACTGTTATTTACAGCATTTATATATAGCCTATGCGATTACATCACAGGCAAGAATCCTGCGTTTCCGTGGAGATGGGGATTGGCACATGATGGAGCCCTGACTCGCTGACACAAACACGCTAACGTAAAACAAAGTTATGAGAGATAACTGTCTAAAGTAATAATTTAAGATCAGACTGTATTTACATCAGAGTTTCTGCATCATCGTCAACAAAAAACATGAAGAAGGCAGATCTGGAATGGGAGGACGGAAAACAAGAACAACAACAGCAGGGGAAAAGAGGACGTTAATCTGTGTTCATCAGGGGTCAGAGGTCACAGACATACAGCACTAGAGCGAGGCTTCAGATCGCTAGCCAACCTGAATGCCATTAGAACAGTTCAAATCTGAACAATAACATGAAGTCAAAGTCAGTGAAGTCATACACACAGACATCCTGAGGGAGAATCACCTACAAAATATATTAAGCTATGTGCAGTCCATTCATATATTCACCTCTACCCCAGTCACCTAACAAATATATTCACCTGTACGCCCCAGTCACCTAACCAACATCCTCAGTTCATTCACCTAACAAATATATTCACCTGTACGCCCCAGTCACCTAACAAATATATTCACCTGTACGCCCTTTAAAGGAATATATTCACATGTATGGCCTTAATTCTTCCACATATACAGTATGTAAACCCTGACATGTGGTGAGGGTGAGTTGTTGCTGTGGCTTCACCAAGCAGCAGATTCACACATTAGTTTAACATTTAGGTGACTGATTGATTGGAGTTGAGTGGTAGTGTGTTTTAAACTCCTGAGACAGTGAACTCACTGATAACCAACACACTGTCATCTATAGGTCTGTTCATCACCACACTGTCATCTATAGGTCTGTTCATCACCACACTGTCATCTATAGGTCTGTTCATCACCACACTGTCATCTATAGGTCTGTTCATCACCACACTGTCATCTATAGGTCTGTTCATCACCACACTGTCATCTATAGGTCTGTTCATCACCACACTGTCATCTATAGGTCTGTTCATCACCACACTGTCATCTCTAGGTCTGTTCATCACCACACTGTCATCTATAGGTCTGTTCATCGACACACTGTCATCTATAGGTCTGTTCATCAACACACTGTCATCTATAGGTCTGTTCATCACTACACTGTCATCTATAGGTCTGTTCATCACCACACTGTCATCTATAGGTCTGTTCATCACCACACTGTCATCTATAGGTCTGTTCATCACCACACTGTCATCTCTAGGTCTGTTCATCACCACACTGTCATCTATAGGTCTGTTCATCAACACACTGGAGATACTGTTTGGCCTCTGTGTCTGTTTGTATCTATGGTCCAACATGGTAAGCTCTGAGAAAGGCAGCATAGATGCACGATAAGGCAGATCCGTACAAAACACACACACACACACACACACACACACACACACAGAGGTATGATGACACTGGATCATTTAAAGGGCTTCACTTACACTCTACTACATGTGTTTCAAGGGGTTTTATAGAGACACAGAGAGAAACACTAAGAAGAAAAGAGGATTGGCTCTTAGTGGCTCTTGTTGTGAAGGTTGTAATGGTGCTTGTGGTGGTGGTGTCTGTGTTTATGTCTGTGTGTGTGTGTGTATGTCTGTGTGTGTGTGTGTGTGTGTGTGTGTGTGTGTGTGTGTGTGTGTGTGTGTGTGTGTGTGTGTGTGTGTGTGTGTGTGTGTGTGTGTGTGTGTGTGTGTGTGTGTGTGTGTGTGTGTTGGGCGCTCCGGGGTTAGAAGATTTTAGCTAATGAGGATGGCACTGAGCAGTGATCATTGACTGTCAAACTGTCCCCATTTCCAAAAGAGAGGGAAGTTCCACTCCCATGAACTGACACAAGGCAGACACAGTTTCCCTCAGTGACCACTGGGCATCGCATGGCCACGAATGGGCTCCATATATAACAACAAATAGAATACCTGGCAAACTAGAGACTTACATGATGCCTAAGACATGAAAAATACATCCAATACTGGCTGAGATAAAGGGAGAAACACACGAGGTGTAGGCTACATACAGTATACATAAGCAGTCATATGAGTGACATAGCAGCTCATCAGGGTGTGTGGGCTGATGGGAGGGATTCTGATGACCTTAAAGCAACAGAAACCAACAGGGTCAGGTTCCATAACTGTCCTTAGTACTACACATCTTTGTGTTAAGTAGGAAAGGAGCTCTTTACCTATGTGTTATGACACGTTTATTGACCCATTAGGTGTCTGTGAGCCTGTGTGTGAAACAGAAACTCAGAACAATATGAACGGCGACCTCGTTATGAAAATGATCATTTCCAGAGTCAACACTCCTCTCTGCTTTCCTCACAGGAGTTCAGTCACATTTAGCATCCACAGGAATCGTCTGAACCGACTCATCTGAATCGACTCCTCTGAAATGATTCATCTGAATCGTCCCTCCTGCGTTCACTCCGTCTGTTTCGCTCAGCCTTAGAGATTGACAGCTGTCAGTCAAACGTCAAACTGTCTCAGAGTCCTGTCTTCTCCGCTTGAGGACGTAAAAAGGGAATCGTTTCCTTAGGTTTCTATTAGCCTAGAGATACTGCTTTCTCCACTCCCATTGGTCAGTATGGTTACAGGCCCCTCCCCCCGTCCCCCTCATCCAGGCAACCGTTGAGGCAGTGGGTGTCTTCGCAGTGGCTGT